>NC_052057.2:44655258-44958372 GCF_903992535.2 Arvicola amphibius
TGAGACATGTGTGTGTGTGTGTGTGTGTGTGTGTGTGTGAGAGAGAGAGAGAGAGAGAGAGAGAGAGAGATAGCATGTGCAAGTAGAAGTCAGGACAATTCTAGAGACCAGTGTTTCTCTTGCCCCTTGTGGGTATCAACCTCCAAGCCATCAGGCACATGCCTCTGCCCCGAGCCACTGTCATCCTCCTTCCTCCTGAGGACTAAATGAGGACAGAGAGAATTCCGGATAGTTTGTATCGGAGATCCTTTTCCCATTTTAAACCTCATGATACTAGAATTCTAAATCAATGCTTCTAGTGCCTTGTTCATCTATAAAGTCTACGGTATTTTCCTAAAATGAAGTTTTTGTTTTATTTTTAAATATTCATTAGTTTGGCTTAACATCACTTTCCATTAGAGAATCTCAGTTGTTCAAATTCTACAGCACTATGTCAATTAACATATAAGCTCACTTCCAGTTTAAGTGACCCTGATTCTGAGTCCAAGAAAGAAATGTGAATACAGTTCCCATGCTTCCAACTCTGATGGGGCACTAGATTTTTAAAGTTGTTTCTGTCCTGAAAAAGAATGAATTGGCTACAACTATATAAAACAAAACAAAACTCTCAACCTCCTAAGTGTTTATATCAAACATCCCTCCCCTCCCAACAAAGTGACTGTAATTCAAGATCAATAGAATCTATTTAAAAATCATTTCTAAACAAAACCGTCAAGTAACACAGGAAACAGTTAGTGGCAAATGCTTTTTCCTGTAACAACTCTGAATTACTCATTACACTTGATCTTTTAATCTCAAGTAATGCCAATGTGAGAGCTTTGATTCTTGACAAATAATAAAAGAACTGAGGAATGCCCTCCTTGAAGAGTTGGAAGAGGCCGAAACAATGTCTCAGTTGTTAAGCACATACATCTTTTCCAGAAGACATCAGCTTGGATGCTAGCACCCACTGTCAGGAGGCCTGTAACTCTAGCTCCATAGGAGCTGACACCCCTTCCATCGGCCTGCCACTGGCACCTGGACCCTGTGTGCACATAACCACACATAAGCAAAAGATAAGCATTAAAAATTATTGGGGCTGGTATAACAATGGTACTGTCAGATCTCCCACAAACATTCTGTACTGCCATATAGGAAATTAATGTACAGAAGAAAGAAAAAATTTAATTTCATAAGCACCAAGCTGACTTTATAATAACTAGAGTCTCCAAACAAACTAGCCATATTTCATATAATTTACAGCCTAATGGTTGAATTTACCAAATAGGTGGCTGCTAATTATATTGTAAGTTTAGTCAAGTGAGTGATAAACAAAAATCAATATAACCTAACCCAATTTCTTTATTCTGGTGAAGGAGGGCAAGAAAGAGGTTATGTACCAAGCATTTTTTAATAACTTTTAATAAGTCATTATTTACTTTAGTGGTTTCATATCAACTATCCACTCTACTCTAAAAAATGTTTTCTTAAGATAAACAATTCCTGCAAAAGCAGAAGTGGAACGTTAAAAAAAAAAAAACAAACTTACCAAGCCCTGCCTAACTAGTGGAGCTGGAGTACAAACAAGTCCACGATGTCTGAGTAGCCCCCATCTTAGAGGGCTATAAAGCCTCTTCACCGTGCTACTTGCCTGCTTAACCTAAGTTCATCACTGAAATATGAGCAGCCATTTAAAAAGCACATTATTACCTTTATGACAATATTGAAGAGCAGATAAAACTGTAAAATAATGTGTATTAAGGAGCAAAAAAGTACAGATTTGTACTGCCAGGGGTAAAAATATAGGCAGTACAGGAGGACAACTTCAACAACTTCAAAACAAACTGTAATACAATAACTATCCATGTTAAACCATGATACTAAATTTCAAAAGCCTAGGGATAGCATAATTAGAAACTGCTGTTTCTTGACACTTTGGTGTAAAGACCTATGTGAAGTTGGAATAGTCTCTAATTCCCTTCTGTACCCTGTTCAAAATTACTGTTACGGCAGCCAAATTCCACTTACTGAGCGTTAGTATCTTTCCCACAGTATTTTTAAAAGGTTTAAACTTTAACTTACATAGTTCAAAAGACCCGTAGGTTAGTTAATCAATAAAACTTTACGAATAGATATAAAATGAAAAAAGAAAAGCCACCTTGAGCGAGGAACAGAAAGACAAGAGTGAGACAGCTTGTGACTGGTTTATTAACAATTCAGCACATACCATCAACTTATTACACCTTTGGGTTTCTGGGTGAGGCCGTGAGCCACTCGTCCGTCACATCGATATTTCACCCTTATGGATGTTCAACAAAGAACTTACAACTGGGAGAGAACTGCGGGGAAGAGATGCACAGATGACATCCATCCGTGCGGGGTGAGGGGCATGGTATGCAGGGAGGAGGCTGCCGAGCTGGCATAGGAAAGGTGCCACCAGCTCAACTCAGCACCAACCAGGCTGGGTTTGTTTACATCGCGTAGCCTGGAAGAAAGCCTGCACGTGTCAAGTAGGCTGTGCAGTTAAAAGAACTCCTGAGAGGGAGGGGAGGGCCAAAGCCACCTAACATCTGCACAGGGAGCCCCGCAGGCCCGGGTCAGGGGACAGGTGACCCGGAGCACAAAGGCAGCAGCTCGGCCCTCAGGTCCGCCCTCCGCCTCCCCCCCAGCCCCGGGCCTTAATTTCGGCCAGCGCCAGGAAGAACTGGCGGAAGGGACAAGGAGCCGCCAGAGCCCCGCCTTTCCGCGCACTCGGAGCAGGAGGCCTGCACTCTGCCTCACGGAAGCCGGGGCCGGGCGCGGGCTTCCGATGCCCGGCCCCTCCTCCTCCATCCCTTCCTTCCCCGCCAGCCCCACAGACAGAATCCCCGCAGCCGAGTGGGCCGGGCAGGCACAGCCCCGCCACAGGCCCGCCGAGACATCCAGCCGCCTTCCCGCCCCTTCCTGCAGCCAACCGCTCGGACGTCTTCCCCGCTCCCTCTGCCTCCAGGCGCGCCCAGGCCCCCGACCACGGCTCCGCCGAGCTACCTGGATCCGCTTCTTGAGTCCCTGGGTCCCGCCATCTGACGTGAAGTCGGTGACAGGGAGCAAGCAGAAATAAATCTCGCGAGAGCCCGACGGCTCGCGGCCCGTCACGTAACCCGCCATGGCTCAGGCTGCGGGAGGCTCTCTGGCCACTGCGGGCTCCGTGCTCGCACCGGGCGGCGGAGTGGGGAGGCGGTTCCTGAGTGGGGTCGGGGGAAGGCAGGCTGCGACGAGCCCCGGCCTCTCAGCCCTGCTGGGCGTCCGAGACACCCGTCAGGTTCCCGGGGGCCCCAGCCCTCGGAGTCCCCTGTCGCCGGGGTGAGGCCTTTCCGGGGAAGACACTGGACCGCGGTGTCGCATTGGCATCCCTTGTGGCGCTTCCTGCCCCAGCGAGGCCCCGCCGCGCCTCTCTCAGTTCCGGAGGTTCCAACGTAGAAGATTAAAGACAGCGCGGAGTCAGCTAGAAGCGCATTTAGCGATGCATGGTTGGGACCCTCAGTCACCAGCGCTTTCTCCGGTGTGAGGGGTTGGTTACACCGCTGCCTATCCAAAGCTTGGGATATGTTCCACTCCCCTAGGAGCCTGCTCAGAAGTCATCTCAGAATCCAGAAGGCAGGAAGAGCCAGGGCAGTTAAGATGGAAAGAGCAGGCTGATTTGGGGATGAAGGAAACTGCAGGCCACTTCAAGTCTGGCGTTTGTTTACTAGGTGACTTATTATTTTAGAGCCTTCAAGACCAGAGAGAAGTGGTCAAATTGATAGCGCTTAGATGCAAGTTCCCATGACACTGTGGGAATTTTAGACCGTTGTAGCTGTAGAAAGTTGGGGGGAATACAGACAAGATATAGACAGTAAAGTTGAATTCTGCCCTCAGGTCTGTTAACCATTTTAATTTTCTGTAGTCGTTTATTCCCACTTAATGTGTACACCTGATGTGTAAATGTTGACTTTACCCATTTTCTCTGGCCCCAAGCGTCATGCAATATGGTGGTCTGCTTTTTCACTTTTACACTGTAAACACATTATTTCAACATCCTCGAAGTCTCGATTTCGTATGTCCAATATAATGATTGATATGTAATTAAGGTGAATTGCAGCAGCTTGATGTCTGATCCTTTTGTAAAGTAAGATAGTTAAGGTCTCTTTTATTTTATTTTTTAACCATTCAATTCTACTCTGAAGGCAGTCATTTCTTTTCCTTCCCACTGTGGTCTGTAAATTGGTTATGTGCTGTCAGGGAGCAGGAAAATTAAGGACTTCTCACCAATTAGCCCACATCTTAGAACATAAATTATGTTTTTGATTTGTCTAGTCCTTCCTACCCAATGATGATTCTGTTCTGTGCTGTTTTATGTGGAAGGCACTGGAATGTTTCTATAGGTCAGTTGATCTGTAAATTTAAATACTATTTCATTTAGTAGAGATTGAGTGCTTACCAAATGCGAAGGGTTGGTTTAGTACTATATATGGCAAGGAATGGAAACTCCTTTGTGGGCTTGTGTTGGTCTGGGATCTCTAGAAATATATATATATATATATATATATATAAATTAAATATTATATATATAATATTTAATTTAATATGTACAATATATAATAAAAGGGAATTTATTAAATCAGGTTGCATAATACTATTTGGGTTGTCCAGCAATGACTGTCTCTTTCTGGAGACGATGAGAGTCCTAGTAGTGGTTCACGCTATGAGGCTGGGTAGCCAAGCACTCCAGTCTAGTGCTGAAAACCTGGAGGATTCCTAGAGCTGTCTTGGTGTTTGGTACATGTTAGGATCTGGAGGCATTTGCACCCTAATAACAATGAAGGAATTCAGCAGCAGCCGCAAGCAGCAGCAGCAGCAGCAGCAGCAGCAGCAGCAGCAGCAGCAGCAGCAGCAGCAGCAGCAGCAGCAGCAGGGCAGATGAGCTTCCCAGTGGTAGTGAAGGAAAGCAGGCAAAAGCAAGAGCTTCCTTCTACCTCCTTTTGTGAGGCTGCCACAGAAATCTACCAATAACATTTAGGGTGGGTCTTCTCCTTTCAGATATCCTGATGAAGAAAATCCCTTATAGATGTGTCCAGTGTTGCCTTTCAGTTGACTACAGCCAAGTACAGTACCAAAACTAACCATTATGAGCTCCTTCTCACACTACAGCTTTATTACCTTCAGAAGAGATTTAATTTATTAGCCTCATGTTCCCCTTCTTATGCACGCTAGACCACAATTGGTTTCTTCTTTCTCTCTCCCATCCAGAATATTTCATTTCTCAAGTCCAATATCTTCTTTCAGCTAGCATTTATTTGGCATTTGACAAAACTGATTGTTCACATATTCTCCATCTTGACCTTATGATACAATATGTCTTTAACCCACCCTTCCCCCTTTTTTCCCTAACCAAATCTCCTGTTCACAGACTCTTGCAGGCAGCAGTGTACTGTCTTTGAGAAGTGATACTTGTGTTTCCCTTTCAGTGATAGCCAGTGCCCTGTCTTCCTGCCCCAGCCTGCCTATCTAGGGCCCCGTGTCAGTTCCATGCCAGCCTCGACTCCTACAATAGCGCTGGCATTCAGTCAGTCACTGATGTGTAAGGGTCACACTCCGTCCAGGAGGCCTTTCCCAACTGTGATCAAGGAAACAAGCCCAGGTCCTCAGAATAACATTGGATCTCCAATTCCCAGCCTGACTCTGTGACCCCAGCTCCCTCTCTTTTCCCCCAAACAAGCCTCATGGCCAATGTCAGCTCCCTGTTCTGGTTTCTTATCTTATGAAGTATTTAGTAACTGTAGGTTAAAACCTCAGATCCAACAACTCCACCTTCTCGTAGAGGAAGGGCAAGAACGACATCGATTGAGTCTTCGATCCCCCAGCTAGGGGCTTCACCCCGTTTCAGATGAACCACATGGCTTTCCAGGCATGGGTTTCTTTAGGCTTCTGTGAGAGACAGTGTAGTTCTGACATTCCTGCTCTCAGGACTGGGCGCTCTGGAGGTTTTTCAGTGGCAATGGCTTGGAAAGCCAACTGTAGTATCAGATGACAGAGGGGAGACGTACATTAGGGCCCCATGGGCAGACTTCCCAACAGAGCTGATGTAATCGGCACTGTGTTGTGTGAGGCCTAAGGAAAACACTCCCCTTGAACCTGAAGTGGGGCACAGATGAAGAAAAGTTTATCACCATCTTTGGGACGTGCAGTGTGTCTCATTTGAGAAGAGGTAAATAAAAAACAAAAACAAAAAAAAACCAACTGCTTGAGACCAGTGTTTTGGGAAATCTGGAAAGAACATGGGCAAATCTGAACAGATACCTGCCCCAGAGAAAAATCAGTTTCCACTGTTTGATCAGGAGAAATGGCAGAGTGCTTGACACTGCTACTGTTGCTTTTACAAAGCTAGGTGTCCTCAGCAGTCCCATCACCCTCAGAGGTCCAGGCTTTAGGCTGGAGTCTTGTCAGGCGCCAAGGAGGGTCACATTCTAAGAACTTGCTGCACATTGGTCCCTAAGATTCATAGGCATCCGTTCAGTGTAGCTGTCAGTGCCAGTTAAGAATTAGTTTGGTGGCAAGTGACAAAAAGCCCTCATCATGGCTTAACAGTTGGGCTTTATTCCTGTGGGTATGACATGGTGAGTTGGTAGGAACTGTATCCTTCCGTTTTCCTGCCACACTGTCCTTAGCGTGTCCCTTCTTAGGCTCATTACCTCATCATCCCAAGGTAGCTGCTGTGGCTGCAAACCTCGTTTTCACAACAGGAAGAAGAGAAAAGGTTAAATCAGTTCTACTTGTTGACCACCTTTTAGAAGGAAGGAGAATCTCTCCCAGCAGAGTTGCCTGTTGCTCTCACTGATTAAAACCAGCAAGAAGCCAGTAAATCAGCATCTTTGAAACGATGTTTAGAAGCCAAGCAATGTGGCTTATGCCTAAGTATAACCTCCATGCTTAAGCCTGCCCAGCTCCTCAGGCAAGCCACTGTCACATCTGGGCCTTATTTGGACATTTGTCTTGGCTGGCAGGGCTTTGTTTGTTAACTCAAGACAAAAACTAAAAGTGTGCAACTCTGTGACATTGTAAAGATTGGCCACATCTCTAGTGAGCCTTTGGAGAGCAGAGACAGGAGGGTCAAAGTTGAGGCCAGCCTGCGTGACATTGCAAATTCTTGTCACGAGAAACAAAACTAAGCTCAATTTTGCAAATTTCTAATTACTGACATGCATTACAACATACGTAAACTGTTGCTTAGGGCTTGGCACGGGGTGGCCCTGACAATATGGAAGGGAGGGGTTTCTTCATCGAGTATGAAGGCATGTTATTTTTTATTTTTCGAGTGTTTGACAAGTACATGACAATCTCAGGATTTCAGATTGAGGAAACCATCGATCGAGAGACTTCAGGGAACTTGGAGAAGTTGCTCCTGGCTGTGGGTAGGTAAATTTACAATGTGTGTAATATTTCCTGTGAGATAATTTGATTCCATTCAGTTGAGACTAAATCTGAAGATAATCATGTTTCTTCATGGAAAATAAGGGGATGACATGGCATTGGATGAACCAAACTCCTGAGTTTCCCTTTGGCAAGTCTAGGCTGAGGTTGTGGATACAGGTTATCTGGTTATTTGCCTAATTGTCTGGAAGGTACTAAGGGCATTAGTAGGACTCACTTTAAAGCCACATTAAAAATAGTTTAGCCCTGTGTGGTGTGTGGTGGCCCACACCTTTCATCCCAGCACTCGGGAAGCTGAGGCAGGAGGGTCTCTGTGAGTTCAACGCCAGCCTGACTATAGAGTGAGTTCTGGGCCAGGCAGGACAGTGACACAGTCCTGTCTAGGAGGGGAAAAGTACTGGGATGGAGGGTAGGGATGCGGGAGGGCACAGTACTGGGATGGAGGTAGGGATGCAGGAGGACACAGTGCTGGGATGGAGGTAGGGATGCAGGAGGACAAAGTGCTGGGATGGAGGTAGGGATGCAGGAGGACACAGTGCTGGGGTGGAGGTAGGGATGCAGGAGGTCACAGTGTTTGCTGGGATGGAGGTAGGGATGCAGGAGGACACAGTGCTGGGGTGGAGGTAGGGATGCAGGAGGACACAGTACTGGGATGGAGGTAGGGATGCAGGAGGGCACAGTGTTGCTGGGATGGAGGTAGGGATGCAGGAGGGCACAGTGTTGCTGGGGTGGAGGTAGGGATGCAGGAGGGCACAGTGCTGCTGTATGGAGGTAGGGATGCAGAAGGGCACAGCGCTGGGGTGGAGGTAGGGATGTATGACGACACAGTGCTGCTGGGGTGGAGGTAGGGATGCAGGAGGACACAGTACTGGGATGGAGGTAGGGATGCAGGAGGACACAGTGCTGAGTTGGAGGTGGGGATGCAGGAGGGCACAGTACTGGGATGGAGGTAGAGATGCAGAAGGACACAGTGCTGGGATGGAGGTAGGGATGCAGGAGGATACAGTGCTGGGGTGGAGGCAAAGATGCAGGAGGACACAGTGCTGGCGTGGATGTAGGGATGCAGGAGGGCACACACGTCAGCTATGATAAGCCAGCCACTTCTACCTGCAGGAGGCAGACTTAGTCATGTGTCAGACTTCTTTATGAACCTCAAGAGTACCTGCTAACGTGACATGAAGCTTGGGATTCATTTCCTGGTGTGAGGGCCATGGAAGAAGTGTCTGGCCTGTCTGTACCTCCTTCCTAGTTACTGACTCTGCATCTGCTGGTGAGGAGTGTCTCAGTCTGAAAGACGAGGATGGAAAAGCAGCCTTCTCATTGTGTAGCCCCATTGCCTTGATCATGGTGTCTCAGGAACAGGAAAGTAAGACAGGGAGAAGGAGGGAGGGAGGGGACCAAAGATGGTGGAAAGGGAAAATGCCATCATGAGCACAAAAATGTAAAAGATGAGAAAGATGAGAAATACTTAGTTTATCTAACAAAGAGCTTACCGTACAAATTACACCCGGAAAGTAAAAAAGCGAAGTCAAGCACGGTGGCAAACGCTTGTAGTCTCAACTCTTGGGATGGCGGCAAAGGATCCTGTCGATTCAGATGCCAGACTGGGCTGCATAGCAGGACCTATCTCAGAAAAAGCCACCACTACTATAATGAAAACTAAGAAGAATGGGTTTCCAGAACAAGGCGCCTTTAGCACCTCAAAGAAGCATAAAGCTCATAATAGGGGAGACAGATCCAAGTTCCGTCAAGATTTCTTTCTTTGCCAATCAGATTGCCGGGAGTTCAAAAGCTGTGTGATACAATGCATGCACACTGGTGAGGAGGGAACTGTCACATGACAGAAGTGGGAAGTGAGCCAACACACTGACAGTACTTGTCAAGTCACACCATCAGCGCTTGGGACCTGCTCCCTCTCTCTTTATGAACGATGCTCGCATGAGGTTCTTATGATAATGCCTATTTTAGCAAAAGATTGGGAATAACCTATTATCTGTCCATGGAAGACTGCTCAAATAAGCTACCGCGTGAGCCTTATGATACTTTTCTATGTATGTTATGACAGAGTCTCCAAGACCTTTAGTGAGGACACAGAGTTCAGGGTTCCAAAGAATATCCGTAAGCTTTCCTAACTCGTGTTTGAAAAGTAGGAGATAAGGAAGAGACTGAAAACATATATTAGCTTATATCTCTACAAAGAGATGCTGAAAGATATTTAAGGCATGACTTAAATGTTTGGGTATAGGCCAAAAAGAGCATCAACCTGATTTGCCCATGATGGAGTCTGTTCATGCCCGCGGTCCTCAACAGGGGTAAGCAGTGCCACCTTTCCCTCACCCATGCTTCTTTGATGACCGGGTCTGGAGGAAGTGGGGTCAGCAGGACAGTGACACCGGGTCTCAATGTACTCAGTTATTAAACTGCTGTGTGAATACGACTTGCGCAATAGACAAGCTTGAAAGAAAACACCTATAAAATACTTACATCTCAAAGGCATAATTTACTTTATATATATTAAATATTTGATATGTATTAAGGCATATGTTTTATATGCATACACACATATAAACAAGGCAGTTCCATCTTAAAATAACTTGTGTAAAGATCACTGGGTAATCTTTGACTGCTCCAGCAGCCATTAACTGCCTGTATGTAATCCTTCATATTGAAAGCAAAATGAACATAGCGTCTGGAAAATGAAGACCAAGGACTTAAAAAAATAATTTACAGAGTAAGGTGAAATAGACATGTGGATAGAGTCATTCATGGGAGTAATGCAAAAGGAAATTATGGTGAGGTGTAATTTTCCATTTAGTTTAGCAAAGATCAAACAGGTGTGGCTAAAGGCCTTGTGTGCCAAGCCCTGCACAGCTCCAGGGGTGGGCCTGACAGGTGGTGAGGGAATGAAGAAAAGACAGACACACAGACATACAGAAAAACTGGGGCTGGGTGTGGGGCTGGGCTCTCCAGTGGATTTACTGCAGCCCCCATAGGCTTAGCAAGTTTATCATATAATGGTGAGCAGACAGGTGTGGTTACCACACTCAGATAAACAAGGAGGGTTTTTGGTGTACAGCTGGATCACAGGGACAGGTTTGGCTAATCCTCATCTCTGAGGGGAGCAGTCTTCAGATCATAAATATCCCAGAGGAGAAAGCCATGACGGGCATTTTTCTCATACACCATCAACACCCACACCTGGGCCAGAGGAAGGCTTTGCCCTTACTGTGACAGTCCCTAAGATAGCCAGTTTTTCAAAAGCTGTGTTTACTCAGAGTTCTCATTGCACAGTCAGTTGGTCAGTTGCTCTTGGACCCATGGAACCCAGTACATTACAGAGAGTGGGTGGCAGAGAAGGTGATTCACCTTATTGCCAGCAGAAAGCAAGCACAGAGAAAAGACGGAGCAGGGTCCCATATCCTCTTTAGGAGCACCCCGGGATCTAGCTTCCATTTGCCCCACTTTGTAGGCCTCCCTCATCTACCAATAGCACCACACTCTGGTGTCTCAGCCTTTAGCATATGGGCCTTGAGGGGACATTGCAGACTCAATTATAGGAAGCAGGAACATTCTCACGTGTACTAATGTGTAAAACATTCTATTTAATCTGTCATATAGTTTCTGAATGATATTTGTTGGTTAGAATTGGAAAAAGCAGGATAAGAAACTTACCTATAATGTCCCTATTGTGATAATATTTTTATAACAAGCATTTTCCCTGATAATTGAGCTCAGTGTGCATCTCCAATAGAAAACTGTCTCTCTGGAAGCTCTTTGGAGTAAGCAGACCACACAGATGTTGGCAGCTGCCCAGTACACTGCAAGCTGTAAGCAGACCACACTGTAGGAGGAGACTGTTCATTTTTTGTTTCCTGACTGCTCAGACCTGAATAATCATACAGGAACTGTATTTATTATAACACTGTTTGGCCAATAGATTAGATATATTTCTAGCTCACTCTTAATCTGTGTATTGCCACAAGGCTGTGACCTACTGGGAAAAGTCCCAGCATCTGTCTCCTTTGGCAGCTACATGGCATATCCTACATGGCCTACTCTCTCTACATCTCTGTTTAAATTTTTCACCATGCTTTACTCTGTTAAGTCATTGGCCAAAAAAAAGCTGCTTTATTAACCAATGGCAGTAAAACATATTCACAGCATACAGAGGGGAATCCCACATCACCACTCAGATGGCGCCCGTTGCCCACCTCACTGCAAGATGCTTTTCAGGAAGCAAAGAGAAGAATTTGCTTCGCTGCTTGTGTTTAAATGTATTCTTTGACAACTTCAAACATGTAGGATTTTTTTTTTTGAATCTTGCTCCCTTTATTCTGTCTAACTACTGAACATGACCACTGGTGACACAACACTGTGACTGACACACAACACTCTAAACGGGGACCTCCCCTCACTCCAGAGGGAGAAGGCAAGGGAGTGGGGCTTCCTTTGACGGGGCAAAGGATTCTGGGACCCACTCACTTCAGACTGGGAGGTCAGATGGTTTCAAGTCCTCTCCCCGATTATGATTCATACCCAGTTCCTTTATGAGTTCTTATCTGACCCCACATTCATCATCAGTTCTAAGTTTTCCCTAAGTGCAGGTCAGCTCCACCCTCCCCCGTGCTTGGACTCTGCCCACGGTTGCTGGGCTCTTCCGAGGAGGATTTTTATTATGTTCACCCCCCCTATACCTTTAGCACCTCTCTGGAATCCTTTCTGCACCAACCCCTCCTACTTCATGACTTTTGAAAATTATTCACGAGTTGGATTAGAGTTACTTGTGTGAGCATGTAATCTTTTACTGGAACACAAACAACTTAACAGTGAGCACGCAACTGAAGAAGAATGACACCCCCAGCCATCATTAACTTCAAGAGCTTCCCAGGTGGGAGTGGGGCTCTGCTTTTGTACTGCAAATGCATTCATTAATATTTTTCCTTTTGTTGCACATAGGGACCATACCATGGCCTTTACTTTGAATCTCAGTTATTTTCATTCAGCAAGATCCCTCTGAGTTCCTTACTTCGCTGGTGTTTCCTACAATGGTAGAACCTTTTCACTCCCTATAGCAAAGTGTATATATAAATATCAAATATATATCTTCCACCAGTCTGGCAACTTAAAATGACACAAAGGATCCTCTAGCAGTTCTAGGCCCAACCCCAGAATACATCCCTTTCTCCGGCTGAAGTTCTGGTGCTAGCAGGGCTGTGCACATCACAGACGGCTGGGGATCCAATTTCTCCAGCTCTTGCCTCTTACCCCTGGTCAGCTGTAAAAGCTGCCAGTCATGCCAATGGCACTGCTTTCTATTCTTTAGTCTTTTGGACTCTGATTCTCCTGCCCCCATTTTCCTTTTTAAAGACCCTTATGATTACGTTTGACCCCACTGGATAGTAATTCCCGAACACGCTCCATCTCAGACCACATTCGCAGAAGTCTTGTCTAAAGTCTCCGAGCCACAGGCTTCAGGAATGAAGGGGAGGGCGGCTCCCCTGAGAGCAGGCAGACCATGTCCCAGCTCAGCAGTACTGCATGCACCTTCATTTTGTGTTAGGAACATCAGTTGGTCTCGGTCTGCAACCATACAAGTGACTCTGTTGACTTTTCCATCTCAGGTGGAAGAGGAGTCTCCACATCATATGGCTTTGGTTACTGATTTAGCTCATGTAAGCAGGAGGATCATTTTTTATTATTTGAAATTATACCTAATTTTAATTTCAAAAGCCTCTTGCACAAGTGTTCCATTTTTTTGCTCTCTCTCTCTCTCTGTGGTGTGTCAGGGTGTGTTTCTGTAAGTGTACGTGGTATATCTGTGGTGTGTTTGTGTGTATGTCTGTGTGTGCCTGTATACGTGTGTGTGTGGTGTGTCAGTGTGTGTATCTGTGAATGTATGTGGTATATCTGTGGTGTATGTGTCTGTATGTGTGTGTGGTGGTTTGTCAGTGTGTTTCTGTGAATGTATGTGGTGTGTGTGTGTGTGTGTGTGTGTTTTGGTGTGGGCCTGTTTTTCTAACATCCAGGCAGTCCATTTTGTGTCCAGCAGATAGTGCTGTTGATATGAGTTTATTTCTACAACCTTCAGGCTACTCTTCCAATTACATGGAAATTTGGAAACTTCAATATTCAAATTCATTGCAGTATATTCTATTATTATTATTATTATTATTATTATTATTATTTCTTTATTGAATCTTTGGGGGTTTCATATCATACACCTCAATTCTGTTCACTTCCAGGTCCCCCATATCATCCTTCATCCCTGTTGCATCCTCTCCCACCAACAAAAGAAAACAAAACAAAGTAAGCAAGCAAGCAAACAAACAAAGCAAGAAGAACAACAAAAACCCAATAATCCAAAACAGAACAAAAACCACCCCTTTGTCCCATCAGTTTGGTTGGCAATTGTTCGTTGCAATGAGTCATTGATCTGGTTCAGGTCTCTGGGTTTAGGTACAGCATCCCTGCTGGATCTTCAGGGGAGCTCTTCTAGAGATCCTGGGTCTTAGAGATCATGCAGGTTTTGTTCCAGAGGACCAGTCCCTTCACAAGCTCCAGTAGGACCTAGAGGGGGAGATGCTAGGGTGAATCAACCCAAGGCCCAGTTGTGGGCTTGGGTGTTAGTCAGGCAGGTCAGTTTGAGCCCCTGGGGCCACTCACCTTGGTGCCATGGTGGAGTCAGCTCCCCTACACACATGTCCTCAGGATAGTTTCATCCTCGCCTATGGTGGTGGTGATGGTCTCTCTCCTGAGTGCAGGGGCCACCTCTGGTGCTGTAATGAGCAGCGAGAGGTAAGACCAGCTTTCCCAGGGCAGTGAAGGGTGGTACTGGCTCCATATAGCCCTCTGATTTCATCTGGTATAATTCCTAAGGCCTCCTGAGGTGACTCTGGCTACAGACATCAAACCAGACCCCAGCTGTGGTTGGACCATGACCCAGACAAAGTCCTTGGCAGCAGTTTAGGCCTGGAAGACACCCTGGCTCTGGGTGGGGGAAATGGCCACTCGGGTGGGAATGATTCCAGTAGCTGTGTGGTCGTGGGACATGACCAAGGCCTCTAGTTGCAGCCCCAATCCTGGGCCTCTATTTGACCATTAGAGGCAATGCTATTGCAGGGTATTCTTTTCAAAGCTTCCTCACTCTGACAAACAGAACCTAATCTAAATTTTAACCCTTGATACATCCCCTGCAAAGTTAGAGGTATGCTCTCTTCCGGTTGGAAATTCAGTTTTGTCCTTTAAAGTGATGGCTGCCCAGTTTTCCCCCTCTTCTTAGAATCAATTGTTGCATTTGGATCACGACACTTGTTTCTCGTTTGTTTAGGTTTGTGTTTTTGAGACAGAGTCTTTTGGTATTCTAGGCTGGCCTTGAACTCTGATCCTTCTACTTCCACCTGTTGAGTGGTGGAATTATAGGCATGTACCACTATACAATCTTATGATTCTCTCTCTCTCTCTCTCTCTCTCTCTCTCTCTCTCTCTCTCTCTCTCTCTCTGTCTCTGTCTGTCTCTCTCTGTGTGTGTGTGTGTGTGTGTGTGTGTGTGTGTGTGTGTGTGTGTGACCTGGTTTTCAGGCAGGGGGCCTGGTCTCTGGTGGAGTAGGAAGTTCTGCCAGAGGTGTGGGCTGGGATATGATCATCTTAAGTGTCTGTCATAGCCAAGCCCAGAGGAAAGTCTGTGGCTCCTCTATAATTTTCATTCTAGGATTTCTTTCCTGGAGAATTCACACTTTTATTGGATTGATTTATCGCTCCATGTGCTGTACACCTTTCATGCTTGGCCTTCTAGATGCCAGCATTTGGTGATTACCCTCCCAGTGAGTGCCCTGGGTCTCCAGAGATGGACCAGTTATTTAGACAAGGCACCCTCCTTACTTAGTTCTTCTCTCTCAGCCCTCCTTCCTTCTTTTCTTCTGGCCAGGATTAGGGTGGAATTCACAGAAGGGATGTTCTGAACTCACAGGTCAATTCCGTGTAGTACCCAAGTTTTAAATTGGTTCTTTTGTCTTAGACTCTACTTACCCTCTCCATTATGCTGTTGGGGGTTCTGTGAGTGTCAGCCTATTAGCTCAGGCTTCTTATTAACTAACTCTTACATCTTACATTAACCCATAATTCTTGTCTTTGTTAGTCACGTGGTTTGGTACCTTTTATCAGTGAGGCTTTCTCATCATGCTTCCTCTGTGTCTGGGTAATGACTGCAGACTGAGCCTTTTCTCTTCCCAGAATTCTTCTCATTCATACTTCCTGCCTGGCTACTGGCCAATCAGCAATTTACTAAACCAATAGAAGTGATAAATCTTTATAGGGTGCAAGAGCATTGTCTTACAGTACTTCCTTTTTTTCTTTTCAAAACAAGAACTCTGAATCTAATCACCTTTGTTTAGCTTTTTTCTCTTACCATTATCCATAACAACTTGTAACCAACACTCTAAACAAAGATACACAGACATAGTCCATTTTTTTGGGAATGTGGCTGTAATTTTCTAGGATACTTCCTGCTGATTGGGAGCACTGATAATCTTATGGAGACCTAAAGAAAATTTAGGATTATGGTCAAGTCCTGACTGGAATATTGTGTGAGGCTTGATCATCTCAGCCAGCAGTCTTCAGGCTGTTCTGGATGTAGAACTCAGCAGAAACTCCAACAGAGGTGCTCTGAAATGTTGGGTCATCTGGTACATCTGCTTCTATTAGAGAAAGGAATGCCTGTAATCCTGGCATTCTGTAGGCAGAGGCAGCACAATAACCAGTCTGGCCTATATAGTGAGTTCCAGGCCTGCTATAGTTAAATGATAAGAAAACAAAGTGTTGGGACACTCTACCCAGTCCCACTCCTCCCATTCCAGACCCCATCCCTAAAAAATCCCGCTGTCGGTGGCTCCTCTTATGGAAGTGCTCAAGACCACCTACAAGTTAAGACCCACCCATAGATCTTCCACATGCTCTCATGCTCTCCCTTGTCCCTTCCCAAGAGTCACCTGGGAGTACTCTGCTTTGCTTGCCTCTGTTTATTAAATTGGACTTATTAATTTGGTTTGACTTGGCTTATTACTTCAGTGAAGGAACCCAATAACTGAGGATCTAATACTTACTAACTGGTCTGGGAAAGACTCAACTCACCCTGGCCAACGCACCAGTTGATAAGCAGATCTATGGGCCAGGTCTTATAGCCTATGGTCTTGAGCAGTTCCAGGGGAGGAGCTGCAGATGGAGGGATTTTTCAGGGGCGGCATCTGGAATGGGAGGAGTGGGGCTGGGGGGCGCTTCCCAGCACAAGGAAAAACAAAACAAACAGAAATACCTAAAGGATCCACTTAGCTAATATCTTCAGAGAGAAGTGCTTCCTGTAGAAACCTAAAACCTTGGTTTAAAGGGTTTTTTGTTGTTGTTGTTTTGTGGGTTTTTTTTTTGTTGTTGTTTTGTGGGTATTTTTGTTGCTTTGGGTATTTTTTTGCCTTAACTTTCTCTTGTGGTTTCAGGGTCACTCATAAAGCACCTTAATGCTTGGAATTCCCATTGATAGGAAAAATGAGTTAAAATTCAGATTTCCATGTGACCCAGAGAAAAAGAAGCTTTGGAAGCTTTGCATTTCATAGTTATGAGGCTATCTGAGGGGTTTATAGGATCTATGAAGCTCGGCTGATAATTATCAAACCGGACATAAGAGAATTCAACACACCCCTCTCTGAAGAGGCTCTCTGCACTCCAGAATTTAGGTTGATAGACGGCACATGATTTCTCCCCAGGACTTGATTCACTTGTGGGAGGCACAGGAAGCTGGAAGCCTGGGTCCCTGGTGTGGTTTGTGTTACCTGCTGGAGGGACCTCGAGGGCAATTTCCTTGAAGAGGCTCTTCCAGAACATTTCCCCCAGCACAGCATGTCTTGTCTCCCCTGCTACTTCAAAAACCTTGCCACATTCTAGGGGCCTCAGGGGACTTGGCTGTGCTGCCTCTTTTTGCAGGTAGGATCTATCTAGGTATTTCTTGTACTCAACATGCCTTTTAAAAAATATTTTTTGACCAAGTAAAGGTCAAATTTTCCATCAAAATCATTGCTGTGGGGGAGAGTCTAAATTCCAGCTAGAGTGAAGCCAAATGATCTTATTTATTCACAAGAAAAGAATACTTTACATTAGTACCATTCTTCTGTATAGAATTTGATTAAAAATACTTAAACTATTTAACATGATAATTCTAGTTTCTTAGAAATAACCAAAGGAAATACTTTGAAATACAGTTAAAATTTCCAACCTATAAAATGTTCATTATTTTATTTATAGCATTTAGAAAGAATCTGAACAAAACCATTTGAGGCATGGTTGGATAGATGACATATATACACAATGAAATGTCATGTAGTAAATGAAAAATATACTAAAATGTTAGTTGCTAAAGTAGATATAACATTTTAGAGAGAATGTAATTCCACATGGAAAGCAAATGGCAAAGAGTAGATCCAGCTGGTATGCCTACCTAGAGTAGAACTAGGTTAATTCATGTCTTTCTTGCAGTAAAATATTACACAGCAATGAAAATAAACTCTTGTCCCAACAAATAATGTGAATTAATCTTTCTCTTTAAAAATTTATTCTTTCATACAATTTTTCTTTTCCACAGTATACCCTTCCTCCCCTCCTCCCAGTACTCCTCCCTCCCCTCTCCCAGATTTGCTCCTCCTCTGTTTCCCTTTGGAAAAGAGCAGATCCTAGGGATATGAACCAAATGTGGTATAACAAGATACAATAAGGCTAGGCACAAGTGTTCATATCATGGCTGAACGAGGCAACCCAGTAGGAGCAAAATGGTCCCAAGAGTAGGCAAAACAGTCAGAGACATCCCCATTCTCACTCTTGGGAGTCCTACAAGAACTCCAAGCTAAACAACCTTAACATATATGTGGAGGACCTGGCTGAGACCCATGCAGGTTTCATGACTGCTGCTTCATGAGCCCCTAAGAGCCATGATTAGTTGTTTCTTTGGGCCGTGTTCTCCTGGAGTCCTCCACCTCTCTGACTCCTACAGTGAATTAATCTTTTCATAGTGAAAGAGTAGAGATGTAAACTTTATACAAATTTATTTATGAGCTTTAAAAATAGACAAATTGAAATCCTGTTTTTAGCAACACATACTGAGGTAATAAAATTATGATGAGAAGCCAGGGTGACAACTGACAGGAATATCAAGTTGGTGAGAAGGAGAAGGAGGAGGAGGAGGAGGAGGAGGGGGGGGGGGAGGAATAAGAGGAGGAAGAGGAGGAGGAAGAGGAGGAGGAGCAGGAAACTACAACTGAGGAGAGACAGATGGAGGGGAGCTGGGAAACATCCTGACTTGGAGAACAGTTTCATAGGGATTTGTTTGTAGTAGTTATTAAATTCTGGGGATATAATATATACATTTAGAAAAGGCATTTGCAACAAAATATAGGAAAACAGATGAAAGAAAATAAAGCATCTTGTAAAAGAAATGATGATGGTAAAATTATTATTGGCTTTTGTCCTTTTCAATGTTTTGATGTATTTTTCAAATTTCTTTAACACATCTTCTTTTAATCATTAGATAAATAAATACCAGTCAAATAAATAAAGCCTTTTAAAATTGCCATTAATATGCTGTTGGATCTATCTATCTATCTATCTATCATCTATCTAGCTCATCTATCTACCTATCTATATCTATCTGTCTGTCTGTCTATCACATGTCAATCATCTGTCTTATCTGTCATCTATATCATCTATCTATCTATCTATGTCTATAATCTATCTTATCTATGAATAAAAGGAAAACTTAGGGCTTGGAGCTTGGGAGATGTTGGGACCATTTGTTCCTTCTGATACTCACCATAATGTTTCAATTGTCTAATGATACATTCTTAGCAGAAACCATCGTCTTCTATGAAGCTTCCAATTTATTTGAAAGCTCAAGAAAAAAAAAAGCTTACTTTAAAGAGAAAGTTTTAGCAGCCTTGACATCAAAGTTCCAACAGTGCCATGCAAACAGCTTAGTCAAGTGTTTGTGTGGGAAAATTGAATCATAGAGTTCAATCAATTGTCAAGAACACATTTTGGCAAATGGTTTCCTCTGAAGAGAGGTTAAGAAAAGATCCAAAGCCAGCTGAGGTTAGCATAAAGGCTTTAAAATCTGCATCATTTTCAAATACGCATAAGCTACTGGGAAAGAGGTAAAAATCATGCTTTGCATGGTTACATTAAATATGTTTGATATTACTGTCTATGCTGTGCATTTTTACTTGATACTTGGTAATTTATAGTCCTTCATCTAGAGCAATGATAGCCCTTATAACATGGAGATTATTATTTCATAGATATTATCAGATTTCCAGTGATATCACAAGAATCACAATATTTTGTCCTCATTTTTTCCTATTTGGAAATCAACCCTGAACTGATTTTACAGGTTATGTACAAGGAGTTCTGTTAAGGTTTTTCAGCTCATAGTGATTGTCTAATCTTCTTCATGATTTTTGAAGATGCCAAGGATTTTTTTTCAAGACAGGGTTTCTCTGTAGCTTTGGAGCCTGTCCTGAAACTAGCTCTTGTAGGTAAGGCTGGCCTCGAACTCACAGAGATCTGCCTGCCTCTGCTTCCTGAGTTCTGGGATTAAAGGCATACGCCACCACCATCTGGCAACACCAAGGACTTTTGCGTATAAAAATCTTACTTAATTATAGAAATAATATTCCCCCCACCCTGAGACAGAATCTCTCTATGCAGCCTCGGCTTTTATGGAACTCTCTGTGTAGCCCAGACTGGCCTTGAGTGCACAAAGAAAGATCCCCTGCCTCTGTTTCCTGAGTATTAGCATTAAAGGTATGTGCCACCATGAACAGCCTTAATAGTCTAAAGGTATAAAACAATAGTTTTCTGGCTGAGGAAATAGCCCAGTTGAAAAAGTGTTTGCTATTTGTGTTGGTTTGAACAAGAAATGTCTTGCATAGGCTAATGCATGTGAACACTGGTCCCCTGTTGCTGCTGCTGTTCTGGGAGATTATGGAACTCTTACAACATGGAGCCTTGCTAGAGGAAGTACACCACTGAAGGTGGGCTTCGAGTGTTTGTAGCCTTGCCCTACTTCCTGTTCCCTCTCTCTTACATCTGTGAGTGGTTGAAGATGAGATCTCTTAGCTTTCTGCTCCATTCAGGCTGCCTGGTGCCATGTTACCCTGGCCTAGATCCCCTTCAGGACGTGGAAGCTGACATAAACTCTTGCTTCCACAAGTCACTGTTTAACTACAGTTCACCCTGGCCTAGATTCCCCTCAGGACATGGGAGCTGACATGAACTCTTCCTTCTACAAGTCACTGTTGATCTACAGCAACAAAAAATAACTAACACACCGCAGAACCATGAGAACTGAGTATGATCCTTAGAACCTGCAGAGAAATCTGGGGACAGTGGTGCATTTTTGTAATGTCAAGGCTGTGGGGATGGACACATAGAGCTCCCTGGAGCTCCCTGGCCACCCAGTCTAGGTCCAATTTGTGAGAGAACCCACCTAAAAAAAAGGTGGTTGGTGTTTGAGAAATAACACCCAGTGTTGGACTCTGGCTTCCACATGCATGTGCATGGGCACACACAAACACACGCGTGCGCGCGTACACACACACACAAGTGCACGTGCGCGCGCGCGCGCACACACACACACACACACTGTGATGGTCTGAATAAAAATGGCCTCCATAGATTTATACTTGAATGCTTAGGGAGTAGCACTAGGAGGTATGGCTTTGTTGGAGTAAGTGTGTCTCTGGGGGCAGCTTTGGGATTTCAGATGCCCCAGCCAGACCCAGTGTAACTCTCTCTTCCTGCTGCCTGCTCTGGATGCAGAACTGTGTGCTCCTTCTCCAGCAGTGTGTCTGCCTGCATATTGACATGCTTCCTGCTGTGACAATAATGGACCAAACCTCTGGACAGTAAACCAGCCCCAATGAAATGTTTTCCTTTATAGGAATTGCCATGGTCATGGTGTCTCATCACAGCCATAGAACACTGACAAAGTGTGCACTCCACTTGCACACACACACAATCAACAGTTCACATATCAAAAAGTTAAAGACCTAAAGGATGATAACACAACTATAACAAACAACGTTTTGACAATTTCCAAACTGTTGGCTGGACAATGAAGGACTCGGGCATCCAGAAGCACCCTCCCCTCTAGGTTCTGGATCAGTTAATGCTGTGTGCATTTTCCTGGTGAATCTATTTCTTTCCAACTCTGACAGAGAGAGCAGGGACAGTACAAAGAAGTCATTGTATTCAAGTCTTTCTTGAACCAATGAGCTTATTGGTCTTACTTACAGGAACTTGTAGGTGACCCAACTGGAGTCACATTACCAAAAAGCCCACCCCAGTGTAGGTGAGGACTCACAGAGAGTGTACCTCTTCGCCTCCCTGTGCAGCCTGTGTCAACAGAGTCTTTTCCCCCAAGCTGATTATTTTCTGCTTGTAGAGCCTCAGGGAAGAGCCTCTTGAGTCTTGTAATTTTTTGTTAGTTTTGTGAGCCTGCCTTACCCCTCCACAAGGGAGGATTTCAATCTGGAGGAAATCATTTCAGTAGTGAATAAATAAAAAGAAGGCAGAAGACGCATAAAAATTACCTTTATTGCGGGGATGGGAGGTCTTGGCCTGCCATATGCCACAAGTTGAATAAGACTGAATGAGCCTCACCTTGAAAAAAAAACCTGAGTGTTTTGAAGCCAGGACAACTCCCAAGGGTGGCCTGAGCCAACTATACCTATTTATTCTTTCCAAAGTTAGCAATTAGCTAACTAACTCCCTGTCTTGAGGATCAGTAGGGAGGAAAGGGAAGAAGGGAAACTGAGTGGGGACTTTGGAGAAAAACCCTCTTAATGGCAAAAGAAAGTGGGCATTTCTTTTTAAAAAAATAATGGAATGTGATATTTTTAAAGTCAATAAAGAGAATGAGGCAAGAGCTGCTATGGAGTGTGGTTCCTAAGATGGGGAACTTTAGCCAATCATATTTTGTTTACGGTGTGTCCCCCTGGGGCCAAGTAAAACAGATAAAAGATCCAGGTGTGTTTGCCTGGGTCTCTTTTGTTTCCCGCGCTCCTGTATCACTGAAACCCTTGTTTTGTAAGTTTTCCTTTCTTCCATTTATTAAAGCCGAATATTTTATATTAAGCTGGTCTGGTTAATTCTTACTACCGATCGACCATGCCCCTACACTCCTGGGGTTTCAAATGCTAGCCAGCAGGGTTAGCGTGGCAGGGCTGAGACTGCTGCCCATAGAAGACTCTGCTGGCTGCGTGGTCTTTGGGAGGATTCCAGGAACGTTTGTCCCCATCACGGGAAGAACTGATGAAAGCTGCTCACTGTGTCTAAACTGTGGCAACAGCATCCACTATATTCCTTGTGGTCTAGAGTTTCCCTGCGTGTTAAACAGAGAAGGCCTGCATGACCATTCCCGGGTGAAAACTCTGAGGCGTGAGTTTAGTGACTGCCTTTAGTTTGTCCCTGCTCACCCACGGTGTCCCAAGAACATCCACAAGATCTTTTGGTGCCCTTTGTCCACAGGAGATTCCTCTGCTGATTTCATTGTGTGCCATTTTGTTGCAGTAATTCTCAGCTGTGCCTACTGAGATCAAAGAATCTCAGTCAAGCATCACTGAGCTGACAGTGGTCTTGGGGACCTTTGACACCTGGGTAGCTTTGTGTAGTAACTGAGTGCGTGCAGTCCATAGCTCCCAACTCTGTTTCCTCCCATGTCCACCTCTGGACCCAATGACCATCCCTTCTGAGATGAAGGACACTGCACTGGTGTCTTCTGTAAGAGTTATTTGAAAGTGGAGACTTGACGCTAGAAGGTGAGGCAGGTTCCCTTGACTGTCCCCCAGACAGTCACTTGACTGAATTTCAGCTCAGCCTCCTAAGTGTTGGGAGAGGTGCTCCACCATAGACTCTGGAACAGGAAACCCACATGATAATTATGTCTGCACGGTGTCCTCATGTGAAGACCCCAAAGGCCTGTGTGTGATGATTGCATCTGCACAGTAGGTGTCCTGTCTACGAACAACTCAAAGCCAGCCTTCACATCCACTGATATTTTACTCAGACATCATATATGAGGAGAGATTCTCGACCCATGAATTATCATTTCTACACAGAATGGAAGAGAAGTGAGAGGAAATGTGTGGTCTCTGGACCCCAAGGTCACATTCACACAAGAGATTTATTTGTTCCAGAAGGACAGAGGGCAGGGAATTAGAGGCAAAGACAGCAGATAGGGGAAAAGGGAAAAGAGGAAGGGAGCCAGGCAGAGGTATTTATCCCAGGGTGAGATGGGGACAAAGGACTGCCTCTGGATAGAAAGGAGACAGACCTGACCCAATGGGGGTTTCAAGGTAAAATGGGAAACCCCGTGTTATGATGAGGTGTTTGATTTTAATTGGGCATCATAATTAGGAGAGTCAAGGGGGCTTTTGATTTGCAGGGCTTCAGGACTTTGATAGTTGGACCTTGGTAGTCAGCCTCAGGATTTGGTGGCTGGCTTTAGGAATGTTAATCTAATGGGCATGGGTAATGGGAAAGAATGGCAAGGTCTACCAGAGTCATACTCAAGCTGGCCAGAGTCCTTCAAGAAGTGAAAAGATCAACTTTTGAGGGGAGCCGGCATCCCTTTTTTTTATTACGGTATTTCAGGGTCCCATGTGGTGCCTGGCATGAAGTAAATGCTTGGAAATTATTTAATTATTTGAATGAAGAACCAAAGAGATAAGTCATGGAATTCAGCCCCAAGGCTGGACTGTTTCCTGGGCAGGGGATCTTGGGCTGTTTAAGAAAGAGAACCCAGCAGTATGCAGGATTCAGTCCTGTCTTTTTTGGACTGTGGACATAATGTGACCAGCCGCTTCAAGCTCCTGATGCCTGCTTCCCCACCATACAAAGTGTCCAACCTTGAACTGTAGGCTAACATAAACGCTTTTCTCTTAAGTTGTAGACTATTTTATCACTGTAGGAGGAGAAAACTGACTTACAAATCTATCTTCCATGCTTTCAAAGTTTAGCAATATAGAAGAAAAATAATGGGGCCAGTGTGGAAAGATGCTTAAAAGAAATCCCACACTAGCTCAGAATTAAGAAATAGATGGTTATTTATTTAGGGGTAAATCAGAATCCTCTGCTTGAATGGAGAACAGATACCGAATCCAACAACCAGAAAGAGTGGTTTAAATCAAACATGAAACACACCAATTCTCCTGTAGACTGGGCTTTTCTTTTTGTGACTGGAACAAATCGAACAAAACTCAGCTGCCTCTGAGAACTCAGGCTAACTGAATACTGCTGCTCTAAGCTCAGGGACAGTTTCTTGTGCTTGCTTCATCTCAACCAGCATTGTTTAAAAATAGAAAACAAAAGCAACCTGATGATAAACACAGAGCGGTGTACATGAGGAAAGCAGAGGAACCCAGGGCCCAGGCGTGCCCAGTCTCTCCTAGCTCACAGGCATGGCCTAAGAACACTCACTGTGAAAATCCCCCAAGGTGGGCCAGGTGGTGGTGGCACACGCCTTTAATCCCAGCACTCAGGAGGCAGAGGCAGGCGGATCTCTGGGAGTTTGAGGTCAGCCTGCTCTATAAAAGGAATTCCAGGACAGCTAGAACTGTTACACAAAGAAATCCTGCCTTGAAAAGCAAAATAAAACAGAAACAAAAGCAAAAACAAAAAAAGAAAGAAAGAAAGAAAGAAAGAAAGAAAGAAAGACAGGAAGGAAGGAAGGAAGGAAGAAAGAAAGAAAGAAAGAAAGAAAGAAAGAAAGAAAGAAAGAAAGAAAGAAAACTCCAAGAAGCACAGACTCTTCATCCAGGGTTTCTGGTGCGGTGGCTCGGAGGCCTCCTCTTTAAGGGGATGAGTCGGAGGCTGATAATCTTCAAGAAGTTCTCTTTACAAAGTTAGGACCTTCAATCCCTGCTTAGAGACTTTCTAAAGTCTATGGTAGTTCAATGATCAGCTTTTTGAAGGAAATTCATATTTTTCTTCATAGTGGCTGCACATTTTATTTCCAGTGCAAATTACAAGCATTTCAATTTCCCGTGAAGGGACACTGAGCCCACTGGAACCTGTGGCTCTGTGGGCCTTGCCCTTCTCCCCACTCCCTCTGCCTTGCTAACAACTGTTAGATTACATTCCTAAAGCTACCACCAAGGTCTAGTTCCTTATATGACCACCTTCTCCTCCTGGGGCTGACTACCAAAGTTGAGCAATCAGAAGCCCCTTTAGCTAACCTAATTAACATACCCAAGTAAAATTAACCACCTCACCCTAACACAGGGTTTCTTCCCTTTTCTTTAGAAATCACTATTTTCCTATGGGCCACATCTGTCTCCTCTCTAACCAGAGGCATCCTTTGTCCCTCAAGTACAAATATCGCTGCCTCTTTCCCTTGTCCACTTCCCCTTCTCCCTCATCCTCTTTCTTCTTTACAAGCACACCCTGGAGCATTCTAATACAGATCACCCCTTCTACTCTTCCTAAGAATGATGCCTGCAAGGTCATTTGCTGCTGTTTTCTGCTTGAGTCAGGAAGCAGCCACTTTAACTTTTTCTTCTCCCCTTAAGAAAGGATCTGTCCCTGAAAAGAGGTGTTTGGGTGTGGCTTGTGTCTAATCCAAGATGGGGGAGGGATCCCACTGTGCAGGGGTGGGGATGGGTGTTCACTCCACACTACAGCTCACACTTTCCTCCCTCTCTACTTCCCTCTCTTCCTCCATTTTTCCTTCCCCCTTCTTCCTTTCTTTACCCTTGAATCCCCTCTACCATTTCTCCCCCTTTCCTTCCTCCCTCCCTCCCTCCATCCCTCCCTCCCTCAGTTCCTCCCTCCCTCCCTCCTTCACCCCCTCCCATCCTCCCTCCCTCAGGTAGGGTCTGTAATCTTAATGGATGTGAAGTGATACTGTGTGTGGTCTTAATTTCTATTTCATTGACTATTGGCCTGGAGCATGTTTTAGAAGCTTATTGGTCATTCTATCTTATTTGGAGAAATGCTAAATTCAAGACTTTTGAACATTTTATTGTTGTTTTGAGCCAGGGCTTTGCTTTTAGCTTGTGGCCCTTGAACTCACCACTCACCTCTCTTGGATTCTCAAAGGTTGGAATTAATAGACATGCATCACCACACTTGGCTCCAGTTTGTGCCCTTTGAACTAGAGGATTTTCTGTTATGCTTTTGTGTGTGTGTTGAATTGTAGGAGTTCTTTATATGCTCTGAATATTATTTTCTCACCAGAGATATGATCCACACTTATCTTGTCACCGTTGGTAGGGCTTTTTAATACGCAAAATGTTTAGTATTGATGACCCTTCCATCTGCCTTACTGCTGTAGCTGGAATGTGGCGTCAGTGTGGTTCCAAGAATTTGAGTGCTGGGTGCTTTGTTCTTGGTCTGCTGGAGGGGATGTGAGGCAGAGCTGAATGCAAGATGATTTGATCATTGGGAGCACTTCTTACCAGCTAAGAAGTTTACCTCCTCTGGATAAATTGCTGTAGAAGGCAAGCTAAGCCCTCGCTGACTTCCTGTCTTGCTGTGTATTCTTTCCTGCTGCCATCACTGAGGAGCCCTCATTAGGTCAGAATCCATGGAGATGCCCCATCTTGACTTTCAACCTCCAGAACTATAGACTTAGAAGAATCCTCTCCCGTTTTTCAGTAAATGACCATGCTTCTGGTCTTTTGTTGCATCCACACAAACTGGTAAAGACACTGGATTTCCTTTCTTGCACTTTTGATGTCTCTGGGCAGGTGTGAAGATAGGTTGTCTATTTCTGAACCATCATCACTCAACCCTGTATTCATCAGTAGAAGTAGGTTTGGAAATACTGACTCTTGGTATAAAATACTGTGGTCAGCTTGGTTGTACAGTTAGGGGAAGAGGAACCTCTCTGGCTGCTCAGCTGGGTCCTTTAGACTCCTTTCTCAATATACAGAGTCTTCTGCTCCATCACAAGTTATTGCGAGTGTCTACTCCACCAGGCTCGACCAGGTACTCTGACCTAGCTCTGTCAGTGGCAGGACCAACCTGTCTTGAGACCTCAAGAACCTGCTGTTCTCTGTGGGGATTAACCAGTTTTGAGCTAGGTGGTTACTGTGAACACAGAAGCAGAAGCCCACTCCCCTCTCTCTAGCTTGTGGTCTCATCCTCACCATCCTTCCCCAGTCACATGGGGCTCAGTGATTGTGTCTTCATTGTAGAAGGATGCAAGGGAAAGAAAAGTATGCACCTTTCAGAAGAGCCACCCATTTAAAGGGCTTCTCGGGTCTACCTCTGACTTTAGTTTCTGTGCCACAGGTTCCTCCATGAAGGCAATCTGAGACGTGTAGCCAAATTCCTTGCTGCTGCTACAGACAGGTGCTTGGAACTTTCATCACATCTCTTAAGTTGATGATGTCAGTTTTTGCATGAGATGATTTTTATTCAGTATTTTTTAAAAATCTTTAATAAAGGAAATAGTTTTTCCAACATCCTTGCTAAGTCTCAAATAAGGTGGATATCTGTAATATGAGCACAGGCTGTTTTAAGCTGCCTCATCCTTAAAATATACTGAGCCGTGTTCTGAGAAGAAGGAGAGTAGAGGCTTGGATGGTAGCTCAAGGGTAGATCCGTACCTAGTGTATGTAAGACCCTGACTTCAGTACCCAGCACTGCTCATGCGCACACACACCAGGAGAATAGACATCCGGCAGTAATGACCTTCCTCCTGCTTTTTGAATAGAGTCTGTCTTTTCAAGTCTCATGAGTGTTTTGATCAGACTTTGTCTGCTTACATTGCAAAGGACATCTGCCTTTCTCTCTACCCTCAAATGGTCTCTTTTCATCATCAGAGTTTACAATGCCATGCACAGTGAATATTGTTTTCATATCAATTTCCTTTCTTTTCCAAATGGAAACTTGTTGTTCTTTCTTGCTACCATCTCTGAACCAGTCCTGAAGCCTGTGGAAGCATCAGCTGCATGCAGATGACAGGGTCCTCACAGCACTAGAGCAATGGACTAGAGAGTTAAGTCAACAAGAAAACACTTTGACTCACTTGAAGAAAACAATGGATTTCAAAACCAGAATTGCCTATTGTTTTCATCAATTTGTTCAAGCTTTGTAGACATTTGAATAACGGCCTTTAGAAATTCTGATTTCCATTCCCTCAGTGCCTGCATGAGTCTTACATGACCAGGAAAAGGTCCTTCTAATTAGGAAGGTTCTGCTCTGGAGCAGGAATCACAGAGGGAAAATTTGATCTCAGTATCAGACACATCTCTTTGTATTCAACCCTGTGGCTTTCCCTTTAGGTCTTGAACAAAAACATTGCTGTTGGACTCCTAGTGAAAATTCTTGGGAATGATTTCTGTGTTCCATCCTCAGCAATAGTTTTATTATCTGAACTGAAATTCTACCTGTGTTGCTTTGGATGAATTGTATCCATTTCTAGCTTTCCTTGTTGATCTCTTAGTTTTGTCTTTGGCAAGGTGATCCTGGACCTGGTTTTTATATGAATTTATATGAAACTTGCTTCACTGTATATTGAAATGCTATGCATTCATATTGAGAGTTTCTTTCTCAGGACCATTTCTACGCTGGAGTCCTAAGTGAATCTGGCATTTCGCTCTCATTTATAAGACTGTTTGTAAGATGTATGAGCTGTTTGTTTTTCTAATTTTAATGGGCCTCCTTGCCATATAATAATCAAAACACTAAATGGAGTGGAGTCCTGCATAGTGGGGGCTCCCATCCAGTACCTCCCACACATAAACACCTCTTTACATGGAGAGATCCTTTTTTAGAGGGGAAGAAAAGTTGAAGTGGTTCTTTCTGACTCAGGCAGAAAAACAGCAGCAAATGATCTTGCAGGTGTAATTTTTTATTATACTATTGTTTGGCCAATGGCTCAGACATATTTCTATCTAGCTCTTACATCTTAAATTAACCCATTTCTGTTATTCTGTGTTATTGCCATGAAGCTATGGGCAGGTGTAGTTTTTAAGAGATGAAGGGGAGGTCTGTTTTAGAATGGGTTAGGATTCAGTTATAAAGGAGATAGAGAAGGACAGATAAGGAGAAGGGGACAAGGGGGAGGCGAAGAGATATTTGTCCCAGAAGGACAAAGTACTGTCTCTGGATAGAGAGGAGACAGACATGGCACATGGGCAAATGGTGGTTTATCAAGATAAAGGGGAGAAACCCCAGGTTAAGATGAGGTGCTTAATTTTGATTGGTGATGTTAATTAGGTGAGTCAAAGGGGCTTCTGATTGCTGGACTTTGTTAGTCATCCCCAGGAGGAAGTAATGGTCAAATAAAGAACTAGTCGTCCTTGATGGCTAGCTTTAGGAATGTAATCCAAAAGTGTTTAGAAGGGCAAGGCTTGCCAGAGCCACCTGCTGTAATGGGCTAGTGTCTCTTCACTAAATGCACAGAATAAAAAAGAATATTAAACTGCAAAGGAAAAAAACTAAGTAACGTATAAAAGCAGACCTATTAGAATTATACCCAGCTTCTCAATGGAGACCCTAAAAGTCCAAAGGGCCTGGACAATTGTCCTTTAGGCTCTAAGAGAACACAGGTGTCAGCCCAGATGACTATACCCAGCAAAACTTTCAATCACCATAGACGGAAAAACCAGGATATTCCCTGATGAAGTCAAATTTAAATAATACCTGTATACAAACCCTGCAAGAGGGAGAGGAAGAGTTGTGGGAGCCAGAGGGGTCAAGAACACCATGAGAAATGGCCCACAGAATCAACTAACCATGGCCCATAGGAGCTCATAGAGACTGAACTGACCAACAGAGAGCCCGTGTGGGACTGACCTAGGTCCTCTGCATATATCTTATGGTTGCATAGCTTGATATTCCTGCGGGACTCTGAGCAGTGAAAGTGGGGGGCTGTCTCTTACTCTTTTGCTTTTGGGACCCATCCTCCAACTTGAGTGCCTCATCCAGCCGTAATGTGAGCAGATGTGCCTAGTCTTATTGCACCTTGGTATGTCGTGTTTGGTTGATATCCATGGGAGGCTTGTCATCTGAAGAGAAAAGAGGAGGAGTGGATCTGGGGGAGAAGGGGTGTTGGGAAGACGAGGGAGGGGAAACTGGGTTGGGATATAGTATATGAAAGAATAATAAATTAAAAAAATTTAATGGGCCTAAGGAAAGGAAGATTAAAGCAAAGCTGATGTTTGGTGGCTCCCTTATTGTCTGGCTTTTTTTTTTTTTTTTCAGATTTTGCTCAATTTCACTTTGTTTGAGACAAGAGTTTCACTCCAGCTCAGGCTGGCCTCAAATTTGCAGTCAGCCTCCTGCCTCAGCCTCCCTAGTATTGGGATTAAAGGCATGAGTCATGGTACCCAGCTGACTTTCAGGGTTAAAAGCACCTCTTCCTGGTGTGTTTCATGAGAATTGGCTCCTCCTAGTTTTTTGTTTCTGTTGGTCATCTTGAGCCTCAAAAGCTGTCTTTTCACACTTCCTACATTTTGAACCTGGCCTTCTGATGACTCCAAGATGTTCTTCCCTGAGCTTGTATTTTCTGAGCCCTCTGCTGCAGGGGACTCACCCCAGGGACAGTCCTTCAGTGCCTGCTTTCCTTGCAGCACAGAGCCCTCCTGGCATTGATGTTGCTCCACTGCCTCAGGGACACTCGGCAAAGTCTGGAAGCATTTTTATTTGCTACAGTTAGAGAGCCTTATCATGGACACCAAGTGGTTAAACACAAAGGATGCTGCTTACCCCACAATATACAGGCTAGCACCCCATAGTTATCAATCATCGTCTTGACAAAGCATCACTATTGGTTAGGTAAGGAGCATTGAGGCAAGTGATTCCATCGTGAATTTGGTGCCCCCTTGCTCTGCTCTGAGCACTGCGGTTGGAAGAGGGTCTGTGGAGGATGCTTTTGCCTGTTGCTGACCACCACTGCCACAGAGGCAGCCCTGTGTCAGTCTCTCCAGTCTTCAGAAGATGGAGGGAAGAGTTCTGGGGACCTTCTAACTTGCAGCACAGACTAAATCAATTCATTTTAAGTCTTGCAAAGACTGACTTCTGGGAAGCCAGTGAATGACAGTTGGAGCAGAACTCTTCTGCCCTTCATTTTGTATTATTTGATTTTAATTAATGAAACACAAGGAAATACAATTTGATCATCAAAGAGAATGAAGTCCTGTTACTTCGAGGGAGACAGATTAAACTGGAGATTGTTATATTAAGGGAGTAAGCCGGGGCAGAACATAGGTACTGTGTGATCTTACGCACATGTGGATATCAACTGACTGCTTATAGCACAGCTATGGGTGCCAGAGGCCAGAAAAAGGACCAGAGGGATATAGAAAGTTCAGTGAATGGGAACTAAGTCCCAGCTGAAGCAGGACATTCAGAGAAGTAGTATACAGTAAGGGAACTACAGGTGACCAGAATGTTCTGCATATTTGAAAGTTTGTACCACAAAGAAATGGTGTCTAAGGGAACAGGCACTTGGTTCAAACATGAAATGCATATATATACATATAGAACATTAAAAGTACACCATTAATATGTGCATTCCTTTTACTTTTGTATATTAGTTAAAATAAAAAGCAAGAAAAATATAAAAAGAAACTCATGAGTGCCATGGCCTCCCTCTGCTATCACTCTCTGTGCATGTGGAACTGTTTTGATATCACAGTTGACCCAGCATATTGATAGTTCAACAATATTTCTTCCAAAAGGCATGGGGTGAGTGTCGGATGCTTACAGACTCAGAATGGATGCTCACAGACATGCGAGGGAGAGAGATATACAGACATATAGGTGAGAGATGGGTAGAGATCTCTGGAATGATTTTACAGTAATTCAAAGAGATCATCATTTATTGGCTAAAAATAGAATACTCTAGAAAACGTGAAGAAAAGCACCTGTCCTACTGATTAAAAAGTCTATCCATAAACAATGGCCTTGTCAATACTTGCCATTTTATTTTATTGAAACTTATTTCTATGTAGCCTTTTCTGATCATGATTTCCCTGTGCTAACTTCTCCCAGATCCTCCATTTCTTTCCATTCATACAATCCCATGATTTTCTCCTTCAAAACAGCCAAACAAACAAAAAACAAAGAATACCACGAGAAACAAATAAACATGCAGACACACACAGATACACAAAAACATAAAAAACCTTAATTTATAGACAAAAAACCAGTAGAAAAATTTTTTAAAGCCCAAAGCATTATGAAAAGAAAAAAACTCCAAAGATACCACTGAGTTCACTTTTTGTTGGCCATCTACTGCTCGGCATGGGGCCTGCCCTTGCCTGTGGTTTGCGTCCCCAGTGAGACGCTTATACAGAGAACTCATTTTCCCTTTGTGAGCAGTTGTCAATTGGAGATAGTTTCTGCTTAGGGGTCTCACCTGGCTTAGATCCCTGCCGGCCCTGTGCATGCTGCCTGTTGGGGCAGCTGGCCCAATCCCTGCGTTCAGGGGCGTGGCTGCTCCAGCGGGGTAGCATTGCCCTTGAAATAGGATTGGGGGCCGGAAGGCAGCCCCTTCTTGGCGCTCGCCCGCGCTCTCCTTCTGCTCCGTTGGACCCTTGGTTCTGTGAGTTCCCTTATCTCCCTTTGTATTAAAATTGAATAATTATAAAAGGACTATTTTTGGTTATTTCCAATCTTCGCCGCATCAGCTGGCGCCCAACGTGGCTACATCCACTTAAAAACCTTACGTGGGTCAAACCGCGACTCTGCGGCCCGGCCGGAGCGCGCGCTCCCCCCTCCCTCCCAGACGAAACCGCGGCTTGCTCCAGCAAGCCAAGCCACCTGAAACCAGGCCTGCTGCCCGGGAGCTGTTTGCCCGGTCTCACGAGCTGCTCCGCGCGCTGCGGGACCAGAAACCGCGGCTCGCAGTGCGTCTGGCTCTGCGCCCCGCGCAGCTCGCGCGCCCGCCGCACTCCCCCTCCCCACACCTCGGCGCCGAGTCGCCCGCCAAATCGTTTGTGAAGTTCTTGCAGGGAACCGAAGCCCCGCCCCGCCACTTCGCCGCTGCTTCCACAGCTACGGTGCTCTGCGCGGAACGCCATCTTTGGTTTCCTAAACCACGTGAAACTCGGGGCCCTACGCCATCTAGTGGCAGACAACGGTAATTACAGGTAATTTTTCATTTGATTAAAAATCAACCGTTTGGATTAACAATGTCTGACAATATCACTATTAACGGATTCTATAATTTGTTCAACTACACGATGACTGAATTTTTGAGCAATACAGATGTGGTTTCCCTTGGCTGGATATTTACAGGGTTTGGTATCTTCTTTATTTTTGTTTGTTTCATTACAACGTGGTTGGAAAATAAAAAGGAGATAGAGTCCTTACAGGCAGGAGCTAAAAAACTAAACAAGGACATAAATGGTTTGGAAAACACTAATAAACAGCTTGAAAAGATGGTTGCAGCTCTCGAGGAAAGGGATAATAGACTTTCCTCTGAGATGGCTTTGTTACTTGAGAAATTTGGAACTTTCGAGGAGAAGTTTGAATTTCATGAGGAAAGGAATAACAGATCTCTCTCTGAGATGGCTTTATCACTTGAGAGAAAAATGCAAGGTATGGAGTCAGGAACAACGGATCTGAATCATAAGTTACAATCTCTGTCGGTAGGAACTGAAACATTATCTGAGGAGATTCGAACCGTTAAATGTATTAACAAGACTTTATCAAAGAGCTATGAAAGATTGCTGGACAGAATTTCAATACAAGATGGCACCATTCATGCCATGAAAATTCTGTCCAAGGATGAGACGTTATCGGTATTGGACAAACTTCATACCCTTGAATCCTCTATGAAAGCCTTGGAACATAATACTGGACAAGAGATTGAGGCATTGCAGAAGGCAATGGTAAATAGATTTGAAAAGATCGAGGAAATTATGGACTCTCATGAACAGGAGCAAATAGTACAAAAGAAAGTCCCAACCCCATCGAATAGAACTCTCCGGGATAGCTTCAATAGAACTCTACTTATTTTCCCAGTAATAACTACAGAAAAGGTGACTGGTTCTAAAAACCCTAAGATCACCAAGGAATATACATGGGAACCTATCCGTATGAATGATCTGAAAGAAATTAAACAAGCTGTTATGAATTTTGGGATGCATAGCTCCTTTGTTAAGGAGATGCTAAAGTCTTGGTCCCTTACAATTAACCCAACCCCTAGGGACTGGTTGGACCTAGTCTCAGCTGTGTTAGAGAACGGTCATCAGTTGAGCTGGAAGTGCATGTTTAGACAAGAGGCCAGGCTTTTAGAACAGCAGGAAAGATCAAAGGGAGTTGACATCACCCTAGATCAAATTATGGGTGAAGGACTTTATTCTGATCCTCTAGAACAAGCTAATTATGATGAACACACTCTATCCATATGTACTACCGCAGCCTTGAAAGCTTGGGACAGGGTTCAAGACCCAAGACAGAGAACAGAATCATATATCAGAGTTAAACAAGATCCGAGAGAACCATTTGTGGACTTTTTACATAGACTAACTAAAGCTGTACACATAGGGATATCTGACCCAGAGGCAAGGCAGGTAATAATTGAGTCCTTGGCTTATGAGAATGCCAATGTAGAGTGCAAAAGGGTATTGACGCCCCTAAAGATCAGATCAGCACCCCTGGAGGAATGGGTCTTACATACAATGAATATTGAATCGAATGAGCTCCACGCCCATCACGCCCATCACGCCCATCACGCCGATAAGTAGGTAGAAGATGCCATTGCCAACGGTACAAGAAGATATCAGAATACCAAATGTTTTAATTGTGGCAGAATAGGACATATGAAACGGAATTGCAGACAAAGGACTTACAGAAATAATAATAATAATAATGCCTTTGCCAGGAATAACAGGAATAGAAGGCCTCAGCCTTCAGGGTTATGTAGGAGATGTGGGAAAGGCAGACACTGGGACAGCGAATGCAAATCATCAAGAGATAGGCAAGGAAATCCGTTACAGGCGGGAAACGCCATGGGGGGCCTCTCGCAGGCCCCCATGGCGAATGTGGTCCAGTCATTTCCCGTTACAACGGAGAACATGCCTTGTCAGGACAATTAGAAATCCCCATGTCTGTTGTTGGAAGCGAAAATAGCCCAAGAGATGAATTACGTGTATTTTGGCAAACTTCTATAAGTGATCAAAGACCAAAGTTAAGAGTGTGTGTAAATGGCATTTTCATTACTGGCCTGCTGGACACAGGAGCGGATGTTAGTATCATTACTCCAGAATCTTGGCATCCGTATTGGCCACTACAGGATGTAAATGTTCGACTTTTGGGAATTGGGACCCTATCTCGAGTAAGGCAAAGCACTAGATGGGTCGAATGCATCGGTCCTGAGGGACAGATAGGAAAATTAAGGCCATATGTAGCTAATATTGCAGTAAATTTATGGGGTCGTGACCTATTGCAGCAATGGAATACTCAAATTAACATTCCTGCTGCCTCTAGAGCATATATTTCTGAGGAAAACATCAAAAGGTATTACAGATGGCGAAAACCAGCCATTCGGGCTGTACAAGAACACAAACCAATGGATGCCCCTCCAGAACCACCAACGGCCCTACCTCTAAAATGGTTGACTGAGAAACCGATATGGACAAAACAATGGCCTTTATCTGAGGAAAAGTTGCAAGCTTTAGAACAGCTAGTACAAGAGCAATTGGATGCTCAACATATAGAAGAATCTACCAGCCCTTGGAATTCTCCTGTATTTGTGGTTAAGAAAAAATCTGGTAAATGGAGAATAGTGACGGATCTCAGAGCTATAAACAGGATTATTCAACCTATGGGCTCTCTGCAATCTGGACTTCCTTTGCCTTCTTTATTACCAAAAGGATGGCCTCTCATAGTTATTGATTTAAAGGACTGTTTCTTCACAATACCTTTACAAGAAAAGGATAGAGAAAAGTTTGCCTTCACTGTGCCTACTTATAATAACTCTCAACCTACCAAGAGATACCAGTGGACCGTCCTCCCACAGGGCATGTTGAACTCTCCTACCCTGTGCCAATACTTTGTGAATCAACCATTACAAATAATACGCAAGATGTTTCCCAAATCCGTTGTTTATCATTATGTCGATGACATATTATTGTCTGACTCAGACATGGATACCTTAGAGAAACTGTTTGAAGTGGTAAAAACAGTTCTACCTAAATGGGGATTACAGATTGCTCCCGAAAAAATTCAGAGAGGAGATTCTGTTGATTATCTAGGTTATAGAATAGGTTTGCAAAAAATTAAGACACAAAAGGCACAAATTAGGAGAGATCAGCTGCATACTCTTAATGACTTTCAAAGGTTGTTGGGAGACATTTCCAGCCTTCGACCGGCTGTTGGGATAACACCTGATATGATAGTTCACTTAAACAAAACCTTAGATGGAGAAAGAGACCTAAACAGTCCCAGAGAATTAACAGCTGAAGCAGAAAAAGAACTGACAATGATTGAAGAAAGATTGCAAGAAGCACATGTGGATAGGGTGAATCCAGAACTCAGTTGTATTCTCGTTATATTGCCTTCAAAAATTTCTCCTACAGGAATTCTAATGCAAAGAGATGATATTATTTTAGAGTGGCTCTTTCTACCTCATAAGCCAAGTAAGAAATTAAAAACCTATGTGGAAAAGGTTTCTGAACTAATCATAAAAGGTAAATTGAGACTTCGCCAACTAGCAGGCATAGACCCAGCAGAAATCATAGTGCCTTTCACCGCTGATGAGATACGAAAATTGTGGGAAGATAATGAACCATGGCAAAGAGCTTGTGCTAACTTTTTAGGAGAAATTAATAACAACTATCCAAAAAGCAAAAGGCTTAACTTTATAAAGAGAACTTCTTGGATTCTTCCTCGAATTGTCCGTGATGCTCCGATAACTGGAGCCCGCACGTTTTATACTGATGCTAATAAATCAGGGAAGGCAGGCTACAAATCAGAAGACTTGAGTAAGGTGGAACAAAGTCCTTATGATTCTGTCCAAAAGGCAGAGTTATTTGCCATTCTTATGGTGCTAAGGGATTTTAAGGAACCTCTTAACATTGTTACTGACTCACAATATGCAGAAAGAGTTATCTTACATATTGAAACTGCCGAATTCATACCTGATGATACTGAGCTAACCTCATTGTTTATCCAGGTACAAGAAATGATCAGGAACAGACTTTGCCCTATGTATATAACACACATCTGATCCCATACGGGTCTGCCAGGTCCTTTAGCACGTGGCAATGCAGATATTGATCAGCTATTGATTGGTAGTGTGCTGCAGGCTTCCGAATTTCATGAAAAGCATCATGTCAATAGCAAAGGCTTGAAAAAAGAGTTTTCTATTACATGGCAACAAGCTAAGGAGATTGTAAAGAAATGCCCTACTTGCTCTTTCTATAACCAAGCACCACTGCCTGCAGGGACTAATCCAAAGGGCACCAAAAGGAATGAAATTTGGCAGATGGATGTGTTCCATTTTGCAGAATTTGGAAAATTAAAATATGTACACCATACCATTGACACTTATTCAGGATTCCAATGGGCAACTGCTTTAAGCTCAGAAAAGGCCGATTCAGTAATCACTCACTTATTAGAAGTCATGGCCATCATGGGTATACCTGCGCAAATAAAGACGGATAATGGTCCAGCTTATGTCTCTAGAAAAATGAAACGGTTTTTTACCTATTACAATATTAAGCATGTTACAGGCATACCCTACAATCCTACAGGTCAAGCAGTCATTGAAAGATCAAATAGGACAATAAAGGAAATGTTAAACAAACAAAAGGGAGTGGAGAATACCCCCAGGAATAGATTACATAATGCTTTACTAACTTTGAATTTTCTCAACGCTAATGAAAAGGGGACAACGGCTGCAGAGAGACATTGGATAATGGAAAAGTCTGTTGAATTAAATCAACCAGTTTATTTCAAGGATGTGCTAACCTCACAATGGAAGCCAGGGGATGTGCTGCGCTGGGGAAGGGGTTTTGCTCTTGTCTCCACAGGAGAAGAAAAATCGTGGACACCATCAAAATTAATAAAGGTTCGGTTTGAAGAGGAGAACCCCCTTGGAAAAGAAAAATAACAATTCATGCACAAGGATGGTGACCATACTGATGGTAAGAAACCTATAGTATGGGGGCAGGGTTCTTTTCTTATCCCCACAGGAAGACGCTCACCTTCAAAGGACCTGAGGGACCCTGCATACCTTGAATATTGATGAATTGGAACCAATTGCAACCCAACAAGGATCAGCATTTACATTGGGTAAGCTCGGTGAGTATAAAAAACAATTTTTGTATGTGTGTCAATATGCATCCCCATCATAGATATTCAGAGCTGGTTTCTTGGAGTTGGACTCTGGCCCAGTCCCTCTCCAATTCCAAGCTTGTTTATAAGAGATTTCTCAGAGTTTCTGTCTCAGGTTAGGAGTAAAATTATGAGACAGAATATTAATAACAATAATGTTGATAATGGTACCAATATATTTGCCTTCATTCATATCTATGGTTGTTTTTAATGCACCTTTCATTGAAGATATGCACGTATACGTCTGTATGTGTCCTTGTAGATAATGCTTATCTCTCTCGCAACAAACAACAAAATTTTTTTTCTTCAGTAATCTTTGCAGTTTCCAGGATGAAGACGGGGCCCCGCAACATCAACTCCAACTAGTTATTATGACGTCATGTTTTAGTAGCGCTAATATTTGGCCTGTTTTTTGGTACCAATTGCACAGAACACTTTTGAATGGTGCACATTTTTGACAACGTTCTGGCCTCATTTTTCAAAAAAAAAAAAAAAATTCAGAGGCTGGACACATTTTTCCTAGACGAAATGTTACCCTGGGTATTCTACCATCATTTGCTTTCACAGGAACCCCTGGGAAGAAAAGTCGCCCCTATGTCAGCTGGAAGCAATCTTGGATGACGACGCCCCCCCCTCCCAACAAAGTTTACCCTCAGATTTAGGGACACTAATTGGTGGCTGGTATAGGGTGGTCGGGTTGTGGAAGGCTTTATATGGACTCAGGGGTATAATTTATGTGTATATCTATATGTATTTAAAAAAAGGGGGGGGGAGGGAGGGATTAACTGGTGATCTGAAGGAATAATTGATTTTTGTGAGTTATTGTTTTTCTTTTTTTTTTAAAAAAAAACTATATGAGTGTTGATTCTTGTATATTGATATATTGAACATTATATGAGAGTATGATACCACCTCTGTTTGAAACAATTGTTATATTGACATTGTTTACTATATTGCAATGTACATCTCTACCTCTGATATTATTTATGTAATGACATTGTTTACCATATTGCACTGTACATTTCTACCTCAGATATTATTTATGTAAGGACCCTGTTTACATTTTGGAAATCATTGTCTTCATTTTTTTTGCACAGTTGTCTATTCTATTAGTCTTACAGTTACATAAGTGTTGAGAATTATATGTTGGTCATATTTATATTTAGGACAATCAGGTTTTTTAGACACATAGAGGTTGTATTTAGTATAGATAGCATAATCTTTAACCTCTTTGAAGAACTGTAGAACATGGCCTTTAATCTAACCTACAGTTTTGTATTTATGAGACACAATCACTCCTGGCAACAATGCTCTACTCCCGAGAGAACGTTGAGCACCAAAGACACTCCACTGGGAGTTTGTCTTCTACTTGGCAGAACTGGCCTTGGGGCAAAGAAAAGCCCATACCTCCATTACTGACTAAAGTACGAAATATCCATAAGTGGATAAAACAGAATTGTCTTATCTTGCCAAGACAGGATAGGATAGTTCTACTAAAGGTTCCTTGCCATTGTATAATGGTATGTCAGGTTTTTTCAGGCCTCAGCCAAAGTTGGTTGCCTCAACATTGCTATCAAGACTTCGTGTGGTTGCCCAGGTAGTCAATTGTCTCTGTCTTCTGTTGCACATTTTGGAAGTTTCTCGTTTGTGCTTCCTGGTTGCTTTGGTAATTTTACTCTCCTTCTCAGATCTTTGATGGGGTTGAAGATTAGATAATGGTAGCTACCTTCTAGATTATTTAGACTTCTCAAAGTAGAGTGATTAGAAAAATTCTTCGTTATATACTTCTCGCCTGATATTGTTTACTTTTTGTAATTTTATATGATCTGTTCCCATTGTATATAGTTGTATTTGTTTTCTGAATCTGTCTTATTTAGACAAAAAAGGGGAGATGTTGGGGCAGCTGGCCCAATCCCTGCGTTCAGGGGCGTGGCTGCTCCAGCGGGGTAGCATTGCCCTTGAAATAGGATTGGGGGCCGGAAGGCAGCCCCTTCTTGGCGCTCGCCCGCGCTCTCCTTCTGCTCCGTTGGACCCTTGGTTCTGTGAGTTCCCTTATCTCCCTTTGTATTAAAATTGAATAATTATAAAAGGACTATTTTTGGTTATTTCCAATCTTCGCCGCATCAGCTGCCAGTCTCTATTAGTCCATATGTCTATAGTGCTGGGTCTGGAAGGCCTTGTTTCCTTAATGTCTTCCACCTGCTTTGGCTCTTACTGTTTTTCCTTCTTTTCCACATAGCTCCCTGAGCCCTGAGCAGAGAGATTTGATGGAATCATTCCATTTAGGACTGAGCCTTCCAAAGTCTCTTCACCCTGCACATTGTCCGACTGCAGGTCTGTTTTAGTTCCCGTCTACTGCAGGAGGAAGCTTCTCTGATGAGGACTGAGTGAGACATTGATCTGATTCCCAGCCAGGCATGGCCACTGGATCCACTATATTCATTTTACAGCTGCAACAACAGTTTGAGCATTCTCTTACCTTGATTGGAAGTGCTAGCCAGTCCTAGAAGTCTCCAGAATATAGCTGAGTATGGAGATTGCAGTATCTGACAATGACTGCTGGACAACCCGAGAATGTGCTGGAAAATCGAAAATGCTCTGGATGATCCTAGAATGCTCTAGAAGGTGCAAGGATGCTCTAGTCTAGAAGGTCTCAGAATGCTCTAAAAGGTTCAAGAATCCTCTAGAAGGTTGGAGAATGCTCTAGAAGTTTCAAGAAGACTCTAGAAGGTCTGAGAATGATCTGGGAGATCTGAGAATGTTCTGGAAGGATGAAGAATTTTGAAGGAACTTTTAGTGCTACCTCCATGACTTTGTGACTTCTCTTATTGTTTCTTCATTTGGCTTTTCAGTCTGGATTGCTTCTCAGTTCATCTGCTTTCATCCTTCTGCATTCCCTTCAAGTTTTTATAATACTTACGTCTACCCAAAATGGAATTTTTTTCCTCCTAAATGTAATGTGTTATAGTTAAAAAGCAATTCTCACACTAGAACACAACTCTGGAAAAATGAGAATGGAATGCTTTTTCTCTTCATACGGTAGGAAGCTTAACTCAAGTTCTATCATTATAGGCAGCCAGCATTTCCCCAGTGCCACATTAAAAAAGCCGGGCAGTGATGGCACACACCTTTAATCTCAGCACTCTGGAGGCAGAGGCATGTAGATCTCTGTGAGTTCAAGGCCAGCCCTGTGTACAGAGCTAATTCCAGGACAGGGTTCAAAGTTACACAGAGAAACCATGTCTCAAAAAAAAAAGCAAAAACAAAAACAAAAGCGAACAAAGACCTTAAACAGCACACTTTAGTGAAATGAGAAAGATCTCAGAAGGAAATGCTAGTGTTGCACGAGCATCTGATGAGATGGGGTCGGTGTCTAAGATGGGTAAGAGCAGCCAGTGACAGCAGAATGATGGGTAGGCAGCTGAGTGCTGGATGAAAGACCAGGCCTGCATTTACAGAAAAATGCAATTTCTTCTTCTGGAACGACGATCAATTTGAGGAAATTGTATAATGCTGAAAACCTAGTCAGCATCTCAGAGAAGCAGACAGGGCCTCTGAAAATAAATACACAGGTGGCTCTGAGGTTTTGTGTGTCAAGCTGGTTGGGCCATGGTGCCCCTTATTAAGCAAACACCAGTCCAAATGTTACCGTGGAGGAGGTTCTTTAGAGGTAGCTAACATTTAATTAACATTGTTATCCTGAGTTGTGAGGGTGAACATGGATAAAACTGAGCTTGAACATGGATAGAACGGAGACTGAGATTCCCCCCTGTAAGAATCCTCTGAAGTGCAAGGCAGAAATCCTGGCTGAGCATGCATCCTGGGGTCCTGTGAAATTTGTACTCCAGCGTGAAAATTCAGTTCTTCCTGACCCTGAAGCTCACCCATCTACCTACATGACTCAAGCTCTCCAGATACCACATCATGGATGCTTATTTCTTGCATTAGATCTCTCTCCATAGCCATGCCTCTATCTGCCATATTTTAATCTACACCTATTCACTGGTATTTTTTCCAGAACACTCTAATAACCACAACTGTTGGTAACTCAGTCTTCAAAGCTGCCTTGGAAAGATGTAACCTGAGCCAACAAGAGCCTGATTGCTCAGTCTTCCTTTCCTGTCTCTGTATACTAATTAGGGTGCCACCTCTCTGGGATCAAATGCTGTTGCTCACACACAGCAGCCCGGGCTTGGCCTGAATCTGTGGTTTGGATGTTAGGCTTTCCAAGGGATTTGTTTTGTAGTTTTTCAGTTTTCATATTCAATGCCTTAGTCAGTTCAGACGTGAGAAAAACAAAAATATCATAGACTGGATGGCTTTGTGAGAGAGGGAGCCCCAGACACAGGCTGAGTTCTCTTAAGGGACTTATGTTTTGGTGAAGCCAGGATTTCTGACTGTGCTGCAGAAAGGAATTCCAAACCGATACAGCATGAAACAAAGTTGGAGTTTATGGGCCTGTACCCCTGGCAGGCCTTGAACTCACAGAGCTCTGCATTCTCTGCCCTACTAAGGACTGGGATTAAAGACATGTGTCACAACACCTGGCCCAAGGAAAGTTCTTTTTAAGGATTTGTTTATTTTGTTAATTTATGTAAGTGAATATTTTGCTTGCATGCATGTGTGCATACCATGGGCATGCCTATTGGTTCACCAAGAACTGAGATTACAGATTGTTGTGAACCATGATGTATGTGCTAGGAATCAAACCTGGGTTCTCTGCAAGAGCAACAAGGGTTATTAACCAGTATCTCTCTAGTCTTCCAAGAAGAGACTTAAATTTTTATTATGCATATTTAATTATTTATTTATGTATGTGTGTGTTTGTGTGTGTGTGTGTGTTTGTGTGTGTGTGCCACAACACCAGAGGGGAATTCAGAGCAGAACCTGAAGGAGTCACTTCTCTCCTTACCTCCTTACTGTGAGGGTGGCAGGGGTTGAACTCAGGTCACCTGACTCAGCAGTAAGTACCGTTATCTGCTGCGTCATCCCTTCAGACCAAGAAGAGACCTAATGTGTGGTGGCATTTCACTTGTATTTTAATAAATAAAACTTGTCTGAGGATCAGAGAGTAAAACAGTCACACTGGTCAGTCTTACAGACCAGGCAGTGATAACACACACCTTTAATCCCAGCCCTAGAGAGGATTATAAAATGGGAGGAGACGGTTCTAAGTCTCATTCTGAGATTCCTGGAGGCAGGACAGCATTTCAGACTGAGGTCAAGGTAAGAGCCAGTGGCTGGCTGCTTTGCTTTTGGGATCTTCATGTTGAACCCCAGTTTCTCTCTCTGAGTTTTTGTTAATTGTGCATCCCTAATGTGTCTTTATGTAGGCATTAATAGGAAAAGAGGTGCTGAAGGAAAGAACAGTATGTACCCGACTAGGTGTGGGCTTTGCAAGCTGATCACACCTGAGTGTCTTGGCAACAAAGGTGTACTATTTCAGCAGTTCGTGAAGTTATCTTGTCTGAAAGCTTCCTGAAAAGTGAGCCCTCCCATTTTCTCTTTTTTTTTTCAGTAAGTCACAGGGTGTGTCCCAGTGTGACTTGGATGGGATTACAGGTTGATTAGATAGACTCGTAGTCACAGGGCCGCACAAGGGGTTAAGACAAGTTTTCTCTATCCATCAGCTTTATAATATTGCTTGTGATATTTTCAGAAAATTTCATCCTCAAAGTTGGGAAACAAGATAGGGTATACTTATTATAGCCTCTGGCATTTAAACACCTGGTCTCTGGTGTTTGGGGAGGTCTGAGTGGCATGGCTGGAGGACATGTGTCACAGGGAGTGAGCCTGGAGAGGAAAAAGCCTGGCCTGTCTTATTTTCAGTCTTATTGCTCTGCTTACTGCTTGAGTTCAAGGTGAGTGCTCTCAGCTTCCTGCTGCTGCCCCCATGCCTGCTGTCTGATGCCTCCCACATGGATTTTAACCTCCAGGGACTGTGAGCCAAAATAACCTGCTTCGTCTGTACCTTAGCTTGATCGTAGGGCTCTACCACTACAACAGGAAGGTGACTAATGCAGTTATAAATGCTTAGGACTTACACAGTTCATTGCTCTCTTAATATTGTTATTTGAAGGATCTCTTATAAAAGGAATATTGCTTTAACATAGGCAACCTTTCTCACAAATTTTGTTGATTATGACTCCCAGCTCTCAAGACTTTAGTCTGACTCCAGGATAAAGGGATCCTTTCTTTTGCCACATCGCCTTAATTTTCCCACCCTTGCTATCCTGCCTCATCTTAACAACAGAAATTTCTTTTTCAAAGTTCTGGATGCTGCCAATCTAAGATCAAGGTCTGGGTAGATCCACTGACTGGTGAGAGGATTGTTTCCCAGATTACAGATGGTCATCTTTCTTCCCCCTCTTCCAGGGCTTAGCATTTCTAATTAAAAGAAGCCTCTGAGTGGTTATTTGTTAGTGCTGTTGGGGCAGGAGTACAACCCATAATTCATTGCATTTCCCATCAGGTCCGATCAGGGTGAGCATACACGTTTGGATGTGCCTCCAGGCTACATGCCTGCTACCATCGGGCAAAGCAGATTTCAGAGGAAAATTATTAGACAGGGAATGAAGGCTTTCTTTCAGGGAAAGATGTGCAGTCAAAAGGCTGCCCCAGGGCTTAATGTTGGTGTCTCTAATAGTAGAACTTCAGGATACACAAAACCAAAGTGCTGGCAGCATGTAGGGAAAAACAGGAAGCAATGATTGCCCTCTCAATATTTGGTAGAACAAAGAGATGAAGCGTATTAAACACAAGATGCACTGTCCCACCAATCAACTTGATCTAGGGACATCTATAGAATATTCGAGCCGACAACAGTTTTAAAAGGTATTATTTTTAGTAAACAGGGAACATTCATCAGGACTGATTGTATGTTGGGCCATGCATGATACAGGTTATCAGTAAATTTAAAACTATTCAAGTCTTGTAATCACAGCTGAACTAAATGACAGATCATAGAACTCTGGGAAATCCCCAAACATTTGAAGACTAAGGTGCTATAATAACAAGAGCACAGTATAAAAAATTGTGGAGCATCTAAGTCAGTGTTGTGTGGTGTGTGTGTGTGTGTGTGTGTGTGTGTGTGTACGTGTGTGTGCAGATCCATCACAGAAAAGGGCTTCAGAGCAAGTCTCCTCCCACCCACGTCAGCAGTTGTGCAGAATGCCACAGTCCAAGGCAGCATGGGGACAAGGAAGACCAGGGCAGTGAGGAGTGAAGTGCTGTCAGAGAGTCAGGACAGCATTGCTGGGATGCTCCGAGACAAGCTCCTCTTCTGCTCATCTGGTGGCGATCATGGCAACTTTATACGTGCAATATCTAAAACAGACTGATTTGTAAACACCATGCAGCTGATAACACATCAGTTAGGCCCTACTGAAGTTCTGTCCTACTGGGCGGTACTGTGTATGTGGGTGCTCTGGGGACCCGGAAGTCCCCAGCTGCTGCTGATGGTGTTCTGTTGACAGTCCCTTTCCCTTGTTCCTAGAAAGTTATGAAAACTTTTTTATTTCAGATGTAGAACTTTGTTAAACTCTCTCAGAGGACGGCATATATTCCAAGGATATTCCACTTGACTACATACCCAGAATGTTTCTCTTTGTATTTCTTTTTAATGTTAGAGTTAATGGGTAATGTGTGGCAGAGAATATGAACTTCAAATGACCAATGCTATTTTAACACAACTACTTAAAATGTTAGTCTAAGGATTTCTGAATCAGCAGTCAAATAGAGAGTCAGTGAACATTGCCTCCTGCTTACATTAGCTTTCATATTATGTAACGTTTCTGTTTTCTTGGCTGTTACTGTAAGCCTTATGGTAGATTAATTATGGTGGAATCTCTGTACTATGGATTATTTTGAGTCTGGTTTATTTTACTCGGTGCGGTGTTGGTATATTTTTGAATTGGTGTAGCTTGTCGCTTGCCTTTTTTATATTGTCTTCCACTGCATGAAGCCACAATTGTGTATTCTGCCACAGATGGACACTTTGATTGTTTCCATGTTTATGTCCATTTAAAATAGCACCAAGCTGGGCTTTAGCAGCTGTTCAGCTGCAAGGATGCACTGCTTCCCAAAGGTGTGAGTTGTGATGCCCGGGTCACAGCAATGAATGAGGGGCACCCTAGGTTACTGGTACCTCATGGTGTACCTGTATTCCTTCTCTCCACATTTATACCCTAGATCGAGTGTTTCCAACAGTAGCTGTGTGGGAGAGGACAGAAATGAGCAAACAACAGGAGAAACTTCTAGTCTGTAAATTAGGAAGGGGCCACTAGCTTGTTGGATACAGATGGTGTATTGGTCAGTGTTCTCTAGAATAACAGACTTTGTAGAATTATCCCCCCCTCTCTCTCTCACACACACACACAAACACACATATACACACAATTTATTAGTATGATTTACAGGCTCTGGTCCTTCCAATCCAACAAAGGCTGCACAAAAATAGTAGGTCCAAGAGTCCAGTAGTTGCTCAGTCCACAAGGTTGGATGTCTCATGTAGTCTTAGTATACACTGCAACTGGAAGAAGTAGGCTCTACCGCCAGTGAGGAAACAAACTCGCTAGAGAGGTGAGTGCAAGCAGGCAAAGAGCAAAAGCTTCCGTCCTCCACGCCCTTATAGAGGCTTCCAACAGAGGGTTTGGTCCAGATTTAAAGAGCTGGATTAAAGTGATGTCTCCCAGCTTAAAGATCTGGATCAGAAGTGGATCTTCTACTTTAAATAAAGCAAAAATACCTCAATGATGTGACCATCCATTTGGGGGGTTTTAGTTAATTCCAGATATAGTCAAGTTGACAACTGATAGCCATCACAGACTGATACAGTGATATTTGATGATTTTAAAGTAGTAATCCCATCATACCTTCTGAAATCTACCTCCAAGTAGAGACTCCTGATAGCTGCTTACGATGGCTAAACTGAAATGTTGCTGGCACAAGATAGACACACAATCTGGAAATGCAGAATATAAGGCATACAAAAATTCCATTTATATTCAGTATATATTGTGAACACCCGAACCCTTACTAGAATTAAGTTAAGGCTGATTTCTCCTTCCTACAACAATAGGAAATATTCAGGGGAGAATTTAGATGGAAAATGTGTGGCTTCGGGGAAGGTCTAGGAAGGACCCTGCAGATAGAGTAATATTGGAAGCAGAAGAGTGTATGGTTAAAGATGTGCTGGCTGAAGAGAGGTCTTGTATGCTTTGTCTTCTGGTCTGTCCTCACTGCTAGGAAAGAACCCTGGCTTACAGACATAGAGAATAAATACTTTTGAATGGAAGTCAAGCCTCTGAAATTAACTGACAGAAGCTGACTGCCCAACACCCACATGTGGGCATAAGTGAACGTCAAAATCCAAATAATCAGGGACATTGCACGGAAACAGGCACGGTTAGAGCAGATAGCAAGGCCCTCAGTAATCACTTGCCATGCTGATGAAATGCTGTAAAGGTAAAGAAAAAAAGAAACCCTTCACAGGTGGTCTGGTTCATTTCTGCCCCCTGATGGTGGAACTGGGTTAACAGTTGAGCCCTCCTGGGTTTGACATGCTGCAGTATTCCTGTCCACCACACAATACAACTGAGTATTTTCTGATAAAGAGGACCTCGATTCAGGGAGGATTGCTGCTCTTCTGTCATTTCAGAATGTTTCAGGAATGCTGGAACATGACAGAAGGAACACAGAAGAGTTTAAAAATAAGTATTTATGACTTGGCATAACATGGAGGTGAGGGAGTAAAATAACTAAGTGGTTGACCAGTTGTATGGTGGGAAGGCTTGCTCTTGTGTATCTGGGCAAGTGATAGAAACAGCAGCCAGTGGTTGTTGCATCTGTCTTGGAGAGAGCTGGGTCATGTGCATGAAGATGCACAGAGTTAAAGAAGGCAAATAAAAATATTGTTTCTGGTTCTGTGCTTCTCCTAAGATGCTGGTCATGAATGAGGGCCCAGAATGTGCGAATCACCCACAGCAGGGCAGTGTAACCCTCAGATCTGAATGCAAACCTGGCCTGGCTGTGTAAGGAGTAGGGGAGACCCCACTTGCACACAGAACTCTTAGAGGAGGCTGAAAGGTGGTGTGTTGCCTTGGGCTGAGGCTTGGGTGAGCTACTGACTCTGTGTAAATACTCACAGTGTTGAGCATTATTCTGTGATGGACAAGATACTGCACAAGGCCACAGAAGTGGTTGAAGCAGCGGTGCTCCTGTGTACCAATACGTGTGGGTCTGTAACCTCTTTCCGTGTCCTGGGGCTCAAACCCAGAGTCTTACTCATGCCCAGTAGGTACTGTATCACTGACGCATCCCCAGCCCTCTAACTATTTTAGATTATGTAAGCAATTTCAGGCTTGGAATAAATATCAGTGGAAATACAAGTAGTACAGATTTTCCAGGACAAATTATTCTTGAGAAATCCTATTTAACCAAATGTTATTGAATAGAATTGTGTTAATTTTTAGAATTGTTTTCTATGTCTCTGAAACCTATTTTCCCTATCTGCTGATTAGGTGCTGCCACCGCAGGCAGACAGTGGGCGTGAGTTAGCCAGGCTGTGATCTAGGCATTTCCAGTTTAGACATCCGTCTTCAAGCAGAGAACTAAGGTGTTTGTTGTTGATGTCTTTCTTTGTGTTTTTCTTCAACTCTATAAAATTAAATGGGAATAAAATGGGCTTTTAAAGAAAAATTTATTTGGGAAATGAAGATACCATCTCCTGATTTCTCAAACTAATTTCAACCCCTGTTATTTATCATTTATTCTGTGTTTTGTGACTTTTCAGGAATAGAATGGCATGTATCCAACATTATAGCACAATATGGAAAAACCTCATTACCCCCAAAGCTGTTTGCGTACCTCCTATTTTCTCCTGTCAATTAATTTATTTAAAAATATGTTATTTTCATGTGGCAGACTTTGTAGAAAGCCCTGGATGATCAAGGTGGACAGGTGATCTTTTTTGCCTAAGTGATGGTCTGGCACAAAAGGCCGAAAAATCATCCAGGGAAGGAATGATTCCATGAGACAAACCTATGACTCAGTATGCAGAGTGTAACGGGGGTGAGGTGGATCAGCTTGCAGTTGTCATGGAGACTTGGAATCTTTGGGAGGAACTGATGATCTCAAAGGTGAGTGACGAACTGTCTACCATGTGTTAGGGCAAGGAATCAGGAAAGATTTCATCCAGAGAGCACAGGGTATACACAGCTTAGGAGGCCTGAATGCACAGAATGGCCTGTGAGAAGAAAGTCTCTGTTAGCATTTGGTAGGGACAAAGGCAAGCCCTGGTGCTGTGTAACAGTGGTCCCCTAAGACCACGGTGCCACCACCCTTTAAATACAATTCATCACTCAGAGTACATTAGTATGATTTGCTCATATTAAACAATACCACCTTATCTTGAAGATCAGTGTGAACAGCATTTAATAAGATGTGGTTTTCAGAAACTCCTTGCCACCCAAGGGTTGGTTACATAGCACAGTAACAAATGATACCTATGCAGGTTCTAGCAGGTATCTTGTCTAGAAAGAACTATTATAGCGAACACACATACTCCTGATTCCAGCTGCTCGTCTTGGGGCTTCTCAGAATGAACGAATGTCTGTCAGCTCTTGCCTTTTGGGGAATGACTTTCCACAGCATCTGCCTCTTCTGCCAGTCTTGACTGGCTGATGGATAAGGCACTAGGAGGCTTCCTGTACCTGGCTACCCCAGAAGCGGGACAGTTACTGCACAGGTGTGTATAGTTGTTATGCAGGCTCACAGAGAGGCAGTGGCAATGTATTCTCCAGACAGTGGAAGCAGCCAGCCCCAGACAGAAAGTAGAATTCTCTCTGAGCATTTAGTCTGTTTCATCTGGTTTCTCATATCTAAACCATTGTTAAAAGTGACTCAGATAGGAGCGACTCCTATAGTAATGGTAACAGCCTGTGACTGTTGTGATCTCAATTAATTTCACTTTTACATTGATTAATTTTCACATCAGTTGAAGGTATGCCTACTTCGGGATAGTTAAGATAGTAGTTGACAAAAGATACAGAATGTGAAATGGGGAATCTGTCTGGACAATGAGGGTTGACTTTCTTTTAACTGGGCTGTGTAAGAAGTGAGGGACTCTGAGGAGAGCGCCAACTGCATAGACCATTGTGTGTGGATATTTATCTGCGGAGGATGGAAACCAACCACCCTAGAGGAGCAGGGAGTGGTGGAGCAGATAGGAACAACTGGAGGTTAACTCATGCAGTGAACAGCTTCAAAGAGAGCTGATGGTTTTCTTCAGGTTTCACATGGATAGGGAATAAAAATGCAATGGGTGAGGACCAGGATTCTTAGTTAAGAACAAAATTTTGATAAACTTGATGCCACCTAGGGCCGAGACTCACTAGGTTCTTTTTCTCATGTTAGTTAAAGAATTGACATGGTCCCTTTGGGCACCACAAGCTAGCCAAGGTGGGAAAGCTGCCAGCTCAGCCCGATTTCTCTGGCCCTGCAACTGGAGTGTGTGAGAAATTCTGCAGTGGGGCCTTAGCCTGGGATACTGGCAGGCATGAATGTGGGGACTTGTCTTGCTTATATTAACTGATATGAGAAGATGCATTCTGAGAGTAGGTGCACCATTCCATGGCGGTGTGACCAGGGCTGAGTAAAAGTGTAGCAACTAAGGTGAACACGGGTATGCATGCATTCTCTTTCCACAAGCATGCATGCATTCTCTCTCAAAAGACATGCATGCATTATCTCTCCACAAGCATGCATGCATTCTTTCTCCACAGGCATACATGCATTCTCTCTCCAAGGACATGGATGCATTCTCTCTCCACAAGCATGCATGTGTTGTCTCTTGGGTCACGAATGTGACTGCACAGACTAGTTCTTCCTATTCCTGCCATGACTTCTTCACTATGATGAAATACAACTTGGAATTGTGAGCTAACAAGCGATTTCTCCCTAAGTTGCTTTTGTTGGGGTATTTATGACAGCGACAGAAATGGCGCTAAGACACGGGTAGAGCATAAGGTAAGCACATCAGGGCTTTGTAACTGCAAACTTCACTTTATGTTGCCTGGCGCACTCACGGTGCACAAATGCACACATTCTGTCCAGGACATGCTTATGCATGAAACTGCCACAGGCACATGTTCATCTTCAGTAGGTATGCCTCAGAAGCCTCGCGAACTAGCTGTGCTCTGCTATATTCCTGTTCTAATTGCTTCATGTCCTATCCACATCCTTTGTAACGAAAACAAAAGTTGTCCCCCTGGGAGGAAGTGTTATCACACCTCAGTGTCCGTACATCGCTCACGGAGAAAACTGTTGCGCATCTTCTTGTGTGCTCACTGACTGCTCACATGGCCTGTTTCCAAGAAGGGCTCTTCCAAGTCTCTTTCTCACTGAGGAAAAAGACAAAGGCAGCTGGAGCTATAACTTAGCAGCAGAGCACTTGCTCTCCGTGTGAAGTCCCAAGATTTGAACCCAGCACCTCACTCCAAGTCCCTCTCTACTGATTCTGAATGTGAGTTCTGTAGTGATGAGGCAAGCAGGCCTGATTTTCATCCCGCCAAACTCCCTTACGGCTAGCAGCTAGCTTAGCCCCAGAAATAATAACACAGAAACTGTATTCATTTAAACATTACCTGGCCCATTATTTCTAACCTCTTATTGGCTAACTCCTACATATTCGTTTAACCCATCTCCATTAATGTTTATCGCCACTTGACTGTGGATGACTGGCATGAGTCTAACCAGCGTCCGTCTCAGAGAGGAAAGCCATGCTGTCTGCCACCCTCTGCCTTCTTCCCAGCATTCTGTTTGGTCTACTCCACCTATCCAAGCTGCTGTCCTATCAAAAGGCCAAGGCAGTCTCTTTATTTAACCAATGAAAGCAACACATAGAAAGAAGACCCTCCTACATCAGAGTTCTGTGACATTGTGTTCTCCACATGTGTCTTACTAGAGCTTTCTGGGAACCTGAGATTCCATCATCCCATTTACAGTCCAGCAAACTGATCTGGTAAGTTGACTGAGACATCTAACGTGAGAAAGTGCCTACAAACCAGGACAGTATTGCTGAGGCAGGATTTAGAGAGAAAAATCAAAGCCACACGGGGGCGGGGCACTTATGGGGGCAGGGATCTCACGGGGGCGGGGCACACACGAGGGTGGGGCATGCACGAGGACAGGGCATGCAAGAGGGCTGCAGGGCGTTCACTCTCTTAAATTTGCTCTTCATCTAAGAGTCAGGAATTTTTGTACATCTAACAAAATTCATTTGTATAGATCATCTATATGGAGAAATATTCTTTTCATATAGAGATCTTTCAAATACAAGTGTTAAAATAGGCATGAATCATGCTTGGGGCCCAAGCCTTCATGACCTTTAGGCCCGACCTTACTTCCATCCCAGGAACTTAGACCTGTAGCTCTTTGAGGATCCTATAAACATGATTATGAACTTGTTCACAGAGAAAACCATGTGTCTTAACTTCCTGTAACCTGGTGTAATAGGCACCTCATCTGGCATGGTTCCAGGGATGAACCTGACTAGGACAGTGAGAGGATGAGGAAAAGACAGACAGACAGACACTCAGACAGAAGGCCCCTTGGTGTGGGCTCTGGGATGGAAGCTCAGTGTGTTTGTTATTCAGAGTTAACAAAGAGGCGGGGTTATCACGTACAGCTGGATAAAGAGGTAGGGGTGGGGTTATATCCAGACAAACATAGAGGCAGCATTCATGGTATAAGGCTGGATCATGGAGGCAGGTTTGGCTGATCCTGGTAGGAGCAGTCTCTGCAGGGGAGCAGGCTTCAGATCACCAACATCCAGGGAGAGAAAGTCACGGTGGACATTTCCTGCACACACTGTCTCCGTATTTGCTTTCACCAAAGGAAGGCTCCACCATGCCTGTGAGCCTAACCTCAGGGAAGATGGCTTTGCCATCTCTGCAGATTTGAGACTCTGTGGTCTTTGGCATGGTTGGTAGGTGTCACCAAAAGACACTCCCTGAGGACTGCACTCACTGAGGTTTCTCCACTTCCTACAAATAAGGATTGTTTTTCACCCCGTGGCCTTATCTCACTGACTTGGAGTCCTGTCCAGTGCACCTCAGGAACCATCCATGGTCTCCTTTATGAAAGAAAAAAGTTCTTTGGAAACACTTTGAACAAGGTAACCTCAGAATTCACCAAAATTATGTATCTGGTCACTGTTAAGAAACTTCATTGTGATTCTCTCCTGAGAAGCCTGACTCCTGTTTGGAAGTTTACTGCCCTGTCACCAAGTGCTTCTAATTTCTTAAACACCTGGGTTTAAATTTACCAAAACTGTTTTATAATAAAGTCCAGCTTTGTTTCACACTGGGGTTCTTTTCTGAGGTGCAGTCAAGAGTCTTGGTTTCCCTGCATGGAAATCTCTGAAGGATCCCATCACGTTGCTGGGGCTTTGACTCTCTTTCCCACCGACACTGCCTCCTGCCTCTCCCATTCTAACATGCTGCTTGTTCTGAACTATCAGAAATAAAAATTTGTTTCACATACAGAGTCTCTACAGAAATAAATCAGCCACAAGCAAACTGATAGCTGAGTCTTTTTCTTTTTTTTAACTCCTCCAGGTCTTGAGGCTTTTCTTGAACTCCAGTCTTTTTGTAATGGCAGAAGAGGCAGCTCATGCTTTCTTCAAGGGAAGAAATGAAGAAAAGACAAGCCAAGAAATTGCTGTCAGATCTGACTTACTGGACAAGCTGTGTGAAGCAACATTTTCCTGAGGCTGGGAAATCTGCTCAGGCAGTAACTGTGTGGTTTCTGATTTTCCTTGTTAGCACACAGGACAGAAAGGGTCTAAATCAAGCTTCTAGGGACAGAATGCACTCATAGAGATTTGCAGTGCAATCCTTTGAGGATCCCCAAAACCCTTTAAACAACTGGCTGGTGTTTACCTTGTTGCTCTAGGTGATGTCAGTGTTTGCAGTACAGTTATTGGTGTGGGTCATGGGAAATGAATGTCCAAAAACACAGAAAAAATTGCTAATGAAAACGAACTCACACAGAAACAGCAGCTTCAGAGGGGGTCAAGTTTGAACTATGGTTCATCCAGAACGTGCCTGCAGAAAGACGAAGGTTAAAGCAGCTCTAATATTAGCTGTTATTAGAAAAGCACCCAGTCACACTGTAGTTGGATTCCATAGGTCCAGGCACCTCCATGTTTATTCTGAACACAGAGCATGGCCACAAGTTTACATGATAAGTGCATAGGTATAAGAGCCCATGTTGTCTTGGTAACTGTGCTCGCAGGTGGCTTTATGGGTGTGTGTGGTTTGTTGCTTTTCATTCTGGGAGTTCATCAATTGCCCGGTTAAGAGAAGGATGGCTCTCCTCACAGCAAACAGTGAGTGCTGGTAGGCCCTGAGGGTCAGCATGCTGCCTGGCCCCTGTCACTGCCCCCACTCTCCTTACCTGTCCAGGGTCTAGCTAGAGATATCATTTTCCTTTTGTGCCTAAGATGATGTAAGGTCACTTACAGCTTGGCTCAAAAGAGGATAATGTCATTCACAGGATAACACACTGTTCCTGGCGGACACGCACTACAATTTCAAGCTTAGATAATCGCCTTCAGTAAACCCTCCCAAGATTACTTAAAGATACAGTAAACATGTCCTCAAAAATACTAGCTGCAGAATGCATTTATAATATGTAACAGAAAACCAATAAACATTGAATGGAATGACTAAAGCTATTCTGCACAAAATTCCTATAGCTAGCATCCTCCAGAGAGTCAAGAAAATGTGGTGACTAAAGTAATTTACAAGAAAATAAAGATAATATTCTCTAGGAACTATGTGTAAGGATTTGAACATTATTTTAGTGATAATGGAGATAATTTAAAAGTCACACATCAAGTGTGAAAACGCAGCTTCATGCATCCTAAGAGTAAGAAAATAAACTCAATGTTTTGAAATTGTCTGATAAGTTTTCATTTTCTCTGGCTTTTACATAATGTGAATTTTAAGTATGTATGAATCAATTGACTAAGAGAGTTAAGCATTTATTGTACCATGAGAGACTGTATAGCCAAATGATCTAAAAGCATATCATTTATAAATGATAATTGCATATAAAATATATAATGCATATAAAATATATAATTGCATATAAAATATATAATGATAATTGCATATCATTTTACCCTGGACTGTCTTTCTTTTGAGTGCATTTGCTTCCTTGATCCTTTCTGCGCTTTTCAGAGCTCAGACAGAAAAACTGTTCTACGGTGACCCTGGTGGAATTGTGACCCCACAAACAGTCAAAGAAGGGAGTGCATTAAGTCTTAATTTAAAAAACAGACAACTAACCAAAATATGATTCAATTTTTATTACTACCTTGTGATGACAATTTGAATTGGTCGTCAGTACCAAGGCTGACCCTCCTGGCTGACACTAGCCACCCAAAGCTACTGAACCCTTTTTATTCTCTGGAAACAAATGAAAAACAGTGTGAAAAGTGTTTGAGAACAGAAGAAGCTGTCAATATCCGTATCTTTCCAAACCAATGCCAACAATATGTAAGAATTCAATGTCACAAACAACAACCACAACAATTCTGGGGATCAGACCTGAGGAATGTGTTTCTGCCACTCATCAGCGAGGAGGCTTTCTGCACCTCACCAATTTCTGTTTTCTTTCTTTTGGGGGGCATTGATTTCTTGATATACACAGGGTTTCTGCTTGTAGCCCTGGCTGTCCTGGAGCTTGCTCTGTAGACCAGGCTGGTCTTGAACTCATAGATTCTCCTGCTTCTGCCTCCTGATTTAATTCCTGCTTCTGCTGGGATTAAAGGTCTGTGCCACCAATGCCCAGTTTATGTTTTCTTAAGTGGAATAAGGAGAGTTAGACTTAATATTTCTAAACCCAACAGTCATGTTGGAGATTCTAGAATGACCACCAGTAACCTGCGGATTTACCACTTACAGGCCACCCAGATAAGGGTGGATCCTTGATTACATGATGGAAAATAATCCTGGAAGCTAGTGAGAAGGCTCAGTCAGTAATGCAGTTGCCGTGCAAGAATAGGGACCAGAGCCCAGTTCCCCAAGGACCCACAGAAAACTGCTGGCATGTTGACATGTGCTTGTAATGCCAGAGATAGAGTGGCAGAGACAAGTGAATCTTTAGGGCTGGCTGACCCACCTGGCTAGCCTATTGGGTGACTCCCAGGTCAGTAACAAATATTGTCTTAAAATAAGTGGCCAGTTTCCAAGGAGCAAGAGCAAAGGTTGTTCTCTGGCCTTTACACATGAGCAATGTATGTAGACACACACACACACACAAACACACACAAACACGAGAGAGAGAGAGAGAGAGAGAGAGAGAGAGAGAGAGAGAGAGAGAGAGAGAGAGAATTTTAGGAAGAGCCAAAGGGAATCAATGTTGGTTTGTTGAATAGAGAGCTGAGATAGTACATTGTTTTGGTTTAGGCTTGAGAGCTTAGAGATCCTTAAGAATAGAACAATAAACACCCTGAAGACATAGTGTGGACTTCCCAAGAAGTCGCAAAACGTAGATGTTTTCACAATTGCTATATATAATATTTAGTGGTTATCTAAGCCATATTGTTTAAAGAATAAAGTTTACAACAGAATTTAAAGGCGAAATAATTTTCTTCAGTAAATGAAATCATTGTGCAGTATCATTCTGTAGTGCGCTGTTTGGGTTTAGGAGCGAGAGAGGACCACTGAGACAGTTAAACCAAGGCCACAGATGTTCTGGTCTGAAATGAGCGGCATGCTATCTTTAATATCTTTGAGATATTTTAAATGAAGATAGTCATTATTTACATGGGTCAGACATGTCCAATCTGGGGAATCAGCAGCTACATAAAACCAAGAATGCTTATGAACGCAGCTCAATCAAAACTGTAAACTTCCTTAAGACATTATGATAAAGCTTCTGGCAACTCAATTGTGTGGTTCTCCAGTATGAACTCAGTCGATGACAGCACCATTTAACAGTGTCAACAGGTTGGTGGCATCAGCTGTGAGCATCTTGTATTTTATCAGCTGTATTGAAGTTACTGACTCGTAGCCAGGTGCTGGAATGAGTAAACTTTCCTTTCCATGTTCCCTTCGTGTCCTCTATTTTTTTAAATCTTGCCTAAAAACATTTTCAGGTCTGCAGTGCACATAAGATTCTGCAGTTAATATAAGAAACCCAGGATGGTTGTCAGTTCTGTCCATAATGATTATGACTGTTGGGCTAGACCTGGCCTCAGGATTGCAAGCAAGAGTCCCTGCTTCTCCATGCTCCTCGGAGGGAATGCTTCCTCCCCAGTCTCTCACAGTTCTTCTTGGATACCTGTGTGCCAAGCAACTCCGTCTCCTGTGAATTAATTATTTTAATTAATCAATTAATTTTAATTAATTAATTAATCAATTCCTTTGAATTAGCTGGAGCTGTGGGTTTTTGTTTGTTTGTTTGTTTTAATTTGGTATTTTGTTTGTTTGTATAAGAAAGCAAAACAATTTTATTTCACATGGAGAACTTTAAGAATTTTTAATGTAAAAACATTTGCTAATACCATTGAGGTGACCATATTTATATGAATGCTTAATAAATGAAACAATCATCACTCTCTATATCTCATCGTTCTGCGGTTCTCTCAAATGTAGGCTCTTCCTGTCACCATAACAACACACAGTCTGTGACAAATATCAAAATATCAGAAATGGCAGAAGGAACCGGTCTGCCATCTTTTCATATATTTTATATCTTGCAGCCAAGAGTGTCTTTATTTAGGTCACTCAGGATTTATTGCTTATAGAGTTTTCTCTGAAGACCCGGCTTCTTTATATCCTGCAGGAGAATAAGGCAGGTCAGGTTGTGGCAGGATGAGAGAGCAAAGCGGGGAAATAATAAAGTCAGGACACAGGGAGTCTGCTGAGGGCTTCCTGGGTTTGAGAGGGATCAGGACAGTGAGATATTCAATTCTGAAAAAAGGAAAAAGCAACTAAGAGTGTTCTTGTGGATAAAAAAGCTCTCCTGACTGAAAAGTGGGAGGCAGTTGTCTGCAGACAACGGCCAAAGGCTTTCAGTAAGGACCTTTGACTGGGGCACACTAGAGATGGTCACTGTGCAGCCATGACACAGGGGAGGCTAGATCAGAAGTGCCACAAATAGGCATGCTGGCCACAGAAAGGCTAGTGTAAAGTGTGCATTCATAAAGACTATATGAGACAAAGTTGATTAGAAACGTTCATTTCACAGATACACTTGCAATAGTTTCTACTTTGCAATCGGCGTGCTGTGCAGCCTACCTGCCAGCAGACTAAGTGAGACTTAGTCCATTCCGGCGACTAGCGAACACAATCAAGACCAGATCAGGTGGCAGATGTGGCTGCCCTCTGTGACTATAGAGTGCTGGCTCCAGAGACCAGTGGTTTCCTTTGAAAGCTATGTACAATGAGAGGAACTGGACAGCCAGGCCCAGGACAAACAAGCTCACTGTAGGAAGAGGGTTTTTATACTAAGTGGGTGTCCAATCTGTTGTGGAGGAAGGGACCTCCCTAGATTTCTTTAGTGTTAGAGAATGAACATGGCTTCCTCGTGAGAAATCACTCTGAACACTTAGAGATGAATGCACATTTGTAAGAGGTGGGCTCATTGAACACGGTGTTCCCTATTAAAGTCAGCCCAAGTTTCCTCTTCCCTGTCTTCCACCCCACAAAAAAGGTCAATAATCTGGGTTCATTTCCAGGGCTCAGCATTGTTATATTGAAAGGGAAAGGAGCAGAAAATTTGTCTAAGTCCTCCAATTTGTTTAGCTAGAGGCTTAACTTCACTGCGTCTTTCTCTCTGTGTCACTCTCTCTGTTTCATTCCTCTCTCTCTCTCTCTCTCTCTCTCTCTCTCTCTTTCTCTCTCCCCTCCCTCTTCTCTGTTTCTTATCTCTTTATGTCTGTCTCTCTCTTTTATCTCTGTTTCTGTCGATCTCATTTACCTGTTTCTGTCTCTCCCTCCCTCTCCTTTTCTCCCTCCGAATTTCTACCCAGTATAGGATATTTGGGATAGTTTAAATGTAATTAGCCCCTATAATCCCATAATCTCATAGAGAGTGGCACTATTAGGAGGTGTGGCTTTGTTGGAGTGAGTGTGGCCTTATAGGAGGAAGTGTGTCATTGTGTAGGTGGGCTTGTATACTGCCCAGTGTCAGTTGGTTTCCTGTTATCTGCAAGATGTATGACACTCAGCGGTTTCTTCCACACCATCCTACCTGCATGCCACCATCGTCCCCGCCATGATGGACTGAACCTCTGACTGTAAGCGAGCCACCACAGTTAAATGTTCCCTTTAGAAGAGTTGCCACGGTCACGGTGTCTCTTCACAGCAAGAGAAACCCTAACTAAGACAGTACTGAATCTCAGTCCTACCTTATTTCTTTTTATAGAAAGGATGATATTGACGATTGACTTCCCATTAGGACATTGCTTTGCTTTGTTTGGGCTTCTGACTTTGGAATCTAGACTTTTGAGGATGAGGTGGGTTTGGTCTAACCTGGTGAGACAGGATCTGGTTATGTAGTGCAGGCTGACTTTGAAGGCATGAGCATTTGGCCGCAGCCTTCCAAGTGCTTGGATTTTGGGTATGTGACGCCATGCCAGGCTTGGCTATTGTTTCTTGTAGAAGTTAGTTTGGAAGTTCTGGAGAGGAGAGTAGGGCTACTGCCTATGGGCCTGACGAGAAGACTGGGTGAAGAGAAGTGTACCTGTTCTGAGGTCAGGTCTTGGAGTGCTTTTCAAAGATGGACAGTTTTGGGAACACATGTGCTTATTGTTCCTTTAAGGTAGAGCTGCATTACATAATCAATGTATTAGGTTTTTTTTCTTGTAGTAATTTGAGTTGGCTTTCTGTGGTTGTCTTTTAAAAGCCTTGAATAAAATAGGAAATGATCGGCAAGGGCAAAACTCTGAGCACACTGAGGTCTCCTACTGTGAGATCACTTCTTAAAATTGTCAGAACCTCCCTCCTATCAACCCAAGTCTTTCTATGAAACAGATAACTTAAAAACAATGCCAACTTCCTGAAAAGCAGGGTTGTGGCACATGAGGATGGGTGCGTAAGATTCTGGGGGGAGTTTGCCCCTGATGGGCTCTGTGATAGGCAAGCTTTGGGGGTGATACAAATGCTACCCACCTAGAAGTAGTGGGAGTGTGAACTGGTCATGGGGAGACAGTGAGGGAGCGAGGCTTTGCAGTGGTTGAAGCTTCTTGCTCCTTTGCTGGAAACAGGAAGAGCTATTTAGACCACACTGAGGGAAGCTTGTAGCTGGCTACTTTTCTCGTCTTCACCCGTCTTCCTCATCCTGACTTTGGCTCAGGAGGTCTGGGGATTTATTAAAATGGCTACTAGTACTTCTAAGATGTATCAGATGTGGTTCTGTCACTTAAGTTCTAATAAAATAAAAGACAAATCATTTACTGAATACTTATTGCATATCAGATATATTCACTTGCATGATTTTGCTCAATCCACCTCATGACTGTATTCAACAGGATGACATAGAACCTCTAGATGCTAATAGAATGATCAAGGTCACTTGGCAGAGTTGGGATTCATACATAGCTCTGTCCAGGCAACACAGTTTTTAATGGCCAAGCCTTCCTGTGTTCTCATCAGTGTATGTACCAAGGCAAGGAGGTACTAAGGAGATTGTAAACATTGCTAATTTCCCCAATTTTTTCATGGCTACCCATTTTCATAATCGTCCAATAAATTAGCTTAACCTATAAATCATGCTTCTGCCACTAACAGTGTTTTTGAAAACTCTTGGGAAAATGTTGGCATTTGCCGGATTTCCATTTCTCACAGTTTTCCCTTCATAGGCAAAAGGCATCAAGAACATGCGACTCATCTCAGTTTTTAAACACACAGACAACACTGATATTTAGAATTAAAATTTCTGTAAGTGTTTCAGAGGGCAAGAGTGTCCCAGGGCAGGAGATGACCGCTCAGTGTCAACTATGCTGAACCTGACCCATGTCTTAAGTTTCACTTTTTTTCTGGTTAACATTTTATTTTATTTTATTTCCTCATTTTTTTTATTAAAAATTTCCATCTCCTCCCCTCCTCCTCCCCTTCCCTCCCCTCCCTTCCACCCATACCCCCATTCCCTCCCTCTCCAGGCCACAGAGCCATCAGGGTTCCTTTCACTATGTTAAGTCCAACGTCCTCCCAACTCCCCTTAAGTCCAGGAAGGTGAGCAACCAAACTGACAAGGCTCACAGTGAGCCCGTCCATGCTGTAGAGTCCAAGTCCATTGCCGTTGTCCTTGGCTTCTCAGTCCTCCTCCACTGTCAGCCACATTCAGAGACTCCGTTTTCTTCTCCTGTTCCATCAGTCCCATTCCAACTGGACTTGGTGATCTCCTGTTAGTTCTGTCCCACCGTCTCAATGGGTGAACTCACCCCTCACAGTCCTGACTTCCTTGCTCATGATCTCCCTCCTTTTGCTCCTCATCAGGACCTTGGGGGCTCAGTCTGGTGCTCCAATGTGGGGCTCTGTCATTTTCTCCATCCATCACCAGGTGAAGGTTCTATGGTGATATGCAAGACATTCATGAATATGGCAATAGGATCTGGACATTTCTGGCTCCCTCTCTTCAGCTGCCCAAGGAACTAGCTGGGGGCATCTTCCTGGACACCTGGGAACCCCTGTAGAGTCAAGTCTCTGCCAACCCTAGAATGGCTCCCTTAATTAAGATATATAATTCCCTGTTCCCACATCCACCCTTCCTATATCCCAACCAAATGACATCTTGAATTTTGCATGCTAATGGATGGAAATAGAAAACACCATCCTGAGTGAGGTAAACCAGGCCCAAAAAGATGAACATGGGATGTACTCATTCATAATTGGTTTCTAGCCATAAATAAAGAACATTGAGCCTATAATTTGTGATCCTAGAGAAGCTAAATAAGAAGGTGAATCCAAAGAAACAACATATAGTTATCCTCCTGGATATTGGAAGTAGACAAGATTGCCGGGCAAAAATTGGGAACTTGGGGGTGGGGTGGGATGAGGGGATGGGGGCATGGGGAGAGAAAAGTGTTAAGTTTCACTTTTGAGACTCATGCTGACCACTTCTCTTTCTTAGCATTGGTCTCTCTTGGAACTCTTCTTCCCATTCACCCTCATTGTGATGTCTGCCCTAAGTTAAGATTGCCAGGAGTAACCAGAAGTTGTTTTATGTTATAGAAATGGTGCCACGTCTTCAAAATTAATGTTTTAGCTTCAAGTATTTGCCTTTGAATTAGTTCACTAAAACTCAAAGTCACCTCATCAATAAGGACTAAGAGCACACATAGCCATTCACGAACAGCACACAACAGGCGGATCCATGCCCTCACTCAAAAGAGTTTCCTCTTGCGGGTCATGATGGTGCATGCTGGTAGGATTTGCTGAAGGGGGTGGAGGCAGGAGGATCATGACTTTGACGCCAGCCTGGGATATGTATTTAGCCAGGCATGGTGGTGCATGCCTTTAATCCCATGACTTGGGAGGCAAAAGCAGGCAGATCTTTACTCTTGAGAGAAATTACTGCCGTAATCTCTAGAACACAGAAAATTTGATTTAAAAGGACAGTTTTGTACTTGTTTTTTAGCTATCCAATATTCATAAGCACTATATATAGTCCTATTTAGTACAATTCTGCCCTCAGGGAATTCTGATAAGTGCAATAGTTGAACCATACACTACTTCCCAGCTAAGCAATTGGCTTTTGGGATTGTGACTCAGCCTCTGTTGAGGCCTTGGCTTTACCTCTCAGTGAAAGTCAGCTGTACCTGAATTCCCTTCAACCTGTCATGTTGTCTCTTCCCAGACAGTCCATTGCAAAGGCTTCCCCTCAATTAGGAGTCCCCAGGCTCAGCTTCACATCCTTTTTCTGACCCTGCTTCCCTAGTTCAGGAGATGCTAACCAAAGATGTGCACCAGAAATATCATCTTCCCTAGGATTTTCTTGCTCAGTGTGTCCTAGAGTAGAACCCTGTAACTCCAGATCTGCACATGCGTGATAGGTAGAATCCTTGGTGTCAGCCGCATGCTACCTGGATCCACAGAGACAATGCCACGCCTTTGTAATTAGAGTGAATTGAAGAGCACATTTATTTCTGTGGCCTCCTGGGAAGCTTGGCAGAGCTGTGAACTAACCCAAGGTAGCAGACAGTTGGCAACAGAGAAGGCATTCTGCTCCAGGCTTTCTGAGCCAAGTTCATGGAGTTTTGTGTGATGTTTTTTGTTTTCTTACATGAAAACCTAATCTCTCTCAAAGAGTTGTCAAAAGAGCTCAGGTCCTTTTCAGGTTTCTTTTTGTTACTCAAAGTGGGCAAAACATGAAGTGAAATGAGACCACATCTCCCTGTTTACAATCAATTCCCGATGTCCTTGTAACTCTTGAAGATGTGGTATGATGGCACTCCAAAGACTAAGAGTAGAAAAAAGAAAATAACTCAAATATAAGCGTGCATCATTGAAATTGGACATTTTGAATTTTTGATTACAAAGAATATAGTTTTTAAAATTAGGCTTTGAGTTTTGGGGGGAGAAGCATATATGCAATGTCCCTCATTTCCTCCCTCCCTCTCTTCTTTCCTTCCTTCCCTGTCTGTGAGATGAGTCTCACTTTGTTTTCTAGGCTGTCCTTGAACTTTTGGACTCCACTGCTCATCTCGCCTCAACCTCCCAGGTGCTGAGACTATAGGCACAAACCACTGCTCCCGGATTTATTTTTCCTTTAATGTTGACACATAATAAAAAAGTTAATGTTTTGCAGTTGTGATTTTGATATAAAGGGTCTCCTAGAGGATCGTACGTTGAAGACTTGACTTCCAGCTGTTAGATTTTCATTCAGATGTGATTGGATTGTGATGACACTGATGTAGCCAGTGAATTAATCCCTAGATTAGACATGTGACTACATGCACATTCTCTGAGACAACAGAGACAATGCATATTTCCTAAGGTGATGTCATTTTTGGAGGTGGGGCCTAGTTGAAGGAAAAAAGTCACTGAGAACATGTCTTCCAAGGATATCTCATGCCCTGCTCTTTCTCCTCCACCTCTGCTTTCTGCATGCTTTGAGGTGAGCAACTGTTCTACCATGCCCGTCTCCTATGTTTCTCTGCTGCCATGCTCTTCTCCCATGATTCTCAGCTGCACCTCACATCCCAGAGCAGCGGAGTCAATCAACCAGGACTAAAACCTTAAAAGGCTGTAACCAAAATAAAGTTTTCTTTCCTCAAGTTGTTTATGGCAGATAATCTGACATAGTGAAGAAAATTAGCCAACAGGTTTGTCTTTGTGCTTCCCAGCTCTCCTTGTTTCCAGGTAACAACCTCAGTACGACAGGAGTTAGGACTTAGCACAGGGACTTTGATATTCAGAGACTGTAAGACGCAGCCAAATGAGTAACTTAGATCCCCAGAACAGAGCAAGGGGCTCTTACATGGAACTCTTGGGATTTTAAAAATCATAAACAAACAGGATGTGCTTGTGATGTTAAAAGCGTGCTCTGAGAATTTACCAGGGAGGGCTGTATGTGGGGGAAGAGAGAGGTTTTAGGAAGTCAGTCTTGTGATAGACGGTTGGCTCATCTTCCATTATTCCTGGAGTCTTAGATAGATATTCTCTTATAATGGGCAGCATGACGTGGTAGGTAAAAGAGGATTGATAGAAAGTATTCGATTTAGAGATCTAAAACCAAAAATCTTCCAGTGAATGCTACTTTGAATGTGTTTTTGGTGTCACAACTGTAACCAGACAAAGTCCATTTTATTTCCTGGAGAACCAAAGAAAGGAAATCATTGGCCTCCGCCATTCTCAGAGAATGGTTAGAACACCAGGGTGGGGATTTTGAGAAACAACACAGGCATTTTTAGACTGGAAAGCAGCGCTCCTTACAAAAGCCACACACTCTCTTCATGCCCTTGGCATTTGGTTTTCAAGCATTTTATAAAAGCTGCTTCTGAGTTAGATACCCTGCAGTCTAGGGAGCCAAGGCAGCCTAAGACTATAGCCCGGTTTTGAATCTATTTGGCAAAATATATAATAAACACTTTCATCAGAGCAGACGCAGCATGTGAAGCAAGATAAAGCAGGGTTTCAATCTGCCCGGGAGGTTGATAGGCCTTGTGAGAAGGTGAGGGGTGGGCTGTGCAGTCAGCAGGTGTGCAGGATCCCAGGTGGGAGGCAGAGATGTGAGGATCAAAGCAGCAGGCTCCCAGGGGAAAATCTCTTCTGGCTAAGCGAGACCCAGCATTCTTCAATTGCAGGCTGACATACACCTGCCCTCTCTAGTATTGCTACATAATCAAAAGAGAGTGACTCCTGGGGACAGAACAGGGTGACATTTTTAAAGGTCCTGGAGATGTTGGTGTGCATTCTGAGCAGTCATTCATCTGCATCATCCTTCATATTAATTTTGGGCAACACGGAGGTTGCAAAAGAGATCAGATACCAGGAGAGGGTATTTTTTATAACCAGGCTATTGCATTTGAAGTTGCTGAGGTTGGGGGGGGGGACTTCAACCTCCCCCAAGAAGGAATTCTCAGTGGTTGAAGATAAGGGGACAATTTCTTTAATAAGCTCACAGCTGTACCCTCTAACTATTGCTCAGTGGCCCAGCCCAGAGGGGAAATGCTTCATGGTTTATATATGGCTGGGCATTGTCACAATCTGTGACCTTCTTGGGGCAGTCTTCTCATCGCCACCCCAAAAGAGACTGTTTCCAGAGCTAAGCAAGGTTTCCAGAAGCTGAAATGTGCAAGTTTCTAGCTAGGGCAGTTGCATTTAGCAAACAGAACATGCTGTGTAGGCGGATGCTGGTGGTTGCTTCTCAAGGGAGAGGGACAAATGCCACCCTTTTCAGAGAAGATGAAGGGGCAAGCAGCTCCACAGAGCAGACTTCAGCAGTTCAGATTTGGCTCCATTGTCTTAGATCAGGCAGGGTTTCTCATTCTGTTTGCTTATCCCTATGTAACTTAATATTTCCTAAGTAAGCTTGTTAATCACATTTATTAAATGTTAAAGCTTGCTATTTTCCTTCAAACAAAACACTCTGCATAGTTCAGTCCTGTTAATTACTGAAAAGGACAAGAGCATAGGGGGTGTATCCCTTTTATGTCTGTTAATTAATTCTCTTTTGTATTTGGAGATAAGTATTTTGTGCAGTTCAGGTAAGGGAAGATGTCAGCGACTTGGCTGCTGAAGAATGAAATTGTATTTTGAGATTGCAAGTGACTGCTTGTCTTCAACTCATCCCCTTTTAATGGAGGAATAGGATTTATACACTCACCAATGTCCTCACCTTTTCAGATGGGAGGATCTGAGGTCAAGAGAGGTTTGGTTTTCAAAGCCATGATGACCGCTAGCTGATGGAGCAAAATGCAGTCAGTCTGAGCTCCTGGGCCTCACAGAAATACTTTCCAGGCATTTCTCAGGAAGACTGTTTCCATGTAATAGAGGTGTGAGTTCTTCCATCCTTCCTTATCTACTTGATTTCTGTTTTTCAAGTACTTTAAGGACAAATGACAACAACCACTCCCCCACCGCCATCTCAGATTCTGGGTTCCAGAGAAGACCACTTGTTCATGAACACCGTATTTACCGTCACTAGCTGTTCTTGACTGCCATGTTTCTTCCCTCATCTAGCTGACGGCTGTATTGTAGCCACTAAGTCTGGCACAGTTGGCCTTTATGTGGCTTAGAAGCTAGAGAGGGGCACAGATATCAAATATTTGATGATATACTGTTATTTTTCTAAGAAGGAGGGAGCATAAACTATGTTGAGGGAAAGGATGGGGCAGTCTAAATGAGTTGAGGAGGCATGTGGAGGCTGACAGGTGTGTAGGAAGCAGCTAAGAACAAATGGCAGGGTGGTCAGAGGTAATAGTCTGAGCCTAGGAAGCTCACGATCCGGGAAAGCGACTGGAGTGTTGAGCGTGCTTGCATGGTGGTCCTGGGTTTTCCGTGTGGGGCGGCTAAGCCTGCAGCTGAGAAAAGGACAGGTGAATGGAATTCAAGGCAGTGGCCTCTGTTTCATTTCTTAGAGACATGTGTTTGCCAACTCAGCTTCCCTGATTAGGCTCACTAGTTTATGTAAACTTCCTGTTCTCAGAAAATACGAGTTAGCATTGTTAATCCATCAGAAGGACTCCAGGTCCAAGCCTACTGAGGCGATGTTTGCTGAGCACAGATGAGCGCGCCTTCTTGACTTGGCCATGTGGTCTTTTCTTTGGATTTGTCAAAAATCTCAATTTTAGTTGATTTGTTGTACTTTATTTTGCTTATAACCCATATTCCATACAATTGATATGAATTTTTAAAGCAACAGGCAATTCTCAGTATGGAAAATAAAGTCAGAAAACTATTGGAATTTAGGTTAAAGAACACAATGTATTATTTGCTTTTAAGGCATTTTGTTTCAAAATGCTCCAAGCAACATTTATTTTCAACTCACTTTGATGTCAAATAGCTAGAATGTGATAAATGGATGAATGCATTTTTAGTTACTGTTTTATACATCTGATTTATTCTTCTTGGTGTGTGCTTTCCGTTTTGTGGAACATTCAGCTAACTGGTGACAACAGAGAAGTCCTGGGCATGGGCTCCGCACAGGAGCCCCTTGTTTCCGAGAGAAGCTCCAGAGAGAACCTTCCAGATGGGAGAGTCTAGCTGAATGCGCAGAAGGAGAGGAGCCTTGTTTCTTCAGTGGAAGGATTTCTAACAGAACAGCAGTGGCTGGGGAAAGGATCACATGTTTAAGAGGAGAGGTCTGTCCATCACTGGGATGTTCATGCGGCCCTTGAGGTTCATACATCCTACCACGCCTCCATGTGCATTTGCTCCGCCTTCCCAAGACCACCATTTCATAGTTTCTTCTTTTCAGGCATTGTTTCCTCCTGCCTCAAGCTTATTCTCATTTAAAGGCCTAGCTTTTTTATAACTAAGAAACTAGTAGCAATTAAGAAGAAATCATTTTTTCAACCAAAATCATCCCCATGCCCATGGGTTCTATAAGTTGTCAACATGAATAGATTGTTCTCCTCTCTAAAATCAACCCTTCCCTCATGCATTCAATTCTACACACTTCTTCCCACACACGTCACACTTGTGAATGTCTCCCTCTTTTCCCATCACCCCATTCTCATCTCCAGGATCATTTCCATCCTCAGACAATGAGGCTATAACTCTTTCCAGTTCCGAATGTCTCTTCTACCCACTTCTAACATTCTCCTAACTTCCTAAAGTTCTTGAGAGCAGTCAGGCAGCCCTTGTTGTGCATATTGGCCAGTTAAATGCTACCGTGTGACATGAGTCTGTTTTCAGTCACCGCAATACATGAATTAGTAACTATGGGGAATTGATTCTACATCCCCCTCAGATACTCAAATCCAAAGACAGCGCCAGCATTAGTTACTTCTCTAATAACTGTGTTAAAATACCTAATAAAGGCAACTTAACAAAGAAAGGGATTATTTTGACTCATAGTCTGAGGATGCAGCACAGTGAGGAAGAGAAGGAAGGGCAGCAGGAGTATAGGGAAGTTTGCCCATCATGTCTGCAGCAGAAAGCAGGAAGAAATGAAAGCTGGTGCTCAGCTCACTTTCTCCGTGACCCATTGGGACCCTCGCCAATGAGGTGGTGCTGCCCGCAACAGGGGAAGGGGGTGATATTTCCACACCAATGAACTCAAATTGGGAACTCCATTAAAGGTGTGTCCCGAGGCTTGTCTCCTGGACAACTCTAGGGTTTCCAACTCTAATGGCAGCAGGACCTGAGAGAGTGGAGCTGATCAATGAGGTGGTCTCTATTCTCATGCAGTGGCTGGCTTTACTCAGGGCATCAGACAATTTATAGTCTGAGGATTGATGAGTAGCATGTCCAGTCACAAGGGGAAGCTGCACATGGTGGACAAGCCACACGTGACAACAACATAGTTTTCCACACATGATGTGGAAGGGTCTTCTGTTTTAATAAAGAAACTGCCTTGGCCAGCCCATAGGTGGGTGGTGTAGACAGAACAGGAAGAAGGAAGTGAGGTAGATGGCTCAGTCAGATGCCATGCCTCTCCTAAGTTAGTCAGACTGCCGTGCCTCTCCTCAGGGAGAGAGATGCAATGGAGCCAGCCACCAGGTCAGACATGCTGAATCTTTCCTGTAAGACACAATTCGTGGTGTTACACAGATTATTAGATATGGGTTAAAGCAAGAGATGTGAGAATTAGCTAATAAGAGGCTGGAACTGATGGGCCAGGCAGTGTTTAAAAGAATACAGTTTCTGTGTAATTATTTTGGGGCATAAGCTAGCCGGCAGCCGGAGCCGGGTGGGACGAAAAGCAGGCCTGCCCGCCGAGCTCCACACTACACACACAAAGAAATACCAATAGCCAGACGTAATGAATAATCTGAAATAAACTCACTCCTATCCGCTACACATAGGAGGGGCATGAAAACATTCCAAGAAAAATTCCGCATTTCTGAAGAATCTGAGGTTACAAGACTCTTGTCTTGTTTTTGTTTTTTTGTGTTTTGCTTTTGCTTTTTAAATTTCTTTCTCACAAATACTCAGAATTGCCCTCACATGACTCCATTCTTGGACCGTGTTCTAACTTGGGATCATGCTAAATTGGCAGGCAATGTTAACTATTACCATTCCTTTTTATAAAATGGTATGTCTGCATGTAACCTGCCATCTCTTCCTGTGTGCTCTGCATTATCTCTAGATGGCTTACGACAATCAGTTACCCAACAATGTGGCTGCTGGGTAAACAGTTGTTTCATCGCACTGTGAAGTATTCGCATCCATGGGTTCAGAACCTGCAGCTATGGAGGTCTGACTGTATTTCCATAGATTAGACTGCCAGGTCTTTAGTGCACAAGTCCCTCTGCCCACAACAATTCCCGTCGTACTCAGTATATGCTACTTTTCTCAGGGCTATGGTCAAAACTGAAAGAATCAACTTAACCAAGAAAGGATTGACTTTGGCTCCTGGTTAGTGGGACAGAATCTGTGATGGTGGGGAGGGCGTGGCAGCAGGAGCAGTTCCCAGCTGAGGTTAGTGGAGCTTGCTCACCTCTGCTTGGAGCAGGACTCAGAGGAGACAGCAATCTGGCACAGGCTTCACTTCAAGGCCAAGCTCCAGCAGCCGACTTCATCCAGACAGACTCCATTGTAGAACAGTAGTCTAGGACAGTGCCACGACCTAGGCATCACGTGTTCAGACGCATGAGCTTGAGGGGACAATTCAGTCAAACTGTAACATCCTGCCCCTTGTGACCCAAGAGGCTTGTGGGTGTTTATTACACAAAACACATTCAGCCTAATTTAAAACAAAAAACCCTACTGAGACCTTGGTTCTCCACCACACTTAGTGCTCCAGCTTTCCTTAGTGGTTGTCCCTCATTGCTGGCATCTCCAGTATCCTTGGATCTGCTCCACACTTAGGTGATCTTTAATGTTCTGACTTGACGACCCCAACAGCATTCAGAAAGTCTAAGGCGACAAGATTTAGGGTAGTGTGTCATACAGCAATGGTAGCTGACACAGGTTTGTTGTTGCTTCTTTGCTCGGTTGTTTAGGTTGGTTTTCTGTTTTTGCACGTGTATGCATATAAGCATGTTTTGGGGATGGTTGACCCTTGGCAAAGGACTTTGTGTACTTCCTCCATAGTGCAGGCGTGCTGGCCTCAGAAAGTCAAAACCGTGACTCCTTTCTTCCCCAATTTGTGCTGGAGAGTGGTGTTTGCCACAGCGATAGAAAGCAAGCTAGGAAGGGTAAGTGCATACACAGTCGATAAAGAAAGTTCAAAGTCCCATGTGAAGCTCTATAGCTGTAGATTGACCTTAGCATAGACGTTCCTTAAGATGTATAGTCTTGGGTCTGGCCAATCTCTCTGTGTGATTTACAAGTTATTTACAATAAGTTTTGTTTAAAAAAGTTAGTAAAGGTATTTGTGTATGGTAATAAACAGAATATACAAAGTGTGCTCTTTGTTTTCACAGCCTGTATCCATGTATGGGGTTGGGCACTGTATTCATCTTGTGATTTGATGCAGTTTGAATGACAGCTCATGCAGATGGAGTGATATTGGAACATTCAGAGTATCCTTAAAAACTTAGGAATCTTTTATTTATGTGAAGTAAAAGACGGAGAGAGCCCACAGCTACTGAGGAGTGGCTAATGGGCAGGGATCAGCAAAACACGGACCCTGGAGTGTGACCATCAGTACCTGGAAAGCAAGGACGGGTTGCTTTAGTTCTCTAAGGAAGTACTCTTGGCTGCTTTGTTCAATCCTCACACAAGTGGGAGCTGCATATTTTGCAGTTTGCAGAGATCTCAGATATAGGAGAATTCAAGATTAATATTTAAGAAAATAGGTACCTGCTGCCAGCCTTGGTCAGGAGATAAAACACAAGAGAACAAGAGCACGGGCCAATTCTGCTGAAAAACAGTGTTATTCAGACTTAAAAAATAAGAAGTTGAAGACTCGTTGAATTTTCCAGATTATGAAATTGAGTGGGTGATGAGGTCACTGCTGATATCAGGCAGAAAAGTTTGAGATTTGGGCAGAAAGAGGGGTCAGTTTTGATCTTGTTGAGTTGAGGTGCTGGTGGAAGTTTTAGAGTTACCAAGTGTGAAGCTATAACATTGTCTTCACTCTTAATGAGCAAGCAGCTGTGTGTTACCCAGAAGGCAGAAAATCAGTGATGGTGACCTTGCACCTACCTGCTGGAGAATATGGAGCTGTGTGGTGTGTGTAGGAGTCCTGCTGCTTCTGTTCCATCTGATGTTTTGACTGGGTGCAAACTTTGGCAGAATTGGGAAATGATAGCTTGCAGGAATGACACAGGCTTATAGAGGATCCTCTGTGGGAGCAAGCGCAGTTTACAGAGAAAGACTTGGATTTCTCAGCAATGTTGTAAGAGCTATACGGCAAAACACCCACATAAAATCATTTCCTAAGTCACCACATAAAACTATTTCTTCAGAAGTCATGTAATGCAGCACCTTTACACATGGTTTGTACAGGTTTCTAACATCACTAAGAGAATCTTCAGTAGGTAACAAAAAGATACAGGTTTGAAATAAAAAAGATTGTTTCCTAATCTTGAAATCACACATAAGGAGGACTTTCCATTACTAGGGGTTGAATTTGGGGCCTTGCATGTGCTGGCAAAGCCAGGTGAGTTCTCTCCTACTGAGCTATATTTCAAGTCCTTTAAAAAAAGTTATTTTTTAATTTTTATTTTTAAAAATTTTTCCAGGCTGGCCTTGAACTCTATAGTCCAGACAGGTCTTGAGCCTATGATCCTCCTGCCTCAGTCTGCAGATACCTGGAAGTTCATACCTTTTCCACCAGGCTCAGCTAAGTCTAATGGTTTAGACTGTGTTGTGGGAACTTAATGAACTCGAGGTTCAGAAAATGTGTTTCATTTCTCATTGCTTTAGGTTATCCAATTATTTTCTTTTCTTTGTTTATAAAAACATCTCTGCTAATGTTTCCATCTAGAGCCCTTGAGCATTTGGGAGCCTTCTGTTACAGCACGAGCAGTTGCTTCTACAATGGCCTACCACTTTCTTTCTTTACCCTAAGACATAATGTTCTAAAATGGGAAAAAATTTCCAAATGCTGCAGGTAGCTGTTAACAGCAATTAATAAATGCTTAAGGTCCTTCCTGGATGTAATGAGAGGCATCCCATTAGCAGAATTAGCAGATTCAGCTATTTCTTTTTAAAATAATATTTTTGTTTACCTTTAAAGTTTCATACATGTAAACAATATATTTTGATCATATCTTTCCCCTCCAACCTCTGTCTAGTGTGCCCCTGGGCCCTAAAACTGTCTCCCTCCTGACTTTATGCCATTTAATTATTATTCTTGTTAATGCCATTGCCCTTGTTCCCCTGAGTCCTACTGGCACTGAGGTGTGTAAATGTGTGTGGGACCATCCACTGGGGCATGGACAACATAACAGTAGCCACATCCTCCAAGAGAAGTGACTCTTTTGTTTATCTACTTCTAAACATCTTTAGAAACAAGTTCTAGAATGCAAAGTGCAATGTGTGCTTATGATAAAAGAGCTTTGACATAAGAGCTTCCTGATGACATGCTCCTGGGTGTGACCACAGAGGATGCTGGTGTGCTCCCTGTTTGACATACTCCTGAGTGTGTCCTCAGAGGATGGAGGTGTGCTCCCTGTATGACATGCTCCTGAGTATGACTTCAGAGGATGCAGGTGTGCTCCCTGGATGACATAATCCTGAGCGTGACCACAGAGCATGCTGGTGTGTTCCCTGGATGACACATACTCCTGAGTGTATCCTCAGAGGATGGAGGTGTGCTCCCTGGATGACAAACTCTTGAGTGTGACTACAGAAGATGCAAGGTGTGCTCCCTGGATGACATACTACTCAGTGTTGCCACATAGAATTGAGGTGTGCTCCCTGGATGACATGCTCCTGAGTGTGACCACAGAGGATGGAGGTGTGCTCCCTGGATGACATACTCCTGAGTGTGACCACAGAGGATGGAGGTGTGCTCCCTGGATGATATACTCCTGAGTGTGACCCCAGAGGATGGAGGTGTGCTCCCTGGATGACATACTCCTGAGTGCGACTACAGAGGATGCAGGTGTTCTCCCTGAATGACATGCTCCTGAGTGTGACTACAGAGGATGCAGGTGTGCTTCCTGGATGATATACTCCTGAGTGTGACCACAGAGGTTACAGGTATGCTCCCTGGATGATATACTCCTGAATGTGACCACAGAGGTTGGAGGTGTGCTCCCTGGATGACATGCTCCTGAGTGCGACTACAGAGGATACAGGTGTGCTTTCTGGATGATATACTCCTGAGTGTGACCACAGAGGATGCAGGTGTGCTTCCTGGATGATATACTCCTGAGTGTGACCACAGAGGATGCAGGTGTGCTTCCTGGATGATATACTCCTGAGTGTGACCACAGAGGATGCAGGTGTGCTCCCTGGATGACATACTCCTGAGTGTGACTACAGAGGATGCAGGTGTGCTTCCTGGATGATATACTCCTAAGTGAGACCACAGAGGATGCAGGTGTGCTTCCTGGATGATATACTCCTGAGTGTGACCACAGAGGATGGAGGTGTGCTCCCTGAATGATATTCTCCTGAGTGTGACCACAGAGGATGGAGGTGTGCTCCCTGAATGATATTCTCCTTAGTGTGACTATGCAGTTGTGGTAAGTGAAGAGACTTGACACCTATAGTTTTATATTTAATTAACTCCTTTTCTATTTTAAGGCCTCAGGGGTGTGTGTGTGTGTGTGTGTGTGTGTGTGTGTGTGTGTGTGTGTCCAAAGGCTGGAAGAGGATACTGGATGCCCTGTAGCTTATGATATGGGCATTTGTAAGCTGCCCAATATGGGGTTTGGGAACAGAACTCTGGTCCTCTGGAAGATCATCAAATGCTCTTAACTGATGGCCATTTCTCAAACCCCATTATTTTTTCAGATTAAATATACATTTCCATGTTGCCTGGTGTCCTATTTTTCCACTGCTCTCCCTGTTTGCCATACACATTTCATATCAATGACTTCAGAGCAGAAATGTGGAGACTGAACATCTGTCCTTGCTGGTGTTTCTGTTTTAGAGTGGCAGGAACTCCTGCCTGGGTTCCAGCTGTGGGAGATTCTGCACTTAAGATGGAGCCAGCAGTAACGTATGCTTGGGCGTTTCCACACATTTTCCTCATCTACAGATGTTTGGAAATATACCTTTCTGCTGTGCTTTGAAACGGGGCTGATGTTCTAGGAACACTTGGGCACTGGGGTCAAGTGTGCTGGCTGAATCCTGCCCAGCCACTTCTTTCTGTTGGGCAGAGACACCATTATCCTGAGGTGCTGGTTCTGTCCCTGACATTTGCTATAGTAACCACAAAACCAGCAGGTCACATATTCTCTCTACTTCCGTGGTTAAACCATATTAGATAGAGAAATAGGAGTGTTTGTCCTTCCCAACTGCCTCATTTCACTTGCTGTGAAATCGTGACTCAAATGGCCGTCTATTGTGTGTGCTGACCACAGTTCTCTCTCAGGTCACCCATCATGGTGTTTATTTTCATATCTTTCTGTCATAAATATTTCTGCCCTGACTAAGAGAGTGAAACAACCTCTTAAGCACGGTACATTTAGTTCTTTTGGAAGAATGACCACCAGGCACAGAATCTCTGTCATATGACAGATACATCCTCAAGGTTTTTGTTTGTTTGTTTGTTTTTTGTTTTTTTTTTTAAAGAATACTCACATTCCATACTGGCTATGACATTCAGCATTTCTGACAACATCACGTAGGTCTCCAGTTTCTTCACATCCTTTTTATGGTGGGGTGGAGGTAGTGTTATCTTTTCCAATTATTTTCCTTTTATTGAAAATATTGTTTTCTCACATAATGTATCCTGATTACAGTTTCCCCTCACTTGACTCCTCCCAGTTCCTCCTATCCCTCCTCTGATCTGGGTCCATTCTCTTTCTATCTCTCATTAGAAAAGAATAGGATGTTTAGAGGTAATAATAAAATAAAACAAAATATCACTTCAAAGTTGGAGAAGACAAATCACCAAAAAAAAGAGCCCAAGAGAAGGCACAAGAATCAGAGAGCCACTTGTTCACACACTCAGGAATTGCATAATACACTAAACTAAACTGAAAGTGTGTGTGTGTGTGTGTGTGTGTGTGTAGGCAGGGCACCTAGGTAGGACCCTTGCAGGCCCTGTGCAGGCTGCTTCAGTCTCAGTGAGTTCATATGACCTTTGCCCATGGTGATTTTGAGGGTCTTGTTTCCCTGCTGTCCCCCTTCCCTTCTGGCTGTTACACTCTCCCTGCCTCCTTTTGTATGGTGTTCGCTGAGCTCTGAGGGGAGGGACTTGGTGAAGACACTGCAGGCACAACTGAGTGTTTGCAGGTCTGTGTGTGTGTGTGTGTGTGTGTGTGTGTGTGTGTGTCTGGCTCTGAGTCTGCATTTGTTTCCATCTCTGCAGGAGGTATGAGTATACTATAACAGATTATCTCTTTAGGAATCATTTTATCACTACATTTTTCCTTTTTTTTTTTAGACCTTTTAGACTTCGTAGAGAGCCCTTAGGTCCCTGGGCTCTCTGGTCTCTGGTTCTTGGTCACCCAGTCAGTGCCAGATATGGGTTCCATCTCACAGCTTTGTGCCACCATCAAGGTAGTGTATCTTGCAGGGAGGACACCATTGTAGACCAAAGGGTTTGTGGCTAGTTGGTGTTTACGTTTGTCTTTTGGTAGCCTGAAGAATACCTTCCTGTACCAAAGATGCTAAATCATAGTGGTGAAGATGCTGTCTTTAATATAATACCCAGTGTGACTTCTCCATGTTCAATGAGTTGTGGGGGTGTTGTCTTCAGCAAATGGGCCTCACTGTCAGTGTGTAAAGAGCAGTCTATTATTGTTTTGCAACAGCCAGGATTGTTTGGGGATTCCCATGGGAACCTTTGCCCAGGAATTCAATTAGATAGAACCCAATCTTCATACTGGAAGCTTCATTTGGTGACAAGAAATGGCCAAGTGGGACTCTGTCTCCTGATTATTTGGTGATTTCATTTAGATTGTCTTCATATATGGACACATTTTAGGATGCTTCTGTTGTCTTGTATTTCTATGATGCCCCTCAAATTCCTTGTGATTCTAGCTGTCTCTCCCCGTCTTCCCTCAACTCCCTCTCCCTTCCTCCTCCCTACTTGATCCTCCTGTTCTAGCCCCTACATCATTTACCCATAAAAATCTATTCTATTTCCTTTTCCTAATGAAACCTATCTGGACCTTCTAGTCCCTTCCTCTAAAGATACTCTCTGTGGTACTATAGCTTGTAGCTTGAGTATCTTTGACTTAACAGTTAGTATCCACATTGTAGTGGTTTGAATGAAAATGCCCCCATAGGCCCATAGGGAGTGGCACTATTAGGAGGTGTGGCCCTGTTGGAGTAGGTGTAGTCATGTAGGAGGACATGTGTCACCGGGGCGGGGGATCTTTGAGGTTCTAGATGCTCAAAGGGCCCAGTGTGGCATTCTCTTCTTGCTGCCTACCAATCCAAATGGAGAACTCTCAGCTTCTTCTCCAACATCACGTCTCCGCCATGCTTTTTGCCATGATGATTACAGTTAAGCCTCTGTAACTGTAAGCCAGCCCCAATTAATTGTTTTCCTTTGGGTATATTACATAGAGTGTTATAGCTGATTCTTGAGGTAGATTGATTCCTAGTTTCCCAAGGAACTGCTGTATTGATTTCCATAGTGGCTGTACAAATGTGTACTCCCACCAACAATGGATGATTATTTCTCTTACTCCACATCCTTGCCAGCATAAGCTTTCACTTGTTTTAATAATTTTAGATGTTCTGACATGTGTAAGATGAATTATCTCCTTTCTTCCTTCTTTTCTTTCTTTCTTTCTTTCTTTCTTTCTTCCTTCCTTCCTTCCTTCCTTCCTTCCTCCTTCCTTCCTTCCTTCCCTCTTTTTTAGCCATCTCAATAGACATGAAACCATATTTCATGGTAAGCTTGATTTACATTTCCACATTAAAAATTATGGAATTATAAGAGCTTTGCATATGTTTTGGCTATTAATCCCTTTACAGACATACGGTGTGAACTCTTTTTGCAATTCTATCCTGTAATTTCCTTTGTCACACAGAAGTACAGGAGCATTTTAATCAGCTAGTGTAGGCAGTGGCTGCTTGTTCATTTCCCGGATGCCTAGACCCAAAATAATCACACAGAAACTATGTTAATTAAAACACTGCTTGGCCTATTCGCTTAGGTTTCTTATTAACTAACACATCTTAAATGAACCCATTTTTAATATTTTATATTTTACCACAAGGCTCGCAGTTTACCAGTAAGATTCCAACTCAGCAGCTGGTGTCTTTCTTCTTCAGCAGCTACATGACATCTCTCTGACTTTGCCTAATCCTCTACATATCAGATTTCCCACCTGGCTATATTGTACTCTGCTATAGGCCCAAATCAGCTTCTTTATTAACCAATGGTAATAAAACATATTCACAGCATACCGAGGGGAATCCCATATCACTCCCCTTTTCTGTCTAAATAAAAAGGAAGGATTCAACATTAAAATAGCAAGATTATATACAAAAAAACAGTTATCAAGCAAGAATTATAGTTAGAATATTTACTCTATTTACATTTGACAAATTAAGGAAAATACTCTATCACTTATTCTATCTTTGTGAGTCTACATTTTTATATCTAATCTATCTTTTGTCATAACTAAGGAAAAGTATATCTGTTCTTCAACTCCATCAAAGAACCCAGAAAGATATAATATTACCTAAGTTAGCAGCAAGTGCATTGTAAGCCATTTCCAAAACTCTAGAATTGACAGAGACATCTTGCTGCCTGTATAGTCACCCAAAGTTCTTTTGTAACATTGCGGTATCGTCTTCAGCCTACAGGCCCATAGTATCTGGCAGACTTTTCCATGAAGCAGGAAATTTCAAAGACTCTTTGACCTCTATTGGCAGTTTGTCAGTTACTTTCTTCTGTATCCTGAAGAATGTCTGACAGAATCTTTCATGAAGCAGGAACCCTGAAGGACTAGCTCACCTTCTTTAGGCAACTTTTGTGGGTGTGTCATGTCCAGTTAATACAACATACCATCAAGCAGTCCAGGCAAGAGCAGTTTCTTGCTCAAATGGGTAGCAAAATCCATAAGGAGCCTCTTCAATGCCCATCATCTTCTTGAAGTAGATTGGTGCTACCAGAAGCAGACATGTCTCATTGTCATGAAAAGTCCTAAGTTCTTGAAACATTTTAAATGCCATGTTCTCTTAGTCTTTAAAAGGTTTGAAGGATAACTATCCTCCATCTGAAATACATCTCTGCACATCTAGAAAACCTAATTAACATGGCTACAAGCTTAACTATTATAGATGATTATCTATTAACCTGTATTTCTTAATTATACATTACTTTTTATATGAGATGCACAAAACAATACCTTAAACAAGAGCAGAAATATACATATAAAATTGAACTTAAGTTTGTATCAATAAATCAATATCCATACCAATGCCAAGTGTTCATCTCTGTATAATATCCCCCTCTAAATGAAAACAAAGATTTATAAACAATATTTGGGATTTGGGTATTGTTCTCTCCAAACTACTTCCTTCGGTTTTTTGGATGAAGTAATTTTGGGGTTCATGGAGACCTTTCAGGGGCTCTTGGTCCACCAAAACACATTAGTCTGGAAGGAATTTACAGGCTCTCCTCCTCTGTAGAAGCAAAAGAAGAACTTATTTTCTAAAGCAACATATCCTTAGATTCAAATTCTGAAGTCACGATACCTTTAAAGTATATATGTTGGTTTAGCTTAGCAGCCCCCAGAACCAAATATCTCTCTGTACTTAGCTCAATAACAGTTAAAAAATTCAAGGACAATAATATATATAATCTAGACTCTCTGTGCATATTCCATCTTTACATGGCTTATTTTTCTTTTCTCCTTTAATCTAAGACTGTCTGTATTCTGTCTCTTTAAAGACTTCGTTTTATTTATTTATTTTTTATCCAACGCTGTGGCCCATTTAGAGGTCTTTTTCATCTGAATCTGTCTTTATTGTATATCTGTAATCCTTTCTGGCCAGGACCACTTCTTAAAATGCTAAGCGGTGTAACTAGAACTAAGGCTGCTTTGCCTTTTGGCTCCACTCAGTCCAACATGGTGGAGGCATGTTCACTGCCTCTGTGAGTCATGTACACCACCCTAGTTGCAGGTATTCAGTGGGTTTATATCATACCATTAAGCAGTTTGTAAGATGCTGCTTACAAACCCCATTTAAATGTTCTGCCTCCTGAAAGAGTGAGAGATGTTTGTCCAACTAGCACAAAGCAGAAAGCCTTCAGAAAGGAGCCACACAGTTTTTGCTGCTACTGCTGAGTCAGAAAACCTTCCTTAAAGGAATCACACGCCTCTGCTTGCTTCTAGCAAACAGAGCCTACCAGAGAAAATGCTGCTACCAAGAAGCTGTTCTTAACTCTGAACTTTTGTGTCTAGAATTCCTTTCAAGCTCTCTCAGGTTTTATGTGGATGTAGTCAGCTCACATTGCCTCCAATGTTGCAAATGAATCTTTGTGTGACTTCCCAGGTAGTTGTCATTTATTGCTTATTTTGGAAGTTGCTTGATTGCACTTCCTGTTTACTCAAGTAATACTGTTTCCCTTCTTAAGTCTTTGATGGGGTTGAAGACTAGATAGTCATAGTTACCTTCCTCTCATGTCTTAGTCACACTATGTCTAATACAAGACTTAGACTCCTTAGGATAGGATAATTATTGAAACCTTCAGCATATGTTTCTTGCTTAATATTGTTTATACTGGTTGTAATTCTAATTTTATGCTTGTTATTTGTTTTTATTGTATAGAGTTTTGTATTAGGCTTACAACTCTCTTATTTAGACAAAAGGGGGAGGTGCTGTGAGAACTCCTTAAGCCTATAGCCTTTAAAATACCTGCCCACTTGGACATGGTCTCTTATACTATAAATGCAGCCACAAAGCTTGTGCTCTTTCTCTCTCTCTCAGCTGTGGGATTTGGTTCCTGTTTCCTGCTCATGCAGAGAACTGTGATCTGGGAGTCTACACCTAAATAAAGAACTCTTTATTATACTCAATTCTGAAGTAGTATGGGACGGTTTTATAACATCCTTCTACAAGTTAGGCTCATACTTACCTATTTTTACATTTTTTGGTTTTGCTTTTAGTGCTGTATCACTGCTTTGAGGTTTTTTTTTTTTTTGGTTTTTCGAGACAGGGTTTCACTGTAGTTTCTAGAACCTGTTCTGGAACTAGCTCTTGTAGACCAGGCTGGCCTCGAACTCAGAGATCTGCCTGCCTCTGCCTCCTGAGTGCTGGGTTTAAAGGCGTGTGCCACCACCGCCCAGTTTACTGCTTTGAGTTTTATAAACGAATCTGTGAGGAAGTAACACCTATGTAAGATTGTCAGGTGCCATGAGAGTTACAGCAGTTGACAACTAGTGCCCAAATGTCAGCCCACTATAGGAATAATTACTTGATGGAGGTTAACCCTGTCCATATAAGATCTGCAGGACCATCAACTCTGGAAACCGTTGCTCACTTTTGTTAAAGCAGCTTGGTGTCACTCCAATATTTGCATTGTGGAATATAATCTCACGTGATGTGTATATGTAATCATGTAATCTTATGATTACATATCAATCTTTGGAGCACATAATTTGTGTATGATCAGGAAGATGGTTTTTCATTTGGCTATATAATTTATATACATACATACATACATACACACATATATATGTATATATATATATATACTATATATATGCATGCTTTATAACTAGATCTATTTGTCCCATGAGGATTGTAGACACTTAAAAACCTGGTCTGTTCCTTTTTACTCAGACTAATATCAAAAATAACAATTTCTCCTCAGTCTAACACAAACTGCATATGATTAGTTCACTTTTACCTCAAAGTCAATTCAAACTAGAGTAAAGCCTTTTTGAAAATAGATCATAAGTTTAAAACCTTGCAGCTGTGCACAAGGTCAGAGATGCAGATGTCCAACAATGTTATAACACAAAGCACCCTAAGAAAAGCATGCCAGTTCTTTGCTTGCCAGTCTGCTGGCAATAGAGCTATGTCTCAAAGTTTATCTCACTGGGCACTGACCCCCTGCCCTCTGGCCACACTCTTCATCCTGTAACCTTGGACCCTTGTGTTGTCGTGGTAAATGGCTCAGCTCCTTATCACTGGCTCTAGCAATGTGCTTTTGTCAAATGAGAGGCAACTCATATTTTTTATCACTTCAAGGCTCCTGGGAAAGGAGAGTTTTTAGGCTAGAAGAAGAAGCTAGGAGCAATTAGAAGTAGGGCAGGAGGATTAGAATAGAAGCAGAACAATAAAGAGATTGGCGTAAAGAAGTGTGGAGTAAGAGACTCATTTCTTGCCCTTAGATCCCTAGCCTTCCCCTGAATGTAGATTTCTTTCTGAACCCTGAGAGAGCTTGGGGAATCACCCTCAATAATGCTCACATTATAAGATGTTTTTCATCTATAAATAAACATTAGATTTCCTTTTTACTTAATTCTTCTTTAATATATTTCAAATAAATATTCAGTGTCCCAGACATATTTTTACTCATTTGTAAGTCATGTAATTAATTTTTTTGAGGTGTGATCTTACACATAGCTAGTCTGCCAAAGCCTTTATTAATTCTGAGAATTTAATGTAAATATTTTGTGGGGAGGTTCTTATGTAAATGAATATTATTCAATATGTGATTCAGGAGTCAATGCCCATTACTGGAGAATTTAGTGATGCTCTGGGTAAGATAAATTTTGACTGAGAGTTGGGAAATATTTTTATGAAGCTGACAGAACAAGGGAATGCATATGCTGAATCTAATAATAAAAATTATGTTTTGTATTGTATATCCTTAGTTTCTCTATTAGTCCACCTCTTATTTTTTCTAAAATATCAGACTGGCAGTTTTGAGAGAATGTCTTTTCTTGTGGTTAGGTTAAAAACACTAATATTGCTGGGCGGTGGTGGCGCACGCCTTTAATCCCAGCACTTGGGAGGCAGAGTCAGGCAGATCTCTGAGTTCGAGGCCAGCCTGGTCTACAAGAGCTAGTTCCAGGACAGGCTCTAGAAACTACAGGGAAACCCTGTCTTGAAAAACAAAAAAAAACCCACTAATATTGACAATATGATCAGCTAATCACAGCATTTGGTCCTTACTTTTCATCTACATGATATGACACACATAGTATTTAATAATCTTAGGTTTGCAGTACATTGTTGAGGAAAAGCAGTACAGATGGCTTGGTTATTAGTTTTCAGCACTATTGACTGTTTTCCTTGACACATCTTTTCTAACTTACAGTGGAATTTATGAGGATTCTTCTAGTCTTAGCCGTAAAAAGGATTTTATGTATACTGTAAGTATTGTTAAATTCCGTCAAATGCTTTCCTTCTTCTATATAGAGGGTCACCTATCTCATCTTGAAATTTTTTCTTGCAAATATGGTGAATTATATTTATGTTTTAAAGCCCTACTTCTGAAGTTGTGGGAATAAACACAATTTTAACATAGTGTAAATTTTTCTTCACGAAATCTTCATTTAGAATACTTTTGGTTTTCCTTAGGAGAAAGACTGTTCTGTAACTGTCTGTGATTTCTTGTTGCAGGTCTTCATCAATAACTATCTATTGACAAAGTGATGGTCAGTACTCCAGCAGCTGTGAAAATAACATGAAACCATGTGAAAAGCCATGGAGCACACTCTGAGACAGAGAACACCAAGTGCTGAGAGGAAGCATACAATATTGGTGTAGAGAGAGAAATGAAGTGAGCGTTTACAATTTTAAAATAAATGTGTCCCCTTAGGGAAAGCTAAGGAGTTAAGAGAAGTAATTGTGTATGGCCAGGAAGGGTCAGCCAGTTCAGAGTGACTGACTAGAAGCAAGAACGCAAAGATGATCTTGTCTTGTTTTTTTATTTTATTTTTTTAAACAATCTTTTTTCTTTTACATATCAATCTGGTGTGGGGCAATTGTCTGTATTCTATCAATTATATTTTAAATAAATGCTGATTGTTCAGTAGCTGGGCAGGAAGTATATAGGTGGACAACCAGACAGGAAGTAGAGGTGGGTCAAAGAGAACAGTAGAATTCTGGGAAGAGGAAAGCTTGGTCCACAGTCCTGGCCTAGCCACAGAAGAAAGCACGATGTGACTGCCTTGCTGAAAAAGGTACCGAGTCACATGCCTAACATAGACAAGAATAATGGGCTAATATAAGTTATAAGAGTTAATAGGAAGCCTGAGCTAATGGGTCAATCAGTTTATAACTGATGTAGACCTCTGTGTGATTTCTTTGGGACTTAACAACTGTGGGAACTGGGCAGGACAGAAAACCTCAGACAACACCAATCCAAGTTCCCCTCCTCCTTCTCCCCCACCTTTTCTCTACCCCACACCCGTTTACTACTCAGAGAGGGTGAGGCCTCCTATGGGGAGTCAACAAAGTCTGTCACATCACTTGAGGCAGGACAGAGACCCTCTCCCCTGTATCTAGGTTGAACAAGGTATCCTTCCTTAGGGAATGGGCTCCAAAAAGCCAGTTCATGCACCTGGGATACATACTGGTCCTACTGCTAGTGGCTCCACAAACTGCCGATGCCCCACAACTGCCACCCACATTCAGAGGGCCTAGTTAGGTCCTATGCATGTTCTTCAGCTATCAGTCTGGAATCAGTGAGCTCCCATTAACTCGGGCCACCTGTTTCTGTGGGTATCCCAATCATGGCCTTGACCTCTTTGCTCATGTTATCGCTCCTCCCTCTCTCAGACTGGACTCCAGGGGTTCAGCCCAGTGCTTAGCTGTGAATCTCTGCATCTGCTTCCATCAGTTACTGTATGAAGGTTCTATGATGAGAGATAAGGTAGTCATCAATCTGATTACAAGGGAAGGCCAGTTCAGGCACCATCTCCACTATTGCTAGGAGTCTTAGCTCAAGTCGTCCTTATGGATTCTGGGGGATTTCCCTAGTGCCAGATTTCTTGCTAACCCCATAATGGCTCCCTCTATCAAGATATGTCTTTCCTTGCTCTCTCCTTCTTATGTATATATGTGAACGCCTGCTATCTGTTTGTGAACCATATTCATGCACTTGCCTGTGGAGATCAGAAGAAGGCTTTGGAACCCTAGAACTGGAGTTACAGATAACTATGAGTCTCCTGGTATGGGTTCTGGAAACTGAACCTGGGTCTTCTAAAAGAACAACAATTGCTCTTGATGAGCTATCTCTTCAGTCCCTACTTATGTTTTTCAAAATAACTCACAGGAACTAACTAGGGTTCCTTTAAGTTGGAAGCTCCTTCTAAGAGAAATGCTTCCAAAGACTTTATAACTGCAAACTATACTCCACTTCTTAAAGATGCTACCACATCCTAACATACCACACTAAAAAGCCAAAGCTTCTAACACAGGAACCATTGGATGGCAAACTACATCCAAACCATAGGAGACTGAACTACTAGAGAATGAAGAAATTCTAAGATGGGAAAGAATTGGGGATAATTATTCAGAGAAATTACATACAGTTAGATGTACCTTACAGAATAAAATTAAAAAATTGAGGAGTCCTGCCCATATTAACATTCTTTAAGGTTTATGTTCAACAGAAATATTAGAATATCAGGAGAAAACTTATCTGTGAGATATCTTGGGTATGGGGTTTGTGCAATGAGAAAACATCTAGTTAGTATTTTACTGTCTTTAATTTTTAAGAACCATTTGACCAAGACAGGTTAGGAAGTGGCAACACCAGCTTCCTGTTACATGCCCAGTGCAGGAAAGTAGTGGTTCTACTCATTTAGTCTCCTGGGATTTAGTGTAATTTTCTACCATTGCTGTTCATAAGCTGAGAGTAACAGAAAGCACACCGTTGAAAATTAAATGCTTCTGCCCAAGAATGACATATCTCTCAGCTCACAATGCCTGAGCAATCCTTTTATAGGGCCTCATCTATCTTTAAGTAACAGAAATATGCACAGATCATGGAGTCCCCCAAAACCCAACTAGCAGACTGAGTCCTGTGTGTAAAAGCAAAGAGCCTGTATTCAAGCTTAAGCTTGGACTCTCAGTCTGTCTGATGCAGTGGTTGAAAGCACAGAGTGCCAAGACCAGTTGGGGTGAGGGGATTTCCAGGGTTCATGACGTTGATTGGCTGATATTTGTCTAGGGGTCTTGGAAAAAGGACACTAGGTGAGTCCTGGGCTCAGGATTACTGGTGATCTTACCTAATCTTATCTAATGGTTGAATGTCAGATACTTCCCTTTAGTTGTTGGCTCTCCCTGGGTGATGTCAGCTTATGGCTTTCCCTGGAACCTGGTGCAGCCTGCCATGGCAGCTGTGCAGCCTGGGCTCCGTTTATGCCCAGGCTGCCCTGGGTCCCAGAGCTAACACTGGTGAACACAGTTAATGCCTCTGAATTGGATGTTCCCTGAGACATTTTTAAAAGTCTGCTTGTTTATAAAGAAAGCAATACAATGTTATTTGTTGTGTTGGTCATTACCATATCTGTATTTATTTTCTGCTTTTAATTTCTAATACTTTTTATTCATGTCATTGTTGTTTCTATTTTCTTTGTTGAGATAAAAAATGTAAATATGAAGGTTTGGTTATTTTAATTGCTACAGTCCTCTAATGCCATCAGTATATTAATAGTTAGAGAAGAAAGAAATATGCTGTATGAATAGAAAATGAAGAAAGTTCATGAATAATAGTAATCATATTCTCTTGTCTCTTATTCAGATGACTATCATTTGTGAATGTTTCTGTATTGAGTTTTCTATTGTGGAGCCAAAAGCATTTGCTCTAGGCATCTAACCAATTTGTTCTTGGGTTTTATTTTTTTTTTATCTTTTGGATAGAGATTTATTGGAAGTTTTTCTTTTTTCTTTTTTTTTTTAAATATGCTTTTTTTCCTTTTTTCTTTTTTTTTCTCATGGTTTATTTTTTTTTATATTTAAAAATGTCCATCTCCTTCCCTCCTCCTCCCCCTCCCTCTGCTCCTCCTCCCCCTTCCCGCCCCTCCTTCTCCCCCTTCCCGCCCCTCCTTCTCCCCCTTCCCTCCCCTTCCCTCCACCCATACCTCCCCTCCCTCCCTCTCAAGGCCAAGGAGCCATCAGGGTTCCCCACTCCATGCCAAGTCCAAGGTCCTCGCAGCTCCCCCCAGGTCCAGGAAGGCGATCGACCAAGCTGAGAAGGCTCCCACAGAGCCCGTCCATGTAGAAGAATCAGAGCCCAGCGCCAATGTCCTTTGCTTCTCAGTCAGCCCCCCTGTTGGCCACATTCAGAGAGACGGGTTTGGTCGCATGATCCATCAGTCCCATTCCAACTGGAGTTGGTGATCTCCCTTTAGTTCTGTCCCACCGTCTCCATGAGTGAACGCACCCCTCACGTTCCTGACATTCTCCCTCATGTTCTCGCTCCTTCTGCTCCTCATCAGGACCTTGGGAGCTCAGTTCAGTGCTCCAATGTGGGGCTCAGTCACCTTCCCCATCTGTCGCCAGCTGGAGGTTCCCTCACGGTCCTGACTTTCTTTCTCATGTTCTCCCTCCTTCTGCTCCTCATCAGGACCTTGGGAGCTCAGTCCGGTGCTCCAATGTGGGGCTCTGTCATTTTCTTCATCTATCGTCAGGTGGAGGTTCTATGGTGATATGCAAGAAATTCATCAGTATGGCTATAGGAACTGGCCTTTTCAGGCTCCCTCTCCTCAGCTGCCCAAGGAACTAACTGGGGGCGTCTCCCTGAAAACCTGGGAACCTCTCTAGGGTCAAGTCTCTTGACAACCCTCAGGTAGCTCCTTAAATTAAGATATATGATTCCCTGCTCCCATATCCACCCTTCCTATATTCCAAGCATCCCATTCCTCCGAGCTCCCCCCATTCTCCCCTTCACATTTTTCTCTCCCCATCTTCCCTTGGCCCAGTCTCGCCCAACCCTCAAGTTCCCAATTTTGCCTGGCGATCGTGTCTACGTCCCATATCCAGGAGGATTACTATATCTTTTTTGGGAGTTCACCTTCTTATTATCTTCTCAAGGATCCCAAATTTATAGGCTCAATGTCCTTTAATTATGGCTAGAAACCGATTATGAGTGAGTACATCCCAAGTTCATCTTTTTGGGTCTGGGTTACCTCACTCAGAATAGTGTTTTCTATTTCCATCCATTTGCCTGCAAAATTCAAGATGTCATTGTTTTTTACCGCTGAGTAGTATTCTAGCATGTATATATTCCACAGTTTCTTCATCCATTCTTCCACTGAAGGGCATCTAGGTTGTTTCCAGGATCTGGCTATTACAAATAATGCTGCTATGAACATAGATGAGCATATGCTTTTGTTGTATGATTGGGCATCTCTTGGATAGATTCCCAATACTGGAATTGCTGGGTCCTGGGGTAGGTTGATCCCGAATTTCCTGAGAAACCGCCACACTGCTTTCCAAAGTGGTTGCACAAGTTTGCATTCCCACCAGCAATGGATGAGTGTACCCCTTACCCCACAACCTCTCCAGCAAAGGTTATTATTGGTGTTTTGGATTTTAGCCAATCTGACAGGTGTAAGATGATATCTCAAAGTTGTTTTGATTTGCATTTCCCTGATAGCTAGGGAGGTTGAGCATGACCTTAAGTGTCTTTTGGCCATTCGAACTTCTTCTGTTGAGAATTCTCTGTTCAGTTCAGCGCCCCAATTTTTAATTGGGTTAATTGGCATTTTACCGTCTAGTCTCTTGAGTTCCTTATATATTTTAGAGATCAGACCTTTGTCAGTTGCAGGGTTGGTGAAGATCTTTTCCCAGTCAGTAGGCTGTCTTTGTGTCTTAGTGACAATGTCCTTTGCTTTACAGAAGCTGCTCAACTTCAGGAGGTCCCATTTATTCAATGTTGCCCTTAATGTCTGTGCAGCTGGGGTTATGCGCAGGAAACGGTTCCCTGTGCCCATTTGTTGTAGAGTACTTCCCACTTTCTCCTCTATCAAGCTCAATGTGTTCAGATTAATATTGATGTCTTTAATCCATTTGGACTTGAGTTTTGTGCATGGTGATAGACACATATCTACTTTCATTCTTCTACAGGTTGACATCCAGTTATGCCAGCACCATTTGTTGAAGATGCTTTCTTTCTTCCATTGTGTGCTTTTAGCTCCTTTATCAAAAATCAGGTGTTCGTAGGTTTGTCGTGTAAGATCCGGGTCTTCTATACGATTCCATTGGTCAACTTCTCTGTTTTTATGCCAATACCAAGCTGTTTTCAATACTGTAGCTTTGTAATAGAGTTTGAAGTCAGGGATGGTAATGCCTCCAGAAGTACCTTTATTGTATAAGATTTTTTTGGCTATCCTGGGTTTCTTGTTTTTCCATATAAAGTTGATTATTGTCCTCTCAATCTCTGTGAAGAATTTTAATGGGACCTTGATTGGGATTGCATTGAATCTATAGATTGCTTTTGGTAGAATTGCCATTTTTACTATGTTGATCCTCCCAATCCATGAGCAGGGGAGATCCTTCCATTTTCTGGTATTCTCTTCAATTTCTTTCTTCAAAGACTTAAAGTTCTTGTCAAATAAATCCTTCACTTCCTTGGTTAGAGATACTCCCAGATATCTTATGCTATTTGTGGCTATTGTGAAAGGTGATACTTCTCTGATTTCCCTCTCTGCTTCCTTATCCTTTGTGTATAGGAGGGCGACTGATTTTTTGGAGTTGATCTTGTAACCTGCCACGTTACTGAAGGAGTTTATCAGCTGTAGGAGTTCTTTGGTGGAGTTTTTGGGGTCGCTTATGTATACTATCATATCATCTGCAAATAATGAAAGTTTAACTTCTTCCTTTCCAAATTGAATCCCCTTGATTCCCTTATGTTGTCTTATTGCTATTGCTAGAAATTCAAGCACTATATTGAAGAGATAAGGAGAGAGTGGACAGCCTTGTCGTGTTCCTGAATTTAGTGGGATAGCCTTGAGTTTCTCTCCGTTTAATTTGATGTTAGCTGTCGGCTTGCTGTAAATAGCTTTTATTATATTTAGGAATGACCCTTGTATCCCTAATCTCTCCAAAACTTTTATCATAAAAGGGTGCTGAATTTTGTCAAATGCTTTTTCAGCATCTAATGAGATGACCATATGGTTTTTTTCCTTCAGTTTATTTATATGATGGATTACATTGATAGATTTTCGTATGTTGAACCAGCCCTGCATCTCTGGGATGAAGCCTACTTGATCGTAATGGATAATTTTTCTAATGTGTTCTTGGATTCGGTTTGCCAGTATTTTATTGAGAATTTTTGCGTCAATGTTCATGAGTGAGATTGGCCTGTAATTCTCTTTCTTGGTTGAGTCTTTGTGTGGTTTAGGTATCAGGGTAACTGTAGCTTCATAGAAGGAATTTGGCAGTGACTCTTGTGTTTCTATATTATGAAATACCTTAAGGAGTATAGGTATTATGTCTTCTTGGAAGTTCTGGTAGAATTCCGCATTGAAACCATCTGGTCCTGGGCTCTTTTTGGTAGGGAGGTTTCTGATAACAGTTTCTAATTCTTCCCGACTGACAGGACGATTTAGAGCATTTACCTGGTCCTGGTTTAACTTTGGTATATGGTATTTATCTAAAAAACTGTCCATTTCTTTTACATTTTCCAATTTTGTGGCATACAGGCTTTTGTAGTAAGATCTAATGATTCTCTGAATTTCCTCTGTGTCTGTGGTTATGTTCCCCTTTTCATTTCTGATCTTAATAATTGGCATGTTCTCCCTCTGCCGTTTGATTAGTTTGGCTAAGGGTTTGTCAATCTTGTTGATTTTCTCCAAGAACCAGCTTCTTGTTTCATTGATTCTTTGGATTGTTTTCTGTGTTTCTATTTTGTTGATTTCTGCCCTCAGTTTGATTATTTCCAGTCTTCTACTTCTCCTAGGTGAGTCTGCTTCTTTTTTTTCCAGAGCTTTCAGGTGTGCTGTTAAGTCACCAATGAGTGCTTTCTCCGTTTTCTTTAAGTGGGCACTTAGTGCTATGAACTTTCCTCTTAGCACTGCTTTCATTGTGTCCCATAGGTTTGAGTATGTTGAGTCTTTGTTTTCATTAAATTCAAGAAAGACTTTAATTTCCTTCTTTATTTCTTCCTTGACCCGGGTGTGGGTCAGTAGTTGACTGTTCAGTTTCCATGAGTTTGTGGGCTTTCTGGGGGTAGCATTGTTGTTGAATTCTAATTTTAATCCATGGTGATCCGATAAGACACAGGTGGTTACTAATATTTTTTTGTAACTGTGGAAGTTTGCTTTGTTACCAAGTATATGGTCAGTTTTCGAAAAGGTTCCATGAGCCGCAGAGAAGAAGGTATATTCTTTCCTATTTGGGTGGAATGTTCTATAGATGTCTGTTAAGTCCATTTGGTTCATTACCTCCATTAAGTCTTTCAATTCTCTGTTAGGTTTCTGTCTGATTGACCTGTCCATTGGTGAGAGAGGAGTGTTGAAGTCTCCAACTATTAGTGTGTATGGTTTGATGACTGCCTTGAGTTCTAGAAGTGTTTCTTTTACATAAGTGGGAGCTTTTATATTAGGGGCATAGATATTCAGGATTGAGACTTCATTCTGATGGATTTTTCCTGTTATGAGTATAAAGTGTCCCTTTCCATCTCTTCTGATTGATTTTAGTTTGAAGTCAACTTTGTTGGAAATTAGTATGGCCACACCCGATTGTTTCTTAGGGCCATTTGCTTGATAAACCTTTTCCCAACCCTTTACTCTGAGTAGGTGTCTGTCTTTGTGGTTGAGGTGTGTTTCTTGTAAACAGCAAAATGTTGGATTCTGTTTTCGTATCCAGTCTCTTAGCCTGTGCCTTTTTATAGGTGAATTGAGTCCATTGATATTAAGTGATATTAATGACCAGTGGTTGTTAACTTCAGTCATTTTTAGTAGTAGAGTTTGTGTGTTTCCCTTCTTCTAGTTGTGCTGGTGAAGGGTCGCTAGATGCCTGAGTTATTGTGGGCGTTGTTGGACTCCTTGGTTTGTGATTTTCCTTCTATTACTTTCTGCAAGGCTGGATTTGTGGCTGCGTATTGTTTAAATCTGTTTTTGTCCTGGAATATCTTGTTTTCTCCATCAATGGTGAATGCAAGCTTTGCTGGGTATAGTAGTCTAGGCTTGCATCCATGTTCCCTTAGTGTCTGTAGCACATCTATCCAAGCTCTTCTGGCTTTCATGGTTTCCATTGAGAAATCAGGTGTAATTCTGATAGGTTTCCCTTTATATGTTATTTGACCTTTTTCCTTTGCAGCTCTTAATATCTGTTCTTTATTCTGTATGTTTTGTGTTTTGATTATTATATGGCATGGGGATGCTTTCTTTTGATCCAGTCTATTTGGTGTTCTGTAGGCTTCTTGTACTTTCATAGGAACATCCTTCTTTAGGTTGGGGAAGTTTTCTTCTATAATTTTGTTGAATATGTTTTCTGGGCCTTTGAGTTGTAATTCTTCTCCTTCTTCTACCCCAATTATTCTTAGGTTTGGTCTTTTCATGGTGTCCCAGATTTCCTGAATGTTTTGTGTTAAGAATTTGTTAGATTTGTTTAATTCTTTAATCTGTGAGTTTATTTCCTCTATAGTATCTTCAGAGTCCGAGATTCTTTCTTCCATCTCTTGTATTCGGTTGGAAATACTTGTCTCTGAAGTTTCTGTTCGTTTACTCAGAGTTTCCATTTCCAGTCGTCCCTCAGATTGTGTTTTCTTCAATACCTCCATTTCATTTTTCAGGTCTTGTACTGTTTCCCTTACCTGTTTGATTGCTTTTTCTTGTTTTTCTTTTTTTTCTTGGGTATCTTTGAGAGATTTATTTATTTCGTCTACCTTTTTGTTTGTCAACTCCATTTCTTTATGGCAGTTTTTTACCTCCTGCTTAAGGTCCTCTATTATTTTCATAAAGTACTGTTTAAGGTCGGATTCTTCTATATCTTCTGGGGTAGGGTGTTCAATTCTTGTTGTTTCGGGATGTCTGGATTGTGGTGATGTCATGTTGCCTTTCATGTTGTTGGAGGAGCTCCTGCATTGGCACCTGCCCATCTCTTCCTTCAAAAGGAGCCCGGAGGCGTTTGGTGTCCTAGACCAATCTTTGCTGTGACTGAAACTGGTTGGATCTCCCCTGTGTCAGAGGAGGACCTGGAGGCCAGAGTCTGATTCCTCTGGGTGGATGGCCTTAGAACAGGAGCAGGACACCAGTTCAGGTGGAACTGAACTGGTGGAATACCACACAGCGAACCTGGCAGCACAATCTGAAGGAGCCCGCACCCCTCCGCAGGAATCCTCAGACCTGCCTGGAGGCCAGAGTCTGACACCTTTGGGTGGATGGCCTTAGAACTGGAGGAGGACACCTGAGAACACTAGGCAAAGCTTGGGAGACACAGGGATGGGAGAAACAGACACAAGCCTGCAGAGGGACGTGGGGGTAGGGGGTTCTGTGCTCTCTTCCAGGGCAGGTTGCCCCAGGGTCCGCATTCACTCACCAGTTCAGATGGAATGTCAGTGCACAGGATCGGGGATTCCAGGCAGCCCAGGGTTGCAGCCCAGACAAAAGGGCCAAGGTGGGGGCAGGGCGGGATGGAATACCACACAGCAAACCTGGCAGCACAATCTGAAGGAGCCCGCACCCCTCCACAGGAATCCTCAGACCTGCCTGGAGGCCAGAGTCTGACCCCTTTGGGTGGATGGCCTTAGAACTAGAGCAGGACACCTGAGAACAACTAAGAAAATATCACTAGTGCTACTGTGTTGAGAGGTCAGCGAGGTATGAAAGTGCATCTCCAGAAGTCGTCATCAGGACTGCAGTGTCCCAAAGAATGATGGATCCTCTGGCAGACTGTCAGGTCCCCTTGCAGGCCAAGCAGCTCTCAGACAAAGGCCTACCTTGTCCCAGGCAGTCAAATGAAGGAGGGGACCTCCCACCGGCCTGGGTGCACTCAATTCCAGGTCCCCAGAGCCCAAACAGGCTGAGCTGTGGGATTTTGTGGCCCCAAAGACAGGAGGATGAGGCAGGGGGGAGGGGAGGATTCTGGGTGCAAGCTGGGAAGGGACAGGAAGAGAGAGGCAGTATCCGGGGAGAATAACCCCAGCAGGAAGAGCAGGAAGTGTCTGTTCTTGGGTTTTAATGAGATAAACTAATTAAAGGTAACAAGAAGGAACATATGAGGTATTTATATGAGCTAGGTAGTGTTGGAGACCAGCTTCAGTAAGTGTACCACTTACAAGGGTAGGGGCATGGGCATTAAAATAATAAGTAATAAGAATGAAGGCATGAGTGAAAATAATAAAACAGAAAACATAGGATAGTACTTGGAAAAAGTTCCAGTGAATACTGAAATCATCTGTGTTTAATTTTCCATACACTATTATATCCCAATACAAAAGAGGGGAGAAGGCAAAAAGACTGCTTTAACATGATACAAAGGACACCTAGAACAATAATTTGTTTCAATACTTGAGACATCAAGTCATTAATCCTTGAGAAAAGCATTCTGTTGTTTAGGTAGTGAACCCACCCTAGGTCAAGTATCCTGAAGGCAGTTACTCCCTAAGTCAAACCTCTTAATTCAAAAGGAGCAGAAGTAACCTTGTATTCTCTGACCTTTGGTCAGAGTGGAGAGGATCTACCTCTATGGGCCATCTTAATGTCCAAAACACCAAGTAATCACACCCTAGGTCAAGGGCAGCCGCACTTGTTGTTAACAACTTTGAGCAACCTCAAACTCTCTGACCTTCAGACAAGGTGGAAGAGGCTCACATTTCTGGCCTCCACATATTCTTTCCTTTTATTAATTTTAATAAAACCCATGCTTCTGCAACATAACCGATGACTTGTCTGTCTTAGGTGAACATTTTCCTGTTTTTCAGACTTTCCTGTCTTCCGTACATGCATTCTAATCACGCATGCCCATTGTCTTAAGTGTCTGATTTGGAGAGGATCTTGCCCATCGCTCACCACAACCTCTGTAAGCAAAGGGCTAAGGAAAAAAACATCTTTAGGAACCCGGAGTCTTTGAGCCACTCTTTGATAAGAGAGTTTACCAATAACAAGATAACCATGCACAAGCAGATGATGCTTTGCCATATACATGCTCCTATGGCTGCGGTATCTTCCTAATAAAAGGAGTAGAGGATCTTCGGGGTGGGAATGCCCTTTTTAATTGGACTAGACTGTGTATTAACAGTTTTTACTTGTATCAAGATCTAAATTTGTCTTATTGAACATGTCAAATCCAAGAACTCACTGACAATGTTAAACTTCCCTTGGATAAGTTCTAATCTTTCTAATCAATAGCATCTTATAGTGAACTTAAGTAGTTACAAACGTTAACAGGTCAGTACCCTACGTCTATCATAGATATTAATAATAAACACACAATTTGTCAAATCTCAATTCTCGTAAATCCACTCTAGTCAAAATACAAGAAAAGATTTCTGTGATGGGTGAGAGTCTAATTGCGATGCTGCTTTTAAGTTCCAGTCTCTGAGCAGTAGCAAAAACCCTTAGGCTACCCTCCTCTTCTCTGAAGAGGGGCTTCAGTTACTCTTTGTAACAAGTCTTTTTTTCCAGAGGGGAAACCTGAGGTCTTAGTTCTCAGGTTCTTTCAATATTTTAACATTTCAATAGCAGATTGAATATCTCACTGGCAATTTGTATCCCAAATATAAAATAGTCAAATGTTCAATTGGCATTTTGGGGATGGCTCCAAGGTAAACAGGACTCACTAGGTCTGGAAGTTTGCAGAGCAAGTCCATCAAGAGGCTGGGAATCGCCGTCACCATGATCTTCCTTCCCTTCTCAGACTTCAGCAATCTTATTAAGTCAGGAATAGGTTCAGAAACCTCTTTCTGCTTCTTCTATGGAGTCATCAGCAGCTGCGATGTCATCAGGGCTGGCCTTCTGCTGTACATGAGGTCATCTCATTAAGCTTTATTTTCTTTCTGTGAAAAAAGCACAAATATGTCCTCAACCCTGTATTAAGACAGAATTGGGTTCTTTCCATAATCCAGTGCCAGGGTCTTTCCACATTGCTTTAGCAAAGGTCACCTTGGTGGCACCCTTTGGAGTGGTGTATTTCAAATGTCAAGACATTTTTTCATTCTTTGGAAATTACATGCATTATGCAATGTATTTGAATTATATCCATCCCCTATTATCTCCTTCCAACATCCCCTTCAAGAATCTCCAATAGCCCGGTTTCAATAGCCTGCCTGCAGCAAGGTAGGCCCTTTGTCAGCGAGCCGCTTGGCCAGCAAGGAGACCTGACTGTCTACCAGAAGATCCATCATTCATAGGGGTGAGTGAATTGAATTCAATGGGTTGAATTGAACTTCTAAAAGAAGACCCAAAGGGGATTATTCAGAGGAAGAAATGGGCAGGCGCCAATGCAAGAATTCCTCCAACAATTTGAAAAACAACATGAACGCACCAGAACCCAGTGAACTTACAACAGGAGGACTTGAACACACTAATCAAGAAGAAGTAGAAAAATTGAATTTATGAAAGTAATAGAGTCTCTTAAACAGGAGGTGAAAAACTCCCTTAAAGAAATGGACAAGAAGAATAACAAAAAGTTTAAAGAATCCAGTAAATCCGTAAACGATATCCTAGGAAACCAAGAAAAAATAATCAAACAGATAATGGAAACAGTGCAAGACTTGAAAACTGAAATGGAGGCAAGGAAGAAAACACAACCCGAGGGCCTAAATACCTAAACCACACAAAGACTCAATCAAGAAAGAAAATTACAGGCCAGTCTCACTCATGAACATCGATGCAAAAATACTCAATAAAATACTGGCAAACAGAATCCAAGAACACATTAGAAAAGTTATCCACTATGATTAAGTAGGCTTCATCCCAGAGATGCAGGGCTGGTTCAACATATGAAAATCTATCAATGTAATCCATCATATAAATAAACTGAAGGAAAAAAATATATGATCATCTCATTAGATGCTGAAAAAGCATTTGACAAAATTCAACACCCCTTTATGATAAAGGTCTTGGAAAGATTAGGGATACAAGGGTCATTCCTAAATATAATAAAGGCTATTTACAGCAAGCCAACAGCTAATGTCAAATTAAATGGAGAGAAACTCAAGGCCATCCCACTAAATTCAGGAACACGACAAGGCTGTCCACTCTCTCCTTATCTCTTCAATATAGTGCTTGAAGTTTTAGCAATAGCAATAAGACAACACAAGGGGATCAAGGGGATTCGAATTGGAAAGGAAGAAGTTAAACTTTCGTTATTTGCAGATGATATGATAGTGTACATAAGCGACCCGAAAAACTCCACCAAAGAACTCCTACAGCTGATAAACTCCTTTAGTGATGTGGCCGGATACAAGATCAACTCCAAGAAATCAGTCGCCCTCCTATACACAAAGGATAAGGAAGCAGAGAAGGAAGTAATAGAAGTGTCACCTTTCACAATAGCCACAAAGAGCATAAAATATCTTGGGGTAACTCTAACCAAGGAAGTGAAAAATCTATTTGACAAGAACTTTAAGTCTTTGAAGAAAGAAATTGAAGAGGATACCAGAAAATGGAAGGATCTCCCTTGCTCTTGGATTGAGAGGATCAACATAGTAAAAATGGCAATTCTACCAAAGGCAATCTATAGATTCAATGCAATCCCTTTAAAAGTCCCATCAAAATTCTTCACAGATCTTGAGAGGACAATAATCAACTTTATATGGAAGAACAAGAAACCCAGGATAGCCAAAACAATCTCATACAGTAATGGAACTTCTGGAGGCATTACCATCCCTGACTTCAAACTCTATCACAGAGCTACATTATTGAAAACAGCTTGGTACTGGCATAAAAACAGAGAAGTAGACCAATGGAATCAAATAGAAGACCCAGATCTTAACCCACAAACCTATGAACACCTAATTTTTGAGAAAGGAGCTAAAAGTACACAATGGAAGAAAGAAAGCATCTTCCACAAATGGTGTTGGCATAACTGGATGTCAACGTGTAGAAGAATGAAAGTAGATCCATATCTATCACCATGCACAAAACTCAAGTCCAAATGGATTAAAGACCTCAATATCAATCTGAACACACTGAACCTGTTAGAGGAGAAAGTGGGAAGTACTCTACAACATATGGGCACAGGAGACTGTTTCCTACGTATAACCCCAGCAGCACAGACATTAAAGGGCAACATTGAATAAATGGGACCTCCTGAAGCTGAGCAGCTTCTGTAAAGCAAGGGACACTGTCACTAAAACATAAAGGCAGCCTACTGACTGGGAAAAGATCTTCACCAACCCCGCAACAGACAAAGGTTTGATCTCTAAAATATATAAGGAACTCAAGAGACTAGACTTTAAAATGGTAATTAACCCAATTAAAAAATGGGGCACTGAACTGAACAGAGAATTCTCAACAGAAGAAGTTCGAATGGCCAAAAGACACTTAAGGGCATGCTCAACCTCCTTAGCTATCAGGGAAATGCAAATCAAAACAACATTGAGATACCATCTTACTCCTGTCAGATTGGCTAAAATCAAAAACACCAATGATAGCCTTTGCTGGAGAGGTTGTGGGGTAAGGGGTACACTCATCCATTGCTGGTGGGAATGCAAACTTGTGCAACCACTTTGGAAAGCAGTGTGGCGGTTTCTCAGGAAATTCGGGATCAACCTACCCCAGGACCCAGCAATCCCACTCTTGGGAATTTACCCAAGAGATGCCCAACCATATTACAAAAGCATTTGTTCAACTATGTTTATAGCAGCATTATTTGTAATAGCCAGAACCTGGAAACAACCTAGATGCCCTTCGGTGGAAGAATGGATGAAGAAAGTGTGGAATATATACATATTATAGTACTACTTGGCAGTAAAAAACCATGACATCTTGAATTTTGCATGCAAATGGATGGAAATAGAAAACACTATCCTGAGTGAGGTAACCCAGGCCCAAAAAGATGAACATGGGATGTACTCACTCATAATTGGTTTCTAGCCATAAATAAAGGACATCGAGCCTATAATTCCTGATCCTAGAGAAGCTAAATAAGAAGGTTAATCCAAAGAAAAACATATAGTTTTCCTCCTGGATATTGGAAGTAGACAAGATTGCCGGACAAAAAAATGGGAACTTAGGGGTGGGGTGGGATGGGGGGATGGGGGACGGGGGATGGGGAGAGAAAAGTGTGAAGTGGAGGATGGGGAGAGCTTGGGGGAATAGGATGGTTGGGATATAAGAAGGGTGGATATGGGAACAAGGAATTATATATCTTAATTAAGGGAGCCATTCTAGGGTTGGCAGAGACTTGACTCTAGAAGGGTTCCCAGGTATCCAGGAAGATGCCCCAGCTAGTTCCTTGGGCAGCTGAAGAGAGGGAGCCAGAAATGTCCAGATCCTATTGCCATACTCATGAATATCTTGCACATCACCATAGATCCTTCACCTGGTGTTGGATGGAGAAAATGACAGAGCCCCACATTGGAGCACCGGACTGAGCTCCCAAGGACCTGATGAGGAGCAAAAGGAGGAAGATCATGAGCAAGGAAGTCAGGACCGTGAGGGACCTTGGTGTTTGCCATCTACCCCATCGTTTCCTCTTCTGTGGTCTGGAGTGAGAAGTGGCATGTTGTCCAATGAACTCCCTGTCCTTGTGCAAGAAGGGAAACTCTGACTTCACTGTACAAAGCACATGAACACTCTGTTATATCGGATCTGTCAGGGTTGTACTGTTCAAAACAGGGGAAGAAGTCACCTTTCAAGACTCACTTTCCACGGGCTCTTATTAAACTGAGAGGAGGAAGGAAGGGAAGACAGAGAAGAGAGAGAAGTGTTTTCACCGAAATTGTCTGCCTCCCAGCACACAGAGAGAGGATGCTTCAGGAATCCCAAGTGCTTCCATGGACCATGGCTTGGGCCTCCATCCTGTTTCTCAGTGTCTGTTTCATCACCAGATGTGTTGTAACATATCGCAGCAGTCAAATTGACGAGCAGAAGAAGCTGCTGTCCCATGAAACTGTGAAGGAGCTCTCCTGCTTTGGTGTCACGTCAGGTTCTGTCAGGAGCTGCTGTCCTTTGAACTGGAAACGTTTTCAGTCCAGTTGTTACTTTTTCTCTACGACCACCCTGACCTGGCCATCAAGTTTAAAGAATTGCTCAGAAATGGGCGCTCACCTGGTGGTTATCAACACACTGGAAGAGCAGGAATTCCTTTTTAAGACAAAACCCAAGAGGAAAGAGTTTTATATTGGACTGACAGACCAAGTGGTGGAGGGTCAGTGGCAATGGGTGGATGACACACCTTTCACAGAGTCCCTGAGCTTCTGGGATGCTGGGGAGCCTAACAATATAGTTTACCTGGAGGACTGTGTCACCATAAGGGACTCTAGAAATCCCAGGAAGAATTGGAATGATATACCGTGTTTTTACAGTATGCCTAGGATTTGTGAAATGCCAGAAATAAATCCTTTGGACTAAATGCAAATGAACACAAAAGACATGATTTGAATGCATAAGGAGGAATAAGAGTATAGCAACACCCAAAATCTAAAATCTAGCATGAGAAAATATCTATTATAGATTATAAGGACCATATATGTATGTGTTACTCTAATATAAGTAAAGGTGAGGGTTTTTGTTCCCATTGTTAAAATCCATGGTACTGACTGATAATCTCAACATAACCTGCAAATACTATTTTCAGAACATGTGGAGTAATCCACTAATAAATACAGCAAGAGGAAATGGAAAAAAAAGAATCTACAATATAGCTCCTCCCAACTTCATGTCTTTTTTAAAAAATTAATAATCCAAACTTCCAATTCATGCTGTCCATATATGCTCAGGTATGGGGCCATTCCCTGGGATATGGTCAGCCTACCTGTTGTCACCCCATCCAAACAGTGGCTTTCCCTCTGTCAGCAGGCTTCAACTGCCAATGGCTCCCTTTTGGGAATTAGGCTTGGAAGCCAGTGTTCTCATCTATGCTGAAATTTTAACTGTCTGATCTTGTGCAGATGACCACAGAAGCTACAAGTCATGTGTGTAGCAGCCTCGCCATGTCCAGAAGCCAGCATTTCATAGTCTCATCATTATCATTTGGATTTTGCAGTCTTCCTGTCTCCCCTTCCACCATAGTCCTTGAGCCTTGGGTTGGAGGAGGTTGGTGTAGATGGCCCATCTGGGACTGGACACTCGTAGTCACATCCTCTCAGCACTTCTGACTAGTTATCAATCTCTGCATTATACTACCCTTAAAAAAAGAAAGAAACTTCTCTGACCAAAGTTGAGAGCAGCACAAATCTCTAGGTAGAAACATAAATATTTTGAAGGCAATTTAATAACGTGACCTTTAGAAATGCAATAAAAGTTGGTTCAACTCTCAAGCCCTCCCCAGACAAGGACTTTTGCTCAAGTTTACAATACAAGACATGAAATCCTTGCTGTGTAATCTGTCTCAAACCCAAGGAGAAAGTGAGTAGTTAGCCCCATAATGGTCATGCCACTATTACACTACTGGGCATATCTTTCCTGGCCAGTCTGTACTGTAGCATGCAGAATCCAGTGTTAGGTAAGACTGTTAGTGACTTTTCTCCCCCAGATACCTTCCCTTTATGGAAATTACTGGAAAGCTATAGAGTTCCTGGTCAGCTTGAGATTAATTTCTGGAAAACTGTTGTTATTCAGAGAGTATAATGTGGGCATCTTAATGTTCAAAGTGTTTTTCCCATAAGGAGATTAAATTGCTTTTAATTTTCTACTTACTGAAGGGATGTCAGTGAATTCATCTAGAACATTTGATAATATCTTGGGCCATAGCATTTTAGTGTTATGGAATATTTAACTACGCAAAGATGTGTTACACTGGTTAATGCTTTGGAATATTACCTTAACTGTGTAAAGGTATGTAAGTTACATTTTTATCTTCTGCATTTGTTTAATTATGTAAAGACGTGGTGCTCTTTCACCTTGCCTAGCTAAGGTACCAGATTAGTCTAATAAAAAGCTGAATGACCAATAGCTAGGCAGAAGAGGGGTAGGTGGGGCTGACAGGCAGAGAGAATACATAGGAGGAGGAGTCTAGGTTCAAGAGAAGAATAAGAAGAGGAGAAGGAGAGAATGAGGGAGAAAGAGAGGACCACGCCCAGGGCCAGAAGCAAGGCAGCCACCAGTCAGATATGGAGACAGCAGGAAAGCAGGACACACAGAAAGAAAGGTAAAAAGCCCAGAGGTCAAACACAGATGAAGAGAAACAGGTTAAGTTATAAGAGTTAGCAAGAAACAAGCCTAAGTTAGGCCGAGTATTCATAACTAAGAATAAGTCTCTATGCCATGATTTGGGAGCTGGATGGAGGACCTACAAGAGAAAGCCTGGTGTATTTTAGCATTGACTTTTTGTAGTATTTTATTTTATTTTTTTATTTTTTTTCCTCATGGTTTATTTTTTTATATTTAAAAATTTCCATCTCCTTCCCTCCTCCTCCCCCCTCCCTCCCCTCCTTCTCCCCCTTCCCTCCCCTCCCCTCCACCCATACCTCCCCTCCCTCCCTCTCAAGGCCAAGGAGCCCTCAGGGTTCCCTACTCTATGCTAAGACCAAGGTCCTCCCAACTCCCCCCAGGTCCAGGAAGGTGATCGACCAAGCTGAGAAGGCTCCCACAGAGCCCATCCAGGCAGAAGAATCAGAGCCCAGCGCCATTGTCCTTTGCTTCTCAGTCAGCCCCCGCTGTTGGCCACATTCAGAGAGACGGGTTTGGTCGCATGTTCCATCAGTCCCATTCCAACTGGAGTTGGTGATCTCCCATTAGTTCTGTTCCACCGCCTCCATGAGTGAACGCACCCCTCACGTTCCTGACTTTCTCCCTCATGTTCTCGCTCCTTCTGCTCCTCATCAGGACCTTGGGAGCTCAGTTCAGTGCTCCAATGTGGGGCTCAGTCACCTTCCCCATCTGTCGCCAGCTGGAGGTTCCCTCACGGTCCTGACTTTCTTTCTCATGTTCTCCCTCCTTCTGCTCCTCATCAGGACCTTGGGAGCTCAGTCCGGTGCTCCAATGTGGGGCTCTGTCATTTTCTTCATCTATCGTCAGGTGGAGGTTCTATGGTGATATGCAAGAAATTCATCAGTATGGCTATAGGAACTGGCCTTTTCAGGCTCCCTCTCCTCAGCTGCCCAAGGAACTAATTGGGGGCGTCTCCCTGGAAACCTGGGAACCCCTCTAGGGTCAAGTCTCTTGACAACCCTCAGGTGGGTCCTTAAATTAAGATATATGCTTCTGCTCCCATATCCACCCTTCCTATATCCCAAGCACCCCATTCCTCCGAGATCCCCCCATTCTCCCCTTCACACTTTTCTCTCCCCATCTTTCCTTGGCCCAGTCTCGCCTAACCCTCAAGTTCCCAATTTTGCCTGGCGATCGTGTCTACTTCCAATATCCAGGAGGATTACTATATCTTTTTTTTGGAGTTCACCTTCTTATTATCTTCTCAAGGACCCCAAATTTATAGGCTCGATGTCCTTTAATTATGGCTAGAAACCGATTATGAGTGAGTACATCCCATGTTCATCTTTTTGGGTCTGGGTTACCTCACTCAGAATAGTGTTTTCTATTTCCATCCATTTGCTATCTTATATTTCTTTAATATTCTTATTTTAAGCTTTGGAGAGAAGAACAAGGTGGTTTCCAGATTATCAAATTTTGTTTTTTATTCAGTTTTTATGTATACCCACACAATTTTAATAAAAAAAGAGGCATTAGGTAGGGACTAGTTATATTCATGGAATATTTCTTGTCATATAATGTGACTGCCTTGACTCCTGAGAATTGACTTTTCTAACCTAAAACGGAGAGGGAATTACTGATGCATGAAGTTATTGTTTTTCTGAAATTAATCTACTTTGGGCTCCCGTGTGATAACATGGGTGGAGCAAAGTCTGCTCACACCGTCCCCCCACACACAGGAAAAACAGAATGGGGTAGGAAGGAATTGGGATAAGCAACGTAAAATTAATAAAAATTCCAAGCAGTACCATAGCAAGTACACACGAGGAGAGATGTGATGGTTTCCTGTAGCTGTGGTTATAGAGCAAAGACCATGTGAAGAGGAACATCAGGAGCTCTTCCACTGAGGAACACAGACTCAGTGCTTGGGCTCCTCCGCTATTCCACCATCTCGCTTCTAATTTGCAAAATGGTTTCCCTCTTACTTGGGCAAACTGTAAATAGCCCAATTTTCCTTTATCAACTTATATCATAGTTTAAGAGATTGAAGGTTTATGAACCTTACTGTCCTCATTAACATGAGAGTGAACTGAAAATTTTATAGAGGAAGGGAGGGTGTTGGTTAATTACAACTCTGAGACAGCACCAGTGCCACCAGATCAGCAGTATGTGTGTCACTGTGGCTCTGTGAAGCAGCTATAGGTGCTCGGACATCATTATGAAACTGTCCCCGAGGTGCAGTGAGCTATCTTCATGGGTTCTACAGCAAGTCTGTATTTCTTATTTTATAGCAATTAAATTATTAATAGGGGCAATGACAGGAACTCTAAAGAGAGCCTATGTGCTTAGACACTACGCTACTTAGTGTTGTACAAGGAAGAAAATGGATAATTATTTTCTCCAAGAATCTCGATGGGAATAAGCTCATGGGCTTAGGCAGGAATCCAGACACTCCACAGACGAACTCTAAATACCAGTTGTACCATGAGAAAAATTAGGAAGGTCACACACCGAGCTCCTCTTACGATGATGCCGAGTCAATCATTCCCTGTGTAGAGTGTGTTTGACCTCTCTCCAGAGCCAGCTACCCTGTCTACTCACGGCCTTCTAGGTGGCATTGCCAGAGCCGATTTCCCTAGCTTCTTGGGGAAGAGAGAGTTGCTTTCGAGATGAGTTTGAGTGAGAACAGGATACAACCTCCCCATCAGGGGTCCCCTTGCTCTGCTAAGCCTTTAGCACCTGTTCACTGAAAGGTGTCTGTTTTGGGGCTCAAGGGGGACTCTAAGGTGGAATGACCTCTTTGGTAAGCAGTGACTGAAGACCACAAAAAGTTAGACAATAGATTCTTGAGCATCTTGTGAGGGACCTGGTGGAGAGTGCTGGCCCATATGACCAAGTGGGGTCCCATGTTACACATTATAGAGGAATGGAGAGGGTCCATGCCACATGCCGATTAGTTATCTAGAGTACATGTTGTTTTTATTTTTAGTTTTTTCCTCCTATTCCTGGGTAACAAAGAAAGGGGGAAATTGCATTACAAAGGAGAAATGTGTGCCCTTAAGGATATGAAAAACTGGGAAAGAGGACCGTATTTAATCAATGTTTGTTTATCATATAGAGAGTGGTACCAATGACCCCTGACAGTTTAGGGTCTGGTAGCCTGGGACCTGCACATAGAGTCAGCTGTGAAGTAAGAGAGAGACACAGTAATCTGAGCAGTGTCTGGCCTGGATTCTAACACTCAACAGCTTCTCTCTTCCTACAACGTCTCAGTGTGCTGTTGGTGGCGGGTACCATTGGCTCTGTGAGGGTGGTGCAGGAGGAGGCCCCAGTCTTCACACAACAGGCACAGCGTTCGCTGCCTCTCCATAAGTTTCCAGAGTACCACTGCTCACAAACAGACATCATCAGGTGACCACTGAAGAACAGACTAAAGAATTACAACAGAGAGAAAAGACCGCCGATCTTATCTTATGTGTAAGGACCAAATGAAATCGGAAATCAAGTCAGGATGAACATCATGTGATTGCTCAGGTTAATCCTGACTCAATGTTTATAAGTTGTTGCTATCATAATTGTCATTTTACCCCTAAGGAAACTGAGGGGAAAGTGATACACCCCAAGCTTTTTTTTAGATTATAGGAGATTCTGTAAATAAAACCTGGTTAGAAGAACATGAGATAAAAGACAAGTAAAAGCAAAATGGGAAATTATAAGGAAAATGGCAGAAAAAAATAATCTTTTAAATCATCGCCCCCCTGAAGACCAGCAGTTGTATAGTTATGACAAAGCCTTTGTAATTGGTCTACAGTAATAAATGTGTGCCCTTTGGATTATAACACCAGTATTCAGCAGGCCCACGTCTGAGATGAGAATGGCAAACCTGGCCTTACAGAGAGCGTGAACATATGATAGCAGGATGCAGGAAGCTTCTGAAATAGTGCGCAGAAAACGTTCTGCAGACATACACAGTATCTCCTCATAGGATGAATTAATAATTATGGCAGTAATCACAGTTTTACCATGAGATTCCTTTTTTAAAGGAACAGGGTAACTCTTGTTTTAAATTCTCTTCAGCAAACCTATTTTATGCACATTGCTCAAGTAGAGGCAGCTTCTTTCCAGCCTCCTGGCAGTACGTGCCCTTGACCATGGTCTTCCCCGGAGGATTCATGTCATCTAGACAGGCACAGTCATGAAAACATCCTCACATCATGTCTGCAGAGAGTAATTATTGTAAGTGCTGCCTCCCTGGGCTGTTCAAGGCGTTTCAGAACCAGTTCGTCACAATTGCTACTTAGAGACTGATAATGGGCACCTTCTGGACATTAATCTTGTCTCTGTTAATTCTTTTTTTCTATGGGCCTATAAGAGAAAAATATCCATTCAATAAGAAAGTTTTAGTCTATGGCTTGTGTTACTTGCTGTCCTTGTTGGTTTTCAGTGGGATCCTTTAGTTCTTCCTTAACCTTAGCTTAGATTTCTCATCAGCGCACATAGAGAGATACAGCTGCCTGTAGCATTATCATCCTCTGGACAACCTAACGCTTCCCTGCATTTTTTGGGGGGAGGGGAAGGCTTTTATGTACTTTCTTCTATTCCCTAAGATTGCGCTTTGGGGAAATTCATTAATTAGACCACACAGAAGAGACACACCTCCTTAGTCCTTTGATTTCTGTCTGTGGCATGAGAAAAGCACTTTGTGTTCATTTGATTTCAGTTGGTATCATGCTTTTAGTGGAACAGGATTTCCAGTTGCTGTTCTTTTTCTTTTTATAAAGCTCCATGCATTGAAAAACTATTAAAATAAGGATCATGCTTCTCTTCTGTGTTAGGAAAACCAACCAGCAAATAGTTATTTAACAAGGCATTTATTATTCTAAATACCCTCTCTCAGAAAAATATTAACAAATATGTCCACCTCCTGAGATTTTAAATTATCTCAGTGGTGAACAGAACGCCTCCATGCTTCTGCCAACGTGGGCTGCCAATGAGATGGCACTGGCGTTACCAGCCTGGATGCCTTAGTTCCTTAGCTCCATCTGCCAAGGGATGCAACCCATCCCCAAGGCCCCTGACATCCCTGTCATCTTTCTCCAGGAGACTCTCAGTTGTGCTGGGAGCCAAATCTCCTCCAAGAACCTTTGGCCTTATTCTTCTCAAAGTAGAGATGGGGATCCTTCCGGCCTTCGCTCTCTCTAATTTCAGTTCTGTCCTATTTAAACTCAGTCTCCTGTACCGTGCTTGGTTTGATAGAGAGCTTCAGTTGTAAGAACAAGACTCTTGTGAGGTTACGGCCAGCCTTGCCAACCTCGCTCAGCTGCTGAGATGGCCTTTTTCTCAAGACTGTCTGTCTTGCTGAAGCGAACAATTCCAAGTAGAGACCAGAGATCCATCTGCACGCAGCCCCCACAGTTGTATCACCCCCTCATTTTCAAGCCCCGCCCCGCCCCTGTAAGGGTCACAGCCAACTTTCCCCCTGCAGACCCATTGGTTCCCAGGGGAGAGAGAGACTGCCCCGTGTGCTAATAGACACAGGCTCATCTGCTAAGGCCAGACTCTGTCTCTTTACTGTGAGCTCAGAAGGCTAACAGGTTCCCCATACGTAATAAATCCTCCAGTCTACCCCAAGCTGCTTCTCTTTCTTGCTCTCTCCATGAGACTGAGAAACAGAAATAATGGATTTTCTCCATGTCTCAGACTGTCATCCCAGGAGCTTACGTAGGTGTTTCTGGTCAGTGTGGTTAGTGAGTGAGGATGGACGGGAGTTGGAGATTTGCCAGAGGCAGCTGGACCCGCCATGCTACACCGGTGTAAGCAACTGTTAAGTGGTCATCACTGTGAATGATTTCCAAGAGATCTTTGTTTTTATTACACTGTTTTTGTTACACTGTTGCTTACTTAACCAATTTTACTTTTGCCAGTGACTGTCAGAAATAGATAAAAATCTAAGAAAACTAGGAAGGAAATAGTAAAGCTGCTTAGTAGTTTTAGAGAAAAAAGCAATAATTACTAAAAATATTTTTAAAATAATGGAAACACAAGGCAATAATTATCTCTAGATAATCATCTCTAGTTAAAACATTTTATTTTCTCAGATTACTGCCCAGTTCCTTTCTTAATGCTTCCATAAGGTGCAATTAAACCTGTGAAGAGATGTAAACAGAGGCCTTTCTGGGATCAAGATATAGTCTGGGTATTGTTGGGTCCACAGGCGTCGCACAAAGATGGGGGCAGACCTCCAAAGTCTACTAAACCAGAAGCAAACTTTATTCCAGGAAATAAATTAAAAATTAAACAATAAATCTCCATGGGGCACAAAAAGCTTAGCTAGCTGAGACCACAGCCAGAGATGGACTTGTAAGGCTGTGGCAAAACCGGTTTCTGAACTCCCCCTTTTTATAGCAGGAGGCAAAGACATTAGGTATAACAAAGGAATTTTTACAATCTTGAGGTAAAACTCAGATACAAATTTCCTTTTTTACAATTTCCATGAACAGAATTTTTGGTTAGACTAGTGTTTGTATTTAGTCCATTGTTTCTCTCTGGCACCTCCTGATGGTGTTTACTGAAGCTCTGCACTCTCCTGATACAGCCAGGTTTGTGTAGCAGCAACACACAACCAAAATGTCACGTACATCCCGTCATTTAAAAGTTAGCTCACATCAGTGGATGGCCATAAGTGGCCTGGGGATGTCTAAAAGGTGGCCCTCAGTTTGCAGAGGGAGCTGTCAGTTGTCAAGCAGAGTAACCACTGTTAATAGTTAACCCTTAAACTGCTGAGAAAGCTGCTGACAGCCTGCTCTCATTCTCCTAGGCTTACAATTTTGTATTTTTTTATTTCTACATTCATATTCCTAGAATCTTTATTTCTCTATTCTCATTCTTGGACTCTTCAGGCATTATTTTCATTACTAGAGTTTTATTTGTAAATATAATCTTATATCAAAGCTTTTTCTTCTTTATCAAATTCTACCACCTAAAGCATGACTTGAATATATATATATATATATATATATATATATATATATATATATAAATGTGGGGGTATCTTATATGTAGTCAAATCATGCCTTAGGAGATGGGATTCAAATAAATATTTTAATAGGTAGGTAGGTACGTACGTAGGTAGGTAGATAGATAGATAGATACATACATACATACATACATACATACATACATACATTCTCACTCTGTAGTCTTGGCTGCTCTAGAACTTGCTGTGTAGCCCAGAATGGCTTCAAAATTTGTGGCAGATCCCCTGTCTTTGCATCCTAAATGTTCAGATTACAAGTGTAAGCCATCAAATCCTGATATATAGCTTTTGTTTCTTGACTTTTAAGCAGACATTTAATGGGTTTATTGTGAAAAGAATTCTCAGTTTCCTCAAGTTTTTCTTTCTCTTCCAAAGCTACACCTAAATACATGAATCATCTTGATGTCTGTTGACACATTGTCTTCCATTGTCACTATATAAATAAATAATAAATAAATAAATGTCACTGTATAAATATGGTCCATCACTACAACCTAGCAGGAATTCTGAGTATGCTGCCTGCATTGTCTGAGGCAGGCACCTGTTCTCAGTCTGAGTGACTTCCCTGAGCCCCTGGATCATCTTTGTGTGGAAAAGCTGCTCTTGATCACAACATCATGTTGTTTTCCAGTGGTGTGGACTGAGTTAAGAGTCAGGACACATCATGCACAGCTGCTTCCCTGCAGTTCGTCCTCTGTGTTCCTCTCACTGTGGCTTTTATGTTGCCCTTTGTGCCCGTGGCACTTCAGTGACTGATGTATTCGTGCCACACTTTGTTATGCTCTCTGATACTTTGAGATTTAGTTCAGGTGTCTCATACACATTAGTTTGTTGTTTTTGTTTTTGTTTATTCTGGAAGGTCAGAGGTGTTTTGAACTGGGCTAGGAAAGAAGGATGAGAAGAAAGCAATTCCTTTGTTCCTTTAACTGATGTGCAAGTATGTATGGGCAGATCCCTACGGCAGAAGAAAATGCTCTCTGCTCTCTGAGAAGGTGCTGTCTGTGGCAACTGGGTTTGGGTTTGAGGAGACACACACAGTGTGAATGCAACTCATTTACTGGGATTGGAGTGGACCTGTGGCTTGTTTTCAAAGTAAAAAAGGAATGCAGCCACGGCCTAGGAGTTAGGGAGGTCTCCCCAGTGAGAGAGAACACTCAGGTCAGGGAAAAAGGCCCTGAAATGGGAGGGCCCTCAAGATGAAGGACCTTATCAACAGCGACAGATGTTGGTGTGCAATTCCTCACCCACAGTTCCAAGGTTGAGGACTTCTATACATGTGTTTGTCATGAAAATGTGTTTGAAGAAAAAACTGTCACAGGAAAATTTAAGCCATTTTAAGTCTTTGTCTTAATAGTGTGATTATTGATTTTTCAGTAGGAATACTGACATGTTCAGAAGTAAGAAAATCTTACTTCATTAGTGGCATGCAGTGATTTCTGGTGTTTCAGATTTCTAAGTTCAAAAAAGAAAACCTGAATTCAAACCCACACCTGCCAAGGTTTGTGGACCTGTGTGAAGTCTTGGGAACAGATTTCTCAAGTGACAGTGTCTTAGTTATGGTCTTTATTACTGTGAAGAGACACCATGACCACAGCAACTCTTACAAGGGAAAGCATTTAGTTGAGGTACTGGCTTACAGTTTCAGAGGTTTAGTCCATTATCATCATGACAGGGAGCATGGAGGTATACAGGCAGACATGGTGTTGGAAGTAGACTGAGATACTGGGCATAGCTTGAGCATATATGAGACCTCAAAGTCTCCCACAGTAACACACTTCCTCCAACAAGACCACACCTACTCCAACAAGGCCACGCCTCCTAATAGTACCACACCCTCTGGGGGCTGTTTTCTTTCAGACCACCATAGACAGCATGAAAATTGCTGTGATGTCTCTGCAACACCCTCCCCCACCCACCCTGTTTGGCAAAAGCTAGAACGTTCTAGACTGTGTAACTTTATCCACTTTAATATGTAATTTCACACAGCAGGGAAGCTCCTGAAAGAATGGCAGGAGAAAGCATGGTTGAGATTGCTCTGGCTGTTGGCTGAAGACAAGCCCACTCTTGGCGTGAGGGACAAGACTTCACCTGAACTGTGAAGACCCTCCATCATGGGGACATCCAATGCAGCCCTGAAGGCCCTGTGAATACCATCTCCACCCTTGTGAGCAGTGACAACACCAGACCTGTAACAGTTACAGAGTAGTCTTCACAGTGCACTGTTAGTGTTAGTAGGAAGTGCATATTCCATACAGCCACACACCACAGAGTGACACTCCTCACGTGATGGTGGCCCCATAGAATGGAGCCAAAATGCTCCAGTAATTTCTTGACATTGCAGCAGTAGCACAGCTTGTCACTCACACAGTGACAGCGGCACTGATAGCAACAAAGCCATCTAGCTGCCAGTCTATAAATATGTAGCACGGGTGTTGAGAGTCTGTAATGTGATGATACGTATTTCTACTAAGGTTGATAGTATGTATTTCTGATTTGTGTGTTTTCTACACTTTCTGTGAGCATTTTACAGTGTATTTATCTTACAATGAAATGTTTTCTGTGGACCAGCATTCCCCGTCACACTGACGCTGCCCCACACATCCACTTCCCACAGCTCCTGACTATAGCAAAGGCCTTCTCCAAGGAGGCCTGCACCTCGGAGGTTTGTGTGATGAAGCTGCCTGGTGACACAGCTCTCAGATGCCATCATGAACACAGCAGCACTGGGCGCACTGTTCTTCAGTCACACCTTCTCCTCCACTCCCATTTCAGGGGGGTTTGTTGTTCTGTTTGTCTTTCTTTTTTGGTGTGTGTGTGCATATGCATGTGTGTGTGTGCGTGCACGTGTGTGTGTGTGTGTGTGTGTGTGTGTGTGTGTGTGTGTAAGCTGCGATGCTAAGGCAGGAACTCACTAGGTAACCCACCTTACCTGTAACCCATGGTTTTCCTGCTTCGTTTTCCTGAATGCTGAATTCACAAACATGGACAATGCCCAGCCGTCCCTTCCCCTTAGATACAGAATATGCTAGCGATCGCCACGTTTGTGGTTTTGTCTATAGCTACAAGACAGCATGGTTTTATGTCTGACCTAGAGAAGACCCAAGTGCCACGCAGAATGGACACAGCAATGTGGTCACAGAAGTGAAAGGTCCGCCTCTCTGTGAGGGAGCTTGCTGCCTGGTGGAGCATGCGGAGAGAACACAGTGGTTTTGCCAGTACTCACATGGTGGTGAAGTGCGCCTGTGTAGGAGGAGCTAATGCAGTGCAAATTCAGTTCAACCTAATCCACCACCCTTGCTTCAGAGATGAAAATAATAAAACCACATGACCTGCGCTTTCTTACGACTAGGAGTTCAGATTTGATTTTGGATTTGCTAACTGGGTGTTCTCCCATGAGAAGTGGAAATTAAAAGTGAGGGTGAGCAATTCTGCTGCTGCTGACTTACTTCAGTCTTGAGCTTCCTGATTTATGCCACTTTCCCTTTTTGCTACCTGACTGCTCTGGGGTTGGCAGCAGTGCTTTAGGGTGTGACAAATGGCGTTCTCATCATGAGTGCCTCTCTGTGTCTTTTAAAGTATTCCTGAAAGTTCATCCTCAAGTTGGTCCTTGAGCTAATGCAGTTGTCGATGTAAAAACAAACAAACAAAAATGACCACTCTAAACTAAAAGGGAATGTAAGAGAGTTTATTTAGGAGCCAAATTTGAATCAACGCAGCCTGGGAACCCAGATTTAGGTTACCCCTAATTCCATGTTCCAATGTAGAAGAAGCATTTGCATGAAGTTTTAGAGTTTCACAGAATGAACAAAGTCATAAATGAAGGCATTTTTCAAATACATTGGTAGTAACATCAGAAAGAGAGTTACAGCAGGACGGTGGAGCTCTCTTATAGGCCTCAGATGCCGTCTGATGACATTCTTAGCTTGTGGGCTGGTGGCAGCCAGGGGTCTGCTAAATTATTAGGCTCCAAAAGTCTTTATTTTTCAGTCACATGATGTTACCTTTAACAGAGAGGTGAGCAAGAGTTGGCTCTCCAGGGGTAAAGTCAGCCAGAGATGAGATAGTAAGCCTCTGGGCCCGCAGCCTCTCAACCTCTCCACATCACAGGCATTCTAGCCAACATATTTGCAGAGCTCTGTTGTTGACACAGGGCTTCTGGAGTAAATCCCTCTCCACTGTGCTAGCTGGAGAAATGACACTTTCTCTACCAAGTGCTGATTAACAAAAGTACCAAGGAAAGCAGCCTGCTTAAGAATTTGTAATACAAGACAAGAACAGAGAACCAAATAAAATGATGTGAGAAGAGGCAGCAAGAAAAAAAAAGATTGGGTGCAAAACATGGTCATTAAGAGAAACTCACTGTTGTGAGCTGAAACCCAGGGTGTAAAGGTATGACCACAGAGTGATATCACTAGAGCTCAGAGAAAGCCAAAAATAGGTACCCTCACTTTGGGGGAACAAAAGTAGAAAGGCAGGCATGTTTCACCTCAGATGACGATGGGTAGAGGCTCAAAGACCAGATGAGGCCATGCAGGAAAATCCAATTGCTAATCACGTATTATTTAGACGAAGAAACTAAGACAAAACTGGCAAACAAGGTGACAGAAATGACTCAACACAGGAAGACAGTACGGCTGGTGTCATGAATACCCATAATGCCAAGGCAGTGGGTCATTCTCAGAAAGAAAATAAAGAAAAATTAAGCCAATTTACAGATTAGATACAAAAGATTATTTAAAGATATAAGCATTAGAAAGAAGGATCATCAAATGAAGAAAAGCTTCAGAATAAAACCATTGCGGCATTTTGAAATGTTTTATATGTTTTCCTTTTTGAAGATTTTGCAAAAATAAGCTCCATATACAAGACCCATTGCTTCGGCCTCTCTCTTAACCTTATGTGTCCTGGCTTTAGGTTTGGGGAAAGATAAAGCAATTCCGCAGAATTCCCCCGTGGTTCATGTCTCTGCATCTGCCTTGAGTTCCTGCCCTGACTTCACTTGCTCACTGTAAGCTATACAAGAAAATAAACATTTTCTTCCCCAATTGTCCTTAGTCACACTTTGCACAGGGATAGGGCAAACTGGTGCACTATCCACGTACTAAGAATGAGGTTGGGCGAGTGGCATTCTCAGCCTGTTTAATTGCATCAGTGACATTCTGGAAACCTGAAGAGATGGTTTTCTGATAGGATGGCTGCTTGTTTTCTTTTTCTCCCCTTCAGAATGCCAGAACGGAGTCTTTACATATCAAATCAGAAGTCCTGGTTCAGAACCCCACACAGGAAAGCAAGTGAGAAAACCTAACGAGATTCTATGCACATCTATCTAAGAAACATTTCTACAGCTATGTAAAAATATTATCTCATATGACTCACAATGTGAAGGTGACTCTGTCCTTACAGCAGATTTTAAGGTAAAGTGCTTTGATGGTCTCTCGGGGACTACGCTGACCAGGCTTCCATGTGTTTGTCGGGATCCAATTCAAATGAGGAGTCTGGGTCCGTCATGCTGTGTTGTAGTCGCCAGTGTTGCCTCACACGGTTTGCCTGAAAATAGAATCCGTGATGGGAATCACAGGCGTGTAATCATACCTGATGTCCGGAGGGTTATACAGTGCTTGTGAAAGCACCGGTGGGATCGTCAGCGAGTGTGACCCCAGCATCCTCTCTGCTAGCGGGGCCATCTAATGGATGCCAAGGTCACTTTCCACTTCAGCGTTCCTAAACCAAATTAAAGAAAAAACTTCCTGCCTTGTTTATTATTCTGGTTTGACTGTCGAGTCGTGTAACAACCGTTTCTTCAGACAAGGTCGCTTCCAGCGGGAGCAGGGCCTTGCTCACCCCAGGGTTTCTGCAGTTCCTGAGTTCTAAGCAGAGCTCCCAGCGTCTGTGCGATTTTAGAGTTGCGGTTTCTGTAACCATCAGATTCTCCAGCGCTAATGAGCAAACTGTTGTTTTGTTTTCTTTTCTTTTCCTCTGGCCAGAGTAACTGTCTGCTCCTCAGAATCCAAATTAAAAGCTGACTTCCAGTTCTGTGACTCTTGGCACTTTCAGACATTTTTTAAAAATTCCTCCGAAGTGGCTCCGAAAACCTTAAACAGACTTTCTGTGGTTTTCTTGCCAAAACATCTGCTTGACCAATTATTTTCTCCAGATTTAGCAGCTATTTATCAGTTTACTGTATTTTTGTGGTCATTCCCGTGGGTTGAATCCATAAAACAAATATTACAGGTTTAACTCTGTCATCTCCCAAACTTAAACCAAAACTTTGATGTTTTCCCATGAACTCTCAGTCTGTGTTTGCTTAGCTGTCATCAGTGGATAGGTTATCCATGTATGAGTTCATTATAAAATTATCTGTTTAATCATCAACACTTTGCTCTTACAGCAAGAGAGTCAGTGTTGATATAAGGAGTTCTCAAATTTGATTATTCTTGAGTCCTCAGGGAGTTCCCTCTGCATCTGATACCCACAGTCACCCCTATCATGACAGCGCCTCAGGAAGGTCAGGGCTGCATGCCATATGTGTTAGGGTTGTCCAGATTCCCCTGCCTGCACGCTGGTTTCTCACTATTGTGAGAACCATCTGCTAACTCCAGCTTGGCCTTGTGAAAAAGGGTTCATTTTCTGAAGCGAGAACATTCAAGGTGAAGTCTCCTAGCTACAGCTGAGCTCCCGCCTGCTGAACCTGCCTGGGATCCCTGGTGCCATCCTTCATGAGGAACACAAACATCCACTCACTGTAGAGGTGGAATTTGTAGTGTGCAGTCCCTGATCTTCACTTCAGCATTGGTCCAGCCAGTGTGCTAACTTATTTCATTGATGACACTGTCTATTTCTGTACTCTCTGCCCTTACTTTGTATTCAAACCTGGCACGCCATTGATATGAATCAGTGGTCCCTTTCTAAGCCCCATTGGATTGTGTTGTTCAGGATCCTATTTCCACCTCCCAACCTGGACTGGCCAGCCGCTCTCAGATCCCCCGATCCCATTGCCTCTTGGACCTAAGTCTACTTCCGGGTTGTCCTCAGTTCATTTGCCAACCTTCCTGAGTGTTTTTTTTTACTTTGTTGCTCCTACTAAGACTTATCCTGGTGGCCAACTCTACCCTAGGGTCTAGGTATTCCTAGGTCTGTCTGAAGCTTGACAAAATCCTCCCTGCTAGAGCTATGGCTGTTATTATTCATATGGCATCTGGCTTTGGACTGAACTATGTCATATGCTTCATATGTGAGGAAACTGGCATAGGCTGCACTGTTAGTACAGGGTCTGGGTCCTGTGTGGTAAACCATGCAGGACCACATTGCACACAAGCACACAATCTCTTTCCTGTCTTCTCTCTCCAACTTTCTCTTTTCTCCTCCCCTCCCGTCTTCTTTCTCTCCCCTTCTCTCTCTTCCCTCTCCTCTCCTCTCCCCTTTCTTCCCTCCCATTCCCTCCCCTTCCTTTTCCTCTCCTCTCTTCTCCTCTCATTCTCTCCTCTGTAAGTCACTCAGGTTGGCCTGGAACTCATGATCCTCCTGTCCCAGATTCCAGAGTGTTGGGGCTACCAAACCTTACTAGATATCAACATTGTTAACCTCCATATTTTAAAGATTTAAAATGTGCTCTTTTGTGTATATATTTGTTATGAAAAAGATATAAAATACAACCAAAACAAAAAAGATAAAAAGATGACATTTATACTGTTCAGAAATAATAATTCTTTAGCTCTTCAGTTACCATATTTAAGGATTAATACACCTATTAAATTGAATTACATCATCTTTTCTCAGATCAAACATTAGATAAGTTAAAATATACTGTAAAAGTCCCCTAAAAGGACACCCAGACCTCTCTAACATTCATTATGGTATCCCTTTTGTACTTCTGAATGATTGGATCTTTAAAATTGAGTGCATAATTGAAATAATTGATGTGAGCAATAGCAAAATAAGTTTGCTTTCCAGTAAATAAATGTGGGGGATAGGTTAAAGAATTATTTTATGTATATGAATATTTGACTGCATGTATGTCTGTGTACCACATGTGTGCCTGGTGCCTGCAGAGTCCAGAAGAGGGAATCAAAGTTCCACACAGCTGTGAACTGCCATGTTTGATACTCAAACCAGAGGTCTGTGGACAAGCACCCAGTACTCTTAACCACTGTACCGTCCATCTTTCTAGCACTTTGTGGAGGCGAACTTTAATAAAATTACAACATTTTCTTTCACTTTTCAGTACCAAACTCACAGAATTCTTTTAAGTCTGTCACTGATTTTTGCATTTGACAGAAGAAATAACAGTAGCTACTGTCAACAAACCTGTTACATGTTTGCTGAGCTGAGCCTTTTACATCTTCATATTGTTACTATCTAAAAAACGAGAGAGAGAGAGAGAGAGAGAGAGAGAGAGAGAGAGAGAGAGAGGAGGAGAGGGAGGAGGAGGGGGCAACTGCTTCCTAATTGTGGTGGTTTAAATGAGAATGGCTCCCATAGACTCACATGGGAATGCCTAGTCACCAGGGAGTGGCACTCTTAGGAGGCGTGGCCTTGTTGAAGTAGGTGTGGCCTTGATGGAGGGAGTGTGTCACTGTGGAGGTGAGCGATTTGAATGCGCAACATCCTGCCCAGCATCTGAGTCCATCTCCTGTTGTCTTCTGATCAAGATGTAGCCAGTACCATGTCTACCTGCCTGCCGCCATGCTCCCTGCTATAAAGATAATGGACTGAACCTGTGAACTCTAAGCTGCCACCTCAATTAAAGGTTATCCTTTACAAGAATTGTTGTGCTCCTGGTGTCTCTTCACAGCAATAGAAACCCTAACTAAGACACATGGTCTAAGTAATTATATAGTATATAAAGTTTTTGTTTGTTTGGTTGGTTGGTTAGTTTGTTACCCAAACAGTGCCACCAATGTAAGTTACTTTCCTAATTGAACCACAGTACTTAAAAGTGGTTCTGTGAGCGCCATGGTAACATAACGCAGACACATGCCTTTGGTGATTTACCTAACAGGAAAGAGTTCAGCAAACATGTAGCCATTCACAGCTCATAAAACCAACAGGCTTGAGGGAAACAGTCCTTGTCAGGCTTGGGACAGGAGTTAAAGAGCAAATGGCTCTACACTGGATAAGTGACATCTTCACAATATTAAATTGTCTAACCCATAAATATAGGATATTGTTTCACTTTTTTGTCTTCTTTAACTAAGCAAAATTGTGTAGTTGCCTGTACATTTTTCACTTCTTGGTAAAGTACAAAACTATGTTTAATTATTTGTATTGATGCAATTGCTAATGGAATTATTTCCCAAATGTGATTTTTTTGCATTAATTTGGAATCCTGCAACTTTCCTGAATTCATTTATTAATTCTAACATACAGCGTTTAGGTATAATAATTTTAAGCATAAACTAATTCCAAACATCTCATATGGATATTAATTTATAAAATATTTTTTTTAATTATTTAATCTTTCTCTCCCTGTGGAAGCACTTTTCACAAAAGGATTCCAGTTCATCCTGAAGTCACTGTTCTTACGTGGTTCTGTATCTGTTCATGTGAATGTGTGACTTTTCTAGAACTGAGTGAACATTCGAGATCAATGCCTTACATAGCAACAGAGCCTGCTCTACATGCCCCATGACCTTATGATGTTTTAGGATGACACCGCAGGAAATTTAATATTACATCTCCACCTTTTTTGTCAGCACCTGCTTTAGAGACACTGGACAAGAGATGATGTGCTTTCTCTAAATGATGTTGCCTTGGTTCGTGAGCATCTCTGATGCTGTATGGAGTGACCAGAGGTCCCTCCTAGAGATGGTAGCAGTATTTTCTCAAGTTTCTTACAGTCACATTTTCCACCACCTCTCTCCTTGTTATCCACAATTCAGAATAGGGAACTAATTCTCCTGCCCATTTTTACCTTTTCTTATACATAGTTCCAAACAAATGCTGCTTAAATAAAGCAATATTTCAGCAACAGTTCTTCTGTTTTTTCTCCAGGGGGTGTTCCAGATGTCCCAAGGAGATTCCAAAGTAACCTCTGCTTCTCTCCCTCCCTGACTCCCTTCTCCTGTTTTGAAGAGGGCTGGGTATGCCTGGGTTGGCAAATTCAATTCAACACAGCTTCTGCCCACAGTGTCTACAAAGCAGGAGTGGATGGTACCCATTCCAGGGTGAGTTGGCTTTTAAGAAAGAACTAAATTTTCCATATTTCTTCTGTCAGTTGAAAACATGGCTCTTCCCTCAAATGGAATAACAAACACTTTGTTTTGCACCAAATACAAATGATGACAGTCTCAGCACACAGATTCGGGTTATCACAAAGACTTTTTACCTGCACGACAGTTACATGAGATTTAATTAGTTGCAAAAACGAAAGCTGTAAATCAAGGTCTTTATCAAATACGATGGTAGGGGGAGTGTGCTGGAGAGGTGACTCCATGGTTCAGAGCAAAAGCTGCTCTCTCAGAGGACCTGAGTGTGAATCTAAGCACCCATGCCAGCCAGCTCACACCTGCCTGTAACCCCAACTCCACAGGAATCCTATACTCCCTGAATCAATTGAGCAAAGCTCATGTGGACTCACAGAGACTGAAGCAGCAAGCACAGGGTGTACATGGCTCTGCACCAGGTCCTCTGCGTATATATTATAGCTTTCAGCTTAGTGTTTTTATGGGATTCCTGAGTGTGTGAACAAGTGGGTTTCTGATCCTTGTGCCTGCTCTTGGGGTTCTTTACCTTCTGTTGGGTTGCTTTGTCCAGCCTTAAAATTATGGTTTTTATCTTGATATATTTTATTTTGACATGTTTTGTTGTTATCTCTTAGAAGCCTGTTTTTTCTAATGACAGACAGAAAGGGAGTGGATCTGAATGGAAGGGGAGGAGGGAAGAAACTGGGAGAAGTGAAGGGAAGGGAAATGAAATAAGGATATATTGTATGAAAAAGAATCAATTTTCAGTAAAAGAAAAAAAGCCTATAATGTTGCGCTCAGGAAGTAGCCACAGGTCATCTTCCACTATATAATGAATTTGAGGCTAGTCTGGGCTACATCAGGAGTTACGCTCTCTCTATAAAGGTTTTCTTATAATTAAAAGACTATTAGACACATGGTTGGGTAGGCAAAGAATGCCTATTAAGTGGATTAAAGATTCCTTGAGATAATATGACTATGAATCTCCAACATTCCACTCTTCACAATTAAAATTATTATAATTTTGTATAATCTTCAACTCCAGTGTGTGCAAGCACATGTGTGCATATGAGTGTGTTCTGTGAAGTCTACCTAGCAGTTCTCCCTGGTGTTCATGGTCATATTTCGTGGATGTGGATGCCAAATGTTTTTCTGGGTCCCACAGAACTAGGGCTGCTCATTTGTGGGATCTGATAAAATGGGGCCACCTTAGGCAGAAATAGTTGCTCAGTCATTGAGGAAGAAATTCCCAAATCATATTCCTATTACTAACTGCGGTGATGCAGGTTTGATGTTTTTATCCTTTCAGCTGGTGATACACTTCATCTGTAACATATAACATCCTGTGTTATCCCTGACTTACCGAGAACACAGTCTGTCCTAAAGCAAAGGTCGCAGGTGAAAGAGGAGGACCTGAGCCAAGCATGTGTCCTGAAGTGCTGCAATCTGTACCAGACTGACATGTGGTTTTTCCCTCTCTCTGTAGTCACTTGCATTCTATTGAATATTGTGTTCGATGCATGGAAAGTTTGAAATAATTTATTGTTATTTTAACATCAAGGAACTTTTTAGAGTTTGCTTGCTGTCCTGATGTCATGAGGAGTGGCTTGTTCTGGTTTTGGAAAAGATTTGTCTTTAATAGCTAAATTTTAAGAATTCTTATTCATAGAGTGCTGGGCAATAGCTCAGCTTGTTAAGCGCTCAGCGCCAGCGCAAGCAAGGTCCCGAGTTCGAACCCCGGGTCCGTGAGATTCTGTCACAGAGCGGTTCTGTGTCCCGTGTTTGTGTGTGTCTGTGTGCTGTGTGTGTGAGCGTTTTCGCACTGTCTTGTGGGGAAAAAAAGAATTCTTATTCATAGTTAATACTTACATTTGATTTGTTATCTGGGTATTACATCATATTCTAGCACAGAGGAAACAATTGGATAGTCATGGTACAGAAGAAATCAGATGACAATGTGGTGTCATTTTGAATTTCTTAATAAAATTGCCCTTTTCCTATTTATCAAATATTATTAGTGGCAGTTATAAGAACAAAGAGCCAGGTGTATAGTCAATTGGGATTTTCTATATTTCGTGGGCCTAACTAGATTTTTTTCACAATAGGAAAGGGAAACGTGGCTCCAGAGGTGTTTGAAATCCTGCCCTCTACTTGCCATTGTCAAAATTCAAACGTGACTATTACACTCCAGTTTTGTGTAGCAATTTCTCCTGAATTGAAATACTTTATCTTGGAGGGAGGACAGATGCACATGAGACCCAGGAAGTAAACAAACTGACAAGTTGAGGGGAGGGTTAGGACTTAGAGGATTCACAGACCCATCTCTCCCCAGAGTGACATAAACAGTAAGAAACGCTGAGAGATTCTCCACCCTGACCTGTCCTGGGGACCTCAAGGGATGCGGGGAGGGGCGTGGCTTCTCAGGGATGCCTCTGCCAGAAAGAAGCTGTCTGTGTTTGGTGAAGAAACCCGCACTCAGACTCTTGTAAGAGACTCAGATAAACTAACTGGCTCATCAAACTGGACTTTGGAGGAATCGTTCCTTTTGTCTGTCACTGGTGTCTGATGTGGGGTGAAGAAAGGCTTCTCCTCAATCAGGAACAGTCCCACAAAGTCCAGGTAGTTGTATGATGGAACACCTTGAGGCGTGTTTAATTTGGAAATGAGTTAGTAAGGCATAGTCTCTTAGGCTACAAGCTTCCTTTTCTGAAATAACCATCTGAATATATTTTTAATGTTTGTATTTTTAAGATGAATCCTTTTTTTGTTTGTTTGTTTGTTTTTCGAGACAGGGTTTCCCTGTAGTTTCTAGAGCCTGTCCTGGAACTAGCTCTTGTAGACCAGGCTGGCCTCGAACTCAGAGATCCACCTGCCTCTGCCTCCCAAGTGCTGGGATTAAAGGCATGCGCCACCACCGCCCGGCTAAGATGAATCCTTTTAAGAGATTAATTTTTATTATTTTTGGGATGTCAGTGGGCCTAAATTTTTTTATAATTTTTTAAAATTTTTCCTCAGAAAGGGTAAGGGGTAAGTTGACTCCATGGGGAGTCGACTAAGCCTGGCACATCAAGGTGAGACATGACCAGGCGCCTCCCCACTGCATAAAGGCATCCCACCATAAGGAATGGGTTCCAAAAAGCCAGCTCATGCAGCACATGTTCTTTTGTCTTGTTGACTATGTCCTTTGCCTTACAAAAGCTTTTCACTTTCACTTTTCAGGAGGTCCCATGCACTGATTGTTTCTCTCAGTGTCTGTGCTGCTGGTGTTATATTTAGGAAGTAGTCTCCTGTGCCAATGAGATCAAGGCTACTTTCCACTTCTTCTCCTATCTGGTTTAGTGTAACTGGATTTGTGTGATTATTTTGATCCATTTAGACTTGAGCTTTGTGCATGGTGATAGATATGGCTCTATTTGCATTCTTCTACATGCTGACATCCTGTTACGCCAGCACCATTTGTTGAAGATGTTTTCTTTTTTCCATTGTACATTTAAACAATAGGTAGCCACAAACCCAGCCTTATAGAAAGTACTAGAAGGAAACATCAACCCAAGAAATCCAACAACACCCAAAATAGCACAGACATCTGACAACCCTCCACCAGCACAACTCAAAGAAGGAAAACATACAAACACTACCACCAGAAAAAAATAACTGGAAAAGAACCACTGGTCATTAATATCACTTAATATCAATGGACTCAATTCACCTATAAAAAGGCACAGGTTAAGAGAATGAGTACAAAAAAGGATCCAACATTCTACTGTTTAAAAGAAACACAACTCAACCTCAAAGACAGACACTACTTCAGAGTAAAGGGCTGGGAAAAGGCTTTCCAATCAAATGGACCAAAGAAACAAGTGGATGTGGCTATCCTAATATCTAACAGAATTGATTTCAAACTAAAATGAATCAGAAGAGATGGTGAAGGACACTTCATACTCATAACAGGAACAATTCATCAGGAAGAACTCTCGATCCTGAATATCTATGCCCCTAATATAAAAGCCCCCACATATGTAAAAGAATCATTACTATATCTCAAAGAATACATTAAACCCGACACTCTAATAGTAGGAGATTTCAACACTCCTCTCTCACCAATGGACAAGTCAACCAGACAGAAACTGAACAGAGAAATAAGAGAACTAAGAGATATAATGAACCAAATGGACTTAACAGACATCTATAAAACATTCCACCAAAACAGAAAAGAATATACCTTCTTCTCAGCATCTCATGGAATCTTCACAAAAATTGATCACATAATCGGTAACAAAGCAAACATCCATAAATACAAAAAATTTTAGTAACTACCTGTGTACTATCAGATCACCATGGAATAAAGTTAGAATTCAACAACAATTCTACCCCCAGAGAGCCTACAAACTAATGGAAACTGAACAGTCAACTACTGAAACACCCCTGGGTCAAGGAAGAAATAAAGAAAGAAATTAAAGTCTTCCTTGAATTCAACGAAAATAAAGACACAACACACCCAAACCTATGGAACAATGAAAGCAGTGCTGAGAGGAAAGTTCATAGCATTAAGTGCCCACATAAAGAAAACAAAGAACGCACATATTAGAGACTTAATTGCACACCTAAAAGCTCTAGAAAAAAAGAAGCAGACTCATCCAGGAGGAGTAGAAGACTGGAAATAAACTGAGGGCTGAAAACAACAAAATAGAAACACAGAAAATAATCCAAAGAATCAGGGAAACAAAGAGCTGGTTCTTGGAGAAAATCAACAAGATTGACAAACCCCTAGCCAAACTAATCAAATGGCAGAGAGGGAACACGCAAATTAACAAGATCAGGAATGAAAAGGGAGACATAACCAGAGAGGCAGAGGAAATTCAGAGAATCATTAGGTCTTATAACAAAAGTCTGTGTGCCACAAAACTGGAAAATGTGAAAGAAATGGACATTTTTAAATAAAATATATTAAAATATAAATACCATATACCAAAATTAAATCAAGACCAGGTGAACAATTTAAATAGACCTATAAGTCACGAGGAAATGGAAGCTGTCATCAAAAACCTCCCTAGATGGTTTCAATGCAGAATTGTACCAGAACTTCCAAGAAGGGCTAAATCCTATACTCCTTAATGTGTTTCACAAAACAGAAACAGGAGAATCATTACCAAACTCCTTTTATCAAGCTACAGTTACCCTGATACCAAAACCACACAAAGACTCAACCAAGAAAGGGAATTACAGACCAATCTCACTCATGAGCATCGATGCAAAAATTCTCAATAAGATTCTGGCAAATCAAATACAAGAACACATCAAAAAAAGTATACATTATGATCAAGTAAGCTTCATCCCAGAGATGCAGGGCTGGTTCAACATATGAAAATCTATCAATGTAATCCATCATATAAATAAACTGAAAGAAAAAACCATATGATCATTTCATTAGATGCTGAAAAGGCATTGACAAAATTCAACACCCCTTTATAATAAAAATTTTGGAGAGATTAAAGACACAAGGTTCATACCTAAATATGATAAAAAGCAATATACAGCAAGCCAACAGCTAACATCAAATTAAATGGAGAGAAACTCAAAGTGATCCCACTAAAATCGGGAACAAGACAAGGCTGTCCACTCTCTCCTTATCTCTCCAATATAGTGCTTGAAGTTCTAGGAATATCAATAAGACAACATAAGGAGATCAAGGGGATTCAAATTGGAAAGGAAGAAGTCAAACATTCGATATTTCAGATAATATGATAGTGTACATAAGCGACCCCAAAAACTCTACCAAGAAACTCCTACAGCTGATAAACACCTTTAGTAATGTGAACATCAACTCAAAAAAAAATCAGTATCCCTCCTATACACAAAGAACAAAGAAGCAGATAGGGAAATCAGAAAATATCACCTTTCACAATAGCCACAAATATCATAAAGTATCTTGGGGTAACACTAACAAAGGAAGTGAAAGATGTATTTGACAAGAACTTTAAGGCTTTGAAGAAACAAACTGAAGAGGATACTAGAAAATGGAAGGATCTCCCATGCTCTTGGATTAGGAGTATCACATAGTAAAAATGGCAATTCTACCAAAAGCAATCTATAGATTTAATGCAATCCCCATCAAAACCCCATCAAAAATTTTTACAGACCTTGAGAGGACAATAATCAACTTTATATGAAAAACAAAAAACCCAGGATAGCCAAAACAATCCTATACAATAAAAGTACTTCTGGAGGCATTACCATCCCTGACTTCAAACTCTGTTACAGAGCTACAGTAATGAAAACAGCTTGGTATTGGCACAAAAACAGAGACGCTGACCATTGGAATCGAATCAAAAACACAGATATTAATCCACAAACCAATGAACACCTGATTTTTGGCAAAAAAGCTAAAATTATACAATGGAAGAAAGAATGCATCTTTAACAAATGGTGCTGGCATAACTGGATGTTAACCTGTAGAAGAATGAAAATAGATCCATATCTATCACCATGAACAAAACTCAAGTCCAAATTGATTAAAAACCTCAATATAAATCTGAAAACACTGAACCTGATAGGAGAGAATGTGGGAAGTAGCTCTGCAACACATGGGCATAGGAGACCACTTCCTACATATAACCCTAGTAGCATAAACAATAAGAGCAACAATGAATAATGGGACCTTCTGAAACTGAGAAGCTTCTGTAAAGCAAAGGACACTGTCATTAAGACAAAAAGGAAACCTACTGAATGGGAGAATATCTCACCCACCCCACATCAGACAAAGGTCTGATCTCCAAATATATAAAGAACTCAAGAAACTAGACATTAAAACTCTAAATAACCCAATTTAAAAAAATGGGGAACTGAACTGAACAGAGAATTCTCAACAGAAGAAGTTCAAATGGCCAAAAGACAATTAAGGGCATGCTCAACCTCCTTAGCCATCAGGAAAATGCAAATCAGACCAACATTTTTATTTGGATTTCTGACTTCCCATGCTGATTCTTCCTGAAGAACTCATTCTAACATCTTCTATACAGCACTTCTGCTGCCTATGGATTTCTGCAGACTTAGTTTTATCTTTATTTCTTGCTTTTATCTTAAGGACAATTTCTCTGAACATAAAAATTCTAGACTGGCATTTCTTTTCCTTTCAAAATGTTGATGGTCTCACATCACCTTTTTTCTTTTTCTTTCTTTTTAATCCAGCTTCTTGTGTAAAGTCTATTGATGTGACCATCTGTGTTCCTGGGTAGGGCAGGTGCCTAAATTTGTCTTTGGTGAAGATATTTTTTTCACATTTGTTTTTCTATAGTCGTTTGTGATTAATGATTAAAATCAGTTGCTTAAGAGAAAGGAGAGACATAGCGAAGAGAGGACATAGTTCCTGTTGGTGGTGTTCTCTGGGTTGATAGGTCTATGCACTAATATTTATTATTGATTTTAGAAACTTCTCAGGCATTAATATTTTAAATGCTTACATATCATTCTCTCTTTGATTTCTTTCTGGCATTGTTACAATATAGAATGCCATCAGAAAACGTCTATGGTATCTAATATTTCACTCTGTTAGTCTCATTTTTTTCTCTGTGGTTTTAAAGTTAGTGATTTTTCTATTGAAATTTAACAATGATCATTTTCTTTTATGCGTGGTTGCTGGATGAGTCTATATTTTAGAATATTTTTGTGCTTTATTGTAATGTTTTTATTCTTACTTAAAGTCCTCAGATCTCTGTCCTTATTCCTTATCTGTTAATATATGTTGCTAACTTTTCTAATATAGCCCAGAAGATATTTTACCTTGGTCTTATGAATGCCCAGTCTAATGATATAGGTGCCAGAAGATTCCAATTCTTGATGTGTCCTTATTTTTGTCTTTCTTTTGTCTTTCTTTTTCATCTTGGTCTATCCCAAACATTTCTCACAGAGAGTCTGACTGTACTGTTCTTTTGGCTATAGTTTACTGTGGTCACACTGGAGCCTATAAAGGGAAGGAGTAAATACTTCTGTCACAGACTGATTATATCAGTTCCACAATCATAGAAATCCTGTTGCCCCCTGTCTCGATTTCTTCTGCAGTGTAGCCATTAAACCTTCTCTAACCCCCTTGCTTGCCTTCTCTTTTCCCAGGCTTCAATGTTCCCAACATTATTCTGCTGTAACCAATCTTAAAATAATATTTTACATCATTTTTCCATTTTGTCTAAATAAAATTAAAAAGTTTTAACTTTAATATAATAAAACTATACAGTAAAAACAGTTATTAAGTAAGAGTTTTTAAAATATTCAATCCACTTGTATTTACCAAATTCAGAGAAAATACTACATTGTCTATCTTATATTAGTGAGTCCAAATTTTTATATCTAACTTACTTTCCATCATTATAAAGAAAATTATAACTCTAATTATTTAGTCTTAAACTCCCTCAAAGACCCAGAATGATGTAATATTACCTAACAACAGAGACACCCTTCTGCCTGTACAGTCACCCAAAGTTCCTCTGCAATGCTAAGACATTTATTGTCATCCTACAGGCTTGAAGTGTCTATCAGATTTTCAGTGAAGCAGGAAATTAAAGAACTATCCTACCTTGTATTGTCAAAGTTCATCAGTCACTTCCCTCTGCATCCTGCAGAATGTCTGACAGACTCTTCCACAAAGCAGGGACTCTGAAGGACCATCCAACTTTGTTTCAGCAAAGTTCAGTAGTCAGTTTCCTGTGGGTCCCACATGTCCAGTTTGTACAGCATATTGTCAAACAGTCAAGGCAAAAGCAATTTCCTGCCCAAATGGCTAACTTGCCACAATGAAAGCAAACTCTCTAAGGAGTCTCCTTGATGCCCATTATTACCTCCAAAGGAAATACATGCTACCAGGAGCAAATGTGTCTCCTGAAAAACCTTAGGTTATTAACCATCTTAAATGCCATAAACTGTGGATCTTTGAAAAATCATCTATATGTCTAAAATATACCTATTTAACCTTGAAAACATAATGTGACTACAAGTTTGATGATTATAGATTAACTACTAACCTCATTTCTTATTTATACATTGCATTTTAAATGAGCTGCATAAGCACAATATCTAAACAAGAGTAGAAATGTATATACAGCATAAGAAAAATAATTTAAAATTTGTATCAATATACCAAAATCTATGTCAATGCAAAATATCTGGGATTAATAGTTGTCTTTTTGTCCTATATTCCTGCATTCCCCTAAATTATATCAAACACTCATAACCTACCAAATAACCAAAGGCAACCATCCTAACTATTGGGAATGTGGGCATCGTATTCTCTAGACTGCTTCTTGTTGTCTGTGGGCAAAAGCATTTCTAGGGGGCCCTGGGAAAATTAGATGATGACCAAGTCCTGGAAGACCAGTAATAAGCTTTGTTCATAGATATCACCTGCCAAGATTCAGGAGGATTCTCTTAATCAAACCCAGTTCATATTATTCCATAAGGAATCCACAGTCTTTTGTCTCCTGTGGGAATAAAACTCCAAAACATTTTGATTTCTATTTGACAAGTATATTTTTGACTTCTTTTTAAAAGATACTCCTAAAGAATCTAGGTTGGTTCAACTCTGCAGTCCTGTTCACAATCCCATGTCTCTCAGCACCTGTCCCTTGCCCAACAGCAATAAAAAAAATTCAAACTCAACAAGATACTATATAGGATCCAGACTTCTTGTGTATTTCCCATCTCTACTCGTGGCTTATTATTTTGTATCACTTTACTTCTCTCTTAAAGACATTATTATAGTTGTGAAGTACAATAGACAAAGCCCCAGGGCACCACCAGATTCATCCAACCTCTCTCTGTGAGACAGCAGGCCTGGAAACAGAGTGTGGAGGGTGAAGAAGAGCTAGCTGTTGACCATTAGAAGTCTAAAACCTCTCCTGAAATGGTGAGACAACACAAATAAGTCACACCAGGCTAACCCAGAGCAGGGCAGGTCTGCCCTCTGAAGTCTTCCTAGGGCTGCTTCTTGTCTTTGGCAGGAAGTCTTCCCACATCTACAGTCTTGATGTAGGTGTGTCTGCATGCTGTCTTTTCTCATCTAGCTCTGCTTCCTGCTTTATGGGTCTGCTGAGCACAATAGTACTGAAGCTAAGATCTAATGCCATATGCTCAGAGACGCTATATCTTGTTTAAATCTTCTTTAGCTGACCTTTTCTGATCTCAGTCTGTGGGAGGAGGAAGAAGCATTGCTTTATTGCCCCTCACCTTACCAGATGTGGGCTGGCTAAGAGTGAATTTGCATCCCCCACATGGCATCCAGGCAGAAGAACAGGACATGCTAGTTCTGCAGGCCTCCTTAGTCCTTAATGCCTCCAAAGTTGAGGATTGTTCTGCTGCTATGGGTGAGGTGAAGACCCAAGGTCTCTTTCCACACAGTGCTCACCGACACCAGAGTGTGAGAGGCCTTGTTCCTAGCAGGTGAAGAAAACATACCAAGCCGTAATATGGTCTTGTTCAACAGTGCCTGGTGGGGATCATGGGATCCTCACTGTGGCCCACTGGAGAAGGAAGACTTGACTGCCCACTTGGGCTTCAGCTATGTGTTCAGATGTTTGGGAATTATGAAACCATCCTGCCCCTGTTCTGGTCCTGTCAGTTGGAGAGCAACTTCAGGGCTTTCCACATCATTTCCTGTTTGCATTTCCACATTCCTTAGTTCTGTACCACATTTGGATTAGAGAAAGCAGAAAGTCAGCCCAAGAACTCACCAGCAACTTCTTTGTTTTCCAGGCCCCTCGGCAGATCCATCCTCTCCTCCTGCCTCGCATGGTCACTTTGTGTTTGTTTTGTAGAAGTTGCTCATGTCAAGATGAAAAACTGAAACCAGGGAACAACAAAGGGTAACAGCTCAAGTCTTACTGCCAACATAACTTCTTTCTTCAGCACTTTCACTAGAAATCCCTTCTCATTCTTCAGGGGCGCTCTGCTGTGCAGGCCTCTTGGGCTTGCAGAGATTCTGGAACAAAGCTTTTCTTTAGCATTCCTTAAGACTGCCTCAATTCCACAAGGAACTTTATACTCCCGCCAATGGGCAGATGCCACTCTGTCTCTGCATCCCCACTCAATCAAACTGCCTCTCTATCTGTCTGTCTGTCTGTCTGTCTGTCTATCTCTTTCTCATTTCCTTTTAAATTTCATTGACTTTACCTCCACTAGTGTATAATCTGCTGCTATGTATGTATTTGTATTATGATATCATTATTCTTAAGAAAATTTGAGAAAGAGAGAGAAAGAATATGATGATGGATGAGTAGGGAGATGTGGCTAATCCTGGAGCAATTGGGGAAGGAGGAAAACACCATCAAAATACAATGTATATAGAAATTTTAATAAAAACATGGAAAAAGAAGATGCTTTCTGATGCCATCTAGTTTGACAGTTTTAGTTACAGTGTCCAGGTGTAGGAGGAGGAACCAGAAATCGTGCCTCCACTTTGCAGAAGTCCTGGGCTTCTTTTGCTTCTGTTTGTTTCTTGCCTGAGGCAGAAGGTGAAGGCTTCCCTTCCTCTAAAGGCCTTTTGTAAAAATTTCTATTCCTCCTTTTCTTTCTCATGATAGAGACGATCAGACATCCCTTCTGGGTCCTCATCTGTCAGAAATGATGTGGAGGTTCTCTTTCTTCATTTGCATACTCATTACTATACTGGGGACATGTAAATTTTTCTATGTATTTTGAATTTCCTTCCCTATGAAGCTGCCTGTTCATGCAGGACATCCATTTTGGTAACAGGTTGCGTCCATTTGTTTGTTTTCCCAGGGGTTTCCCACCATCGACAACACAGTTCCCTTTTGAGCACTGGAGAGGGTTGATCACTGTGCTCATTCCCTGTTTTCAAATGTCACCTCAACTCTGGTTTCCAGCTAGCCAGTAGTGACCATATTCACGGAGCTGGCCACAGCCTCTTCTTTGTCAGTATGTTTGCTCTTGGTTATAATTTTTCATTTCTGTGTGTGAGTTTAAAGAGACGTGTTGTAATTTTTCATTGTTCAGCTGTGAATCACCAGTCCCCAGAGCACTGCAGAGCATCTCTGGCTACCTAATTAATATACTGAAGTGTATGGCTGAGATTAAGACATGCACCTGGGCTATTCATCAACTATCAAGAATCTCTATACAAGCCCTCGAGGATCTGTGCAGCTTTGATATTCTGTGAATTCTCAGAAGGCACGGCTTGACCCTTCTGCTAAGTGTTTCAATCAGATATTGTAATCAGTATGCTTTTTAATGTACTTTGATCCTGACACCTGGTAATGCTGATTCTAACAGCCTGAATACGGATAACAGAATTATGTTAATTACAAAGTGCATATGATATGTACGCAAATAAAATCTGAAAGATCCTCACACTTGCTTTTCCTGGAGAAATCCACAATTCAAGACCAGTTATTCATCCACAGGCAAATGGTTATTACTCTATCTACGAAGTCTCTCCTTGTCCCGGAACATATTCCTCAGGTTTTCATCCTGTACTTATTCCTCTGGTTCTTTCCTATGTGTGATCCTGAAAGTAAGAGATATTGAAAAGAATAATACTTAACCAGATATAAACATTTTAAAGGATGAACCTATACTAAGATGTCAAAATGTTAGAAATTAGAAAAACACTTTCCACATTCCAATAATCAAAGGGCTTTGCTGTATTAATATTGAATATTTAAAGTACTTGTAATAGTAAAGGAATCAAAACTTCCAAGACCTATCTATCTATCTATCTATCTACCTACCTACTTACCTACCTACCTATCTATTTACTTATGGTTTTATTGAGGCAAGGTTTCCCTGTGTAACAGTCCTGGCTATCCTGGAACTCACTGAGATCCACCTCCCAAGAACTGGGATAAAAGGCATGAGCCACCAGCGCCTGGCTCCGAGTTTTGTATTTTGTAACTATGAGTTATCAAAAGGTATCTTTGTTCTTAAAAAATGAATTTTTATGGGCCAGAGGGATGGCTTAATGGCTAAGAGCACCAGCTGCTCTTCCCTCTTCCAGAGGACTGGGGTTTGATCCCCAGCACCCACATGGTGGTTCACAACTGGCTGTGAATCCAGTCCCCCTGGATCCAGGGACCTTCTCTGACCTCCACAAGTGTGCAGACACATATGCAAGCTAAACACTCATTCACATTGTTTTCATCAAAAAATGAAAAATTAGTCACAAGTAAATCTGTTTTTTTAAAAAAATAAATATTTACTGTGATGAAAAGATAAAGCTCAAAACTATCTCTGGACTATAACCTGTTTTTTTTTTAATGACTTGAAAATTTTATGCTTTAGCCAAAGAATCAAAGCCTGGCTTAAAAGTGGAATTAGGACATGGTCCTTACCCTCTGTCTTCTTGTTTTCACAACCAATTTAAGGCACATGGAGTGGGAGCTGAGGGTGTTGAGGAAAAAAATCTTCTTTTATACATTTAAAATCATGATGTATTAAGGATTAAAACCGATTATTTGGATAAACTTACTTGGTTTATTGATTTATTTTGGGGAGAGAAAGTCACTCTGGTAAGAACACATTGATCTCCTTTGAACCGTAATAAACAAGGACATAAATGAATAGTGACCATGTGCTATGGAACAGGTATTCAAAGTTGGGAGGACTTGCCTTCCCATTTCTGTGTCCATTATAAACGATCATTTAGTAATGGCACTGATAGTAAGGGAATGAAAGCTCAATACACTTAACACGTTTTTCTCTTTAAGACTGAGGGTGATGCAGGAGACTGAAGAGCTGCAGAAGCCTGCTCTGGAATTCAGGGCAGACTTTATTGGTAGCTTGGTGGTGTCTGTGCAGCTTGCTGTGGTCTTTCTTACCTAGCAAGTAGTGTGGAAATCATCCCTTGCTAAACACCTTTCTCCAAAGCACACCCCCACCACGCACATACCAAAAAGTCGAGTTGGGCCCTGATTTTGGAGTATGGGGCTCTGAGAAGGGGCTGTTCTCAGTTGATTAAGGGACAGATCTTTTAGAAATACTCGGTACACTGAAGAAGAAAGAACAGATGACTCATCCCAGACAAAGGGAGACACAAGAGGAAGCTTGCCATGTCCAGACAGAGGGGATGGAACCTGGATTGTCCCTGTGAGGTACACTCCCCTTGCTGCTATCTGTCTTCTGGGGCTTGTCCAGTTCCTCCTGGACAGTTTCTACATCCATACAAGAGACATGAGGGAATTCAGCTCACTCACTTTTCCACAGATCAGTGAACCATTAATTTTTAAAGTTATTATTGAAATCTGTGAGTCAATTTTAGTCATTGTATTGTTGACTTTTGGTGGTGATGTGTTCCTAGTGGTACTTGGTTTCAGTAATTATGGCTTTATATTTATTTCCATAGTCTCTTGGCTGTGCTTATTCGTCTTTTCAGCCTAGAATGTTACCTTTTATATTTTCTTTAGGTTTGAATTGTTGGATATATATGTTGTTTATATTGTAGAAAGATTTTCTTTCTCCTGCAATTATGGCTGATAGTTCTGCTGGGTTTATTACTCTAGATTGGCTGCCACAGTCTTTTAGGACTTGGAACACTTTGTTCTTGGTTCTTCTGACTTTCATAGTTTCCACTGAGAAATCATGTTATTATATTTCCTTTTCATGTGACTTGTATTTTCCTTTCAGCTTTCAATACACATTTTTTGTTGTATATACTTAGTATTTGAACTATGATGTGCCCCGTTTCTTTTTTCATCTTGTCTATTTAGTGTTCTCTGTGCTTTTTGTGTCTGTATGGGTATATTTTACCTGAGTTTTGGAAAGTTTTCTTTAATGATTTTGTTGAAGATTTGATCTAAGCCATTGACTTGAGATTCTTCTCCTTCTTCTAGGCCTATAATTTGAAGGTTTGGTCTTCTTATATTGTCCCATATTTCCTGTGTTTTCCTTTCTATATTTAAAAAGAATTACACACTCCATGGCTATTATATGTAGTTCTTCTACTTTATCTTCAAGTCCTGATATTTTATCTCTTGTCTGATTCTTTCTACTTGTCGGGTTTTCCTAGGTTTTCTAATTGGTTTAATGCATTTTCAACTCTATCTTCATTTTAGCTTGAGTCCTCTTCAATTTGTGTATCTCTTTATTGAGTTCCCTTTTCAAATCCTGGATTGTTTTTGCCACATCTATCAGCCTTATTGGTGTGTTTTCCTGGGTATCACTCAGGAATTTATTCTGATAAAAATCTTTTTAATTTCATTGAGGTGTTTCTTTGTATCTTCTTTATTTAAGATCCTTGAATACTTTGTCAAAGGTTATGACTATAGTTTTAAATTATGTATCCAGAAGTTTATCTACATAATTCTCCTTGACAAATTGGATTGGTAGATTGGGGTGGAGGGTTACTGTCTTGATCTTTCATATTGTGGTGTTTTGGGGTGATATCTGAGCACGAGAACTCATTTTATTAGTTTTGTGTCTGATATGAATAGAGCGATTTGGTGCAAAGGGATGTGTGGAGCATGTTGGGTCTAGAGCTTGGAAATGATAGAATGAAGTCAGATGTATAAAGGACACTGAGCTGATGTACAGGATGTACATCTTAGCCCAAACCCAGAGTGTGGGAGTGGTTCTGTGAGTTGGGGAGGGCACATGAAGGGGAGGGCCAGGTAGACTCCACCTGGTTATACTCTGGAGAAGCATAGGCAGGGTCTGGCTGGATGCAGAGGTTGGATGTGGTATGGAATGTGCCTGTGAGTCCTTAGGAATATTTTAAGCATTTTGATTTTTTTCTATTTTGAAGGCTTATACAATGATTTTACAGCATATAAAATGACAATAAGAGAGATACTTTTATTATTTAACTGTGTTACAGCATAGAACTTTTCCAATAGCATCAGGAGGTAGATTTGTAGAGGCACAGCATGTACTTGAATATATATACCTAAGCTCGACCTTGTCACTTGAGGATGTTAATTTAAAAGAAACATGGTTCATCTATGTTTTATTTCTTAAGAGTTCTGGGGATTTTGAATAATGGAAAAGCTATTTTTATTCTTATTTTTACAATCCTCTTTGCTAATAATCAAATTTAAAAGCTAATACCATAAAAACCACTGTTTCTGAACTCACCATTTTTTTCATTTTTTTTATGGGTCTAAGACTAAAAAAGAGCATAGCAAAAGCATTCAAAACACCTCACAATGAACATATGGGAACTAAGGTGCCTGTCATTGACTGGTCCTTTGGTATGTGAAGTCATGGTCAGAAGGTGTGTGTGATCCTAACCCCTCTCCATGCCTACAGCATCTTCAGCCAGCCCTCCTCTAGGAATCTGAAGTTGTGTTGGGACTCAGTACGTAGACAATTATTGAATTGTCCAGTTTCATGTCATCGTTCTCTACTATAATGTTATTTTAAAAATCGTGATGCCTATTTGACAGCAAAAGCCGTTTTTTAACCAAATAGAGAGAACTATGTTTCCCTTTAAATGAAGGATATCCTGTTAAACCATACAAATCAATAGTCCGTAAATCCACAGCATCATATATGGCTATAATTTTTATATATTACTGTCTTCTTGAAATTTCCACAAACATGTCTGTGCTTACAATTAGTAACATAAAGAGAAATCTAACCAGTATGAGATGTATGTAAGTGTGTTTAAAGAAAGATTGAGTTCTTTTTATGTTTTACATTTTATTATTTAGGTTTAAAAACAGAATCTCTAATTCAGGCTGTTCTGGAACTAGGTATATAGTGATGAACTTGAATTTCTTTTTTAAAAAATTGAGAGTGTATATGTCTGTCTGTCTCTCTCTGTGTGTGTGTGTGTGTGTGTCTGTGTGTGTATGCGTGTGTGTGTGTCTGTGTGTGTGTGTGTGTGTGTGTGTGTGTGTACAGATGAGAGAACAATTTGCAGGAGTCAATTCTTTCCTTCACCATGTGGGTTCAGGAACTGAACTTCTGTCAGCCATCTTGACACACTGAGCCATCTCAGCAGCTTGGATTTGAGCTTCTGACCCTTTTTCATCCAGTTTCTGAGTTCAGGGTTGCTGATGGGTGCTGCTGTACCCATTTCATGAGTCTGGGGCCAGGGATGGAGTGCAACACTTCATGCATGTTGAGACAGGAACTCCATCTACTGAGCTACATTCTCAACCTGAGGGGTGATTTCTAATAAACATTTGGAATTTTTTATTTATATCGTGGTGTCTCACAGTCCCAATAACCTCTATTAATATCTTAGGCTGAAGTATTTACATGCTGTAGGAATGTGTACTTCAATGTACAAATGTCATTTTATTTACTGAATACATTTTGAAAATACTGTGGTGACTCAAAACTCTACTCTCCAAGAAATAATGTCAACGACATCACTGTGTGCAGGCAAGGTAATCAGGAGCCACTACCTTGCATAGAAAAAAAAAGGCACTTGTCCCATTGGCCAAACTGCAGGTCTTCCAGGCAAATATTTGTCCCTGAAACTCTGGAAAGGTACTGAATAAATGTGAGGCAGGTGGATTAAAATGACAGAGCCTACTGGGACTGGGGAAGGCTTACCATTCTCCCTTACTCTGGCAAAACTACAGTATAAGTCTTTTCAGTTCTGCTCCTATTCATATAGAAAGGGAAGGATGCCTTCCCAGCCAGCAGAAGAGAGGTCAGAGGAAGACCACCACTGTCCAGGAAGTTAAAATGGGTAATAGAGGCTGAACAGATCTACTGAGGTGAGTAAGTGGCCACACAGCCAGACAGTCCTGGGGGACTGAATCCAGGCCCCCTCCAATGCCCCAAGCTTGGCTCGCCATCCAGCAGGGTGTGTTCCCTGCTGATGGCTTTCTTTACCCCATTCCACCTTGCCCCCAAGCCTGCCTTTTTATCAGCAAGATCCTTAGAGCCCTACAAGAGACCTGCTGCTGTGCTGAGGGGATCCAGAAAGGAAGAGATAGGCAGGCGCCAATGCAAGAATTTCTCCAACATCCTGAAAAGCAACATAACACCAGAATCCAATGAAAATGCAACAGGAAGACTTGAACATCCTAACCCAGAAGAAGTAGAAGAAATCGACCTTAAACGTAACCTTAAGAAAATGATGGAGACCCTTAAATATGAAGTAAAAAACTAGGAAGAGAAGATAAACAAAAACTTAGAAGAAATTAATAAATCCCTCAAAGATACCCAAGAAAACCAAGAAAAAGCAATCAAACAGGTAAAGGAAACAGTTCAAGACTTGAAGACTGAAATGAAGAAAAGACAAACTGAGGGATGGCTGGATATGGAAAATCTGGGTAAACAATTAGGAACTACAGAGACAAGTATAACCAACAGAATACAAGAGACAGAAGAAAGAATCTCAGGCGCTGAAGATACTATAGAGTAAATAGATGCATTGATCAAAGAAAACAGAAAATCCAACAAATTCTTAACACAAAACATCCAGGAAACTTGGGACATCATGAAAAGACCAAACCTAAGAATAATAGCGGTAGAAGAAGGAGAAGAATTCTGGCTCAGAGGCACAGAAAATATATTCAACAAAATTATAGAAGAAAACTTTCCCAACCTAAAGAAGGATATTTCTATAAAGGAACAAGTAGCTTACAGAATACCAAATAGACTGGATCAAAAAAAATCCCCTCACCATATAATAATCAAAACACAAAACATACAGAATAAAAAAAGAATATTAAGAGCTGCAATGGGAAAAGGTCAAGTACCATATAAAGGGAAACCTATCAGAATAACACCTGACTTCTCAATGGAAACCATGAAAGCCAGAAGGTCTTGGATCTATATGCTATGGACACTAAAAAACCATGGATGCAAGCCCAGACTACTATACCCAGCAAAGCTTGAATTCACCATCAATGGAGAAAACAATATATTCCATGACAAAAAACAGATTTAAACAATACGTTGCCAGCCTTACATAAAATACTAGAAGGAAAACCTCAACCCACAATATACAATAGCACAAGCATCTGACAATTCTCCACCAACACAACTCAAAAAAGGGAAACACACAACCACTACGACCAAAAAAAAAAAATAATAACCAGAGCTGACAACCACTGATCGTTAATATTGCTTAATATCAATGGACTCAATTCACCTATAAAAAGGCACAGGTTAAGAGAATGGATATGAAAACAGGTTCCAACATTCTGCTGTTTACAAAAAACACACCTCAACCTCAAAGACAGACACTACCTCAGAGTAAAGGGTTGGGAAAATGTTTTCCAATCAAATGGACATAAGAAACAAGTGGGTGTGGCTATCCTAATATCTAACAGAATTGATTTCAAACTAAAATAAATTAGAAGAAATGGAGAAAAACACATTGTACTCATAACAGGAACAGTTCATCAAGATGAAGTCTCAATCCTGAATATCTATGCTCCTAATATAAAAGCACCCACATATGTAAAAGAAACATTACTAGAACTCAAATCAAACATCAAACACTCACACATTAATAGGAGATTGCAACACTCCTCTCTTACCAATGAACAGGTCAACCAGACAGAAACCTAACAGAGAAATAAGAGAACTAACAGATGTAATGAATCAAATGGACTTAACAGACATCTATAGAACATTCCACCTGAACAGAAAAGAATATACCTTCTTCTCAGCACTTCATGAAACCTTTCCAAAAATTGATCACATACTCAGTAACAAAGCAAACACCCACAGGTACAAAAATTTTTAGTAACCACCTGTGTCTTTTCAGGTCACCATGGAGTAAAGTTAGAATTTAACAATAATACCACCCCCAGAAAGCCTACAATCTCATGGAAACTGAACAGTCAACTACTGAACCACCCCTGGGTCAGGGAAGAAATAAAGAAAGAAATTAAAGTCTTCCTTGAATTCAACAAAAATGAAGACACAACATACCCAAACCTATGGGACACTATGAAAGCAGTTCTAAGAGGAAAGTTCATAGCAATAAGTGCCCACATAAAGAAAAGAGAGAAAGCTCATATTAGAGACTTAACAGCACACATAAAAGCCCTAGAAAAAAAGGGACAGACTCACCCAGGAGGAGTAGAAGACTGGAAATAATCAAACTGAGAGCTGAAATCAACAAAATAGAAACAGAGAAAACAGTCCAAAGAATCAATGAAAAAAAGAGCTGGTTCTTTGAGAAAATCAACAAGATTGACAAGCTCCTATCCATACTAATCAAAAGGCAGAGAGAGAACATGCAAATTAACAAGATCAGAAATGAAAAGGGGGACATAACAATAGACACTGAGAAAATTCAGAGAATCATTAGGTCTTACTACAAAAGCCTGTATGCCACAAAATTGGAAAATGTAAAAGAAATTGACATTTTTTAGATAAATACCATTATACCAAAATTAAATCAAGACCAGGATAACAATTTAAATAAACCTATAAGTCACGAGGAAATAGAAACTGTCATCAAAAACATTTTAACCAAAAAAATCCCAGGACCATATAATTTTAATGCAGAATATGAACATAATTTCCAAGAAGAGCTAATACCTATACTCCTTAATGTAATTCACATAATAGAAACAGAAAAGTCATTGCCAAACTCTTTTTATGAAGCCACAGTTATCTTAATACCAAAACCACACAAAGACTCAACCAAGAAAAAGAATTACAGACCAATCTCACTCATGAACATCGATGCAAAAATTCTCAATAAAATACTGGCAAACCAAATCCAAGAACACATCAAAGAAAAAACCATCCATTGTGGTCAAGTAGGCTTCATCCCAGATATGCAGGACTGGTTCAACATATGAAAATCTATCAATGTAATCCATCATATAAATGAACTGAAAGAAAAAATCATATGATCATTTCATTAGATGCTGAAAAGGCATTTGAAAAAATTCAGTACACCTTTATGATAAAGATCTTAGAGAGATTAGGGATACAAGGATCATATAAAAATAAAATAAAAGCAATATACAGCAAGCCAACAACTAACATCAAATTAAATGGAGTGAAACTTAAAGCGATTCCAGTAAAATCAAGAACACGACAAGGCTGTCCACTCTTTCCATATCTCTTCAATATAGTGCTTGAGGTTCTAGCAATAGCAATAAGACAACATAAGGAGATCAAGGGGATTCAAATCGGAAAGGAAGAAGTCAAACTTTTGTTATTTGCAGATGATATGAAAGTGTACATAAGTGACCCCCAAAACTCTACCAAATAACTCCTACAGCTGATAAATAACTTCAGTGATATGGCAGGATACAAGATCAACTCAAAAAAAAATCAATAGCCCTCCTATACACAAAGGATAAAGAAGTGGAGAGGGAAATCAGAGAAACATCACCTTTCACAATAGCCACAAATAGCATAAAGTATCTTGGGGTAACACTAACAAAGGAAGTGAAGGATCTATTTGACAAGAACTTTAAGGCTTTGAAGAAAGAAACTGAAGCGGATACCAGAAAATGGAAGGATCTCCCATGCTCTTGGATTGGTAGGATCAACATGGTAAAAATAGCAATTCTACCAAAGGCAATCTATAAAATGAATACAATCCCAATCAAAATACCAACAAAATTCTTCACAGACCTTGAGAGAACAATAATCAACTTTATATGGAAAAACAAAAGACTCAGGATAGCCAAAACAATCTTAGACAATAAAGGAACTTCTGGAGCTATTACCATCCCTGACTTCAAACTTTATTACAGAGCTACAGTAATGAAAACAGCTTGGTACTGGCATAAAAACAGAGATGCTGACCAATGGATTCAAATCAAAGACACAGATAGTAATCCACAAACCTATGAACACCTGATTTTTGACAAAGAAGCTAAAATTATACAATGGAAGAAAGAAAGCATCTTAAACAAATGGTGCTGGCATAACTGGATATCAACATGTAGAAGAATGGCTCTGGCTTCCGGCTCCGCTTCTGACAACTAGGCTCCCTTCCTGATTGCGCAGAGGGCTGTTGTCTGGGACGGTGATCTATGGCACCCAACATGGGGCTTGAACCCACAACCCTGAGATTAAGAATCTCATAGTTGTGTCTGAGAGCTGCTTGGCCTGCAAGGGGACCTGACAGTCTGCCAGAGGATCCATCATTCTTTGGGGTGGGTGAGGAGTGAGTGCCCGAACCGCAGCAGCTGCCCGGAGAGGGACCACAGACACTCCACAACTCCCCCTGCCACCAGCACACTTCCTGCTCTTCCTGCAGGGGTTATTCTCCCCGGATACTGCCTCTCTCTTCCTGTCCCTTCCGAGCTTGCACCCAGAATCCTTCCCCCCCTCCCCCTGCCTCATCCTCCCGTCTTTGGGGCCACAAAATCCCACAGCTCAGCCTGTTTGGGCTCTGGGGACCTGGAATTGAGTGCACCCAGGCCCGTGGGAGGTCCCCTCCTACATTGGCCTGCCTGGGGCAGGGTAGGCCTTTGTCTGAGAGCTGCTTGGCCTGTAAGGGGACCTGACAGTCTGCCAGAGGATCCATCATTCTTTGGGACACTGCAGTCCTGATGACGACTTCTGGAGATGCACTTTCATACCTCGCTGACCTCTCAACACAGTAGCACCAGTGATATTTTCTTAGTTGTTCTCAGGTGTCCTGCTCTAGTTCTAAGGCCATCCACCCAAAGGGGTCAGACTCTGGCCTCCAGGCAGGTCTGAGGATTTCTGCGGAGGGGTGCGGGCTACTTCAGATTGTGCTGCCAGGTTCGCTGTGTGGTATTCCATCCCGCCCTGCCCCCACCTTGGCCCTTATGTCTGGGCTGCGACCCTGGGCTGCCTGGAATCCCTGATCCTGTGCACTGACATTCCATCTGAACTGGTGAGTGAATGCGGACCCTGGGGCAACCTGCCGTGGAAGAGAGCACAGACACCCTACCCCCACGTCCCTCTGCAGGCTTGTGTCTGTTTCTCCCATCCCTGTGTCTCCCAAGCTTTCCCTAGTGTTCTCAGGTGTCCTGCTCCAGTTCTAAGGCCATCCACCCAAAGGGGTCAGACTCTGGCCTCCAGGCAGGTCTGAGGATTCCTGCGGAGGGGTGCGGGCTCCTTCAGATTGTGCTGCCATGTTCGCTGTGTGGTATTCCACCAGTTCAGTTCCACCTGAACTGGTGTCCTGCTCCTGATCTAAGGCCATCCACCCAGAGGAATCAGACTCTGGCCTCCAGGCAGGTCTGGGGATTCCTGCAAGGGAGTGCGGGCTTCTTCAGATTGTGACGCAAGGAATAGGTCCTCCTCTGACACAGGGGAGATCCAACCAGTTTCAGTCACAGCAAAGATTGGTCTAGGACACCAAACGCCTCAGGGCTCCTTTTGAAGGAAGAGATGGGCAGGCGCCAATGCAGGAGCTCCTCCAACAACATGAAAGGCAACATGACATCACCACAATCCAGACATCCCGAAACAACAAGAATTGAACACCCTACCCCAGAAGATATAGAAGAATCCGACCTTAAACAGTACTTTATGAAAATAATAGAGGACCTTAAACAGGAGGTAAAAAACTGCCATAAAGAAATGGAGTTGACAAACAAAAAGGTAGACGAAATAAATAAATCTCTCAAAGATACCCAAGAAAAACAAGAAAAACAAGAAAAAGCAATCAAACAGGTAAGGGAAACAGTACAAGACCTGAAAAATGAAATGGAGGTATTGAAGAAAACACAATCTGAGGGACGACTGGAAATGGAAACTCTGAGTAAACGAACAGAAACTTCAGAGACAAGTATTTCCAACCGAATACAAGAGATGGAAGAAAGAATCTCGGACTCTGAAGATACTATAGAGGAAATAAACTCACAGATTAAAGAATTAAACAAATCTAACAAATTCTTAACACAAAACATTCAGGAAATCTGGGACACCATGAAAAGACCAAACCTAAGAATAATTGGGGTAGAAGAAGAAGAATTACAACTCAAAGGCCCAGAAAACATATTCAACAAAATTATAGAAGAAAACTTCCCCAACCTAAAGAAGGATGTTCCTATGAAGGTACAAGAAGCCTACAGAACACCAAATAGACTGGATCAAAAGAAAGCATCCCCACGCCATATAATAATCAAAACACAAAACATACAGAATAAAGAACAGATATTAAGAGCTGCAAAGGAAAAAGGTCAAATAACATATAAAGGGAAACCTATCAGAATTACACCTGATTTCTCAATGGAAACCATGAAAGCCAGGAGAGCTTGGATAGATGTGCTACAGACACTAAGGGAACATGGATGCAAGCCTAGACTACTATACCCAGCAAAGCTTGCATTCACCATTGATGGAGAAAACAAGATATTCCAGGACAAAAACAGATTTAAACAATACGCAGCCACAAATCCAGCCTTGCAGAAAGTAATAGAAGGAAAATCACAAACCAAGGAGTCCAACAATGCCCACAATAACTCAGGCATCTAGCGACCCTTCACCAGCACAACTAGAAGAAGGGAAACACACAAACTCTACTACTAAAAATGACTGAAGTTAACAACCACTGGTCATTAATATCACTTAATATCAATGGACTCAATGCACCTATAAAAAGGCACAGGCTAAGAGATTGGATACGAAAACAGAATCCAACATTTTGCTGTTTACAAGAAACACACCTCAACCACAAAGACAGACACCTACTCAGAGTAAAGGGTTGGGAAAAGGTTTATCAAGCAAATGGCCCTAAGAAACAAGCGGGTGTGGCCATACTAAATTCCAGCAAAGTTGACTTCAAACTAAAATCAATCAGAAGAGATGGAAAGGGACACTTTATACTCATAACAGGAAAAATCCATCAGAATGAAGTCTCAATCCTGAATATCTATGCCCCTAATATAAAAGCTCCCACTTATGTAAAAGAAACACTTCTAGAACTCAAGGCAGCCATCAAACCACACACACTAATAGTTGGAGACTTCAACACTCCTCTCTCACCAATGGACAGGTCAATCAGACAGAAACCTAACAGAGAATTGAAAGACTTAATGGAGGTAATGAACCAAATGGACTTAACAGACATCTATAGAACATTCCACCCAAATAGGAAAGAATATACCTTCTTCTCTGTGGCTCATGGAACCTTTTCGAAAATTGACCATATACTTGGTAACAAAGCAAACTTCCACAGTTACAAAAAAATATTAGTAACCACCTGTGTCTTATCGGATCACCATGGATTAAAATTAGAATTCAACAACAATGCTACCCCCAGAAAGCCCACAAACCCATGGAAACTGAACAGTCAACTACTGACCCACACCTGGGTCAAGGAAGAAATAAAGAAAGAAATTAAAGTCTTTCTTGAATTTAATGAAAACAAAGACTCAACATACTCAAACCTATGGGACACAATGAAAGCAGTGCTAAGAGGAAAGTTCATAGCACTAAGTGCCCACTTAAAGAAAACAGAGAAAGCACTCATTGGTGACTTAACAGCACACCTGAAAGCTCTGGAAAAAAAAGAAGCAGACTCACCTAGGAGAAGTAGAAGACTGGAAATAATCAAACTGAGGGCAGAAATCAACAAAATAGAAACACAGAAAACAATCCAAAGAATCAATGAAACAAGAAGCTGGTTCTTGGAGAAAATCAACAAGATTGACAAACCCTTAGCCAAACTAATCAAACGGCAGAGGGAGAACACGCCAATTATTAAGATCAGAAATGAAAAGGGGAACATAACCACAGACACAGAGGAAATTCAGAGAATCATTAGATCTTACTACAAAAGCCTGTATGCCACAAAATTGGAAAATGTAAAAGAAATGGACAGTTTTTTAGATAAATACCATATACCAAAGTTAAACCAGGACCAGGTAAATGCTCTAAATCGTCCTGTCAGTCGCGAAGAATTAGAAACTGTTATCAGAAACCTCCCTACCAAAAAGAGCCCAGGACCAGATGGTTTCAATGCGGAGTTCTACCAGAACTTCCAAGAAGACCTAATACCTATACTCCTTAAGGTATTTCATAATATAGAAACACAAGAGTCACTGCCAAATTCCTTCTATGAAGCTACAGTTACCCTGATACCTAAACCACACAAAGACTCAACCAAGAAAGAGAATTACAGGCCAATCTCACTCATGAACATTGACGCAAAAATTCTCAATAAAATACTGGCAAACCGAATCCAAGAACACATTAGAAAAATTATCCATTACGATCAAGTAGGCTTCATCCCAGAGATGCAGGGCTGGTTCAACATACGAAAACCTATCAATGTAATCCATCATATAAATAAACTGAAGGAAAAAAACCATATGGTCATCTCATTAGATGCTGAAAAAGCATTTGACAAAATTCAGCACCCTTTTATGATAAAGGTCTTGGAGAGATTAGGGATACGAGGGTCATTCCTAAATATAATAAAAGCTATTTACAGCAAGCCGACAGCTAACATCAAATTAAACGGAGAGAAACTCAAGGCTATCCCACTAAATTCAGGAACACGACAAGGCTGTCCACTCTCTCCTTATCTCTTCAATATAGTGCTTGAAGTTCTAGCAATAGCAATAAGACAACATAAGGGAATCAAGGGGATTCAGTTTGGAATGGAAGAAGTTAAACTTTCATTATTTGCAGATGATATGATAGTATACATAAGCGACCCCAAAAACTCCACCAAAGAACTCCTACAGCTGATAAACTCCTTCAGTAACGTGGCAGGATACAAGATCAACTCCAAAAAATCAGTCGCCCTCCTATACACAAAGGATAAGGAAGCAGAGAGGGAAATCAGAGAAGTATCACCTTTCACAATAGCCACAAATAGCATAAGATATCTGGGAGTATCTCTAACCAAGGAAGTGAAGGACTTATTTGACAAGAACTTTAAGTCTTTGAAGAAAGAAATTGAAGAGGATACCAGAAAACGGAAGGATCTCCCCTGCTCGTGGATTGGAGGATCAACATAGTAAAAATGGCAATTCTACCAAAAGCAATCTATAGATTCAATGCAATCCCAATCAAGGTCCCATTAAAATTCTTCACAGAGATTGAGAGGACAATAATCAACTTTATATGGAAAAACAAGAAACCCAGGATAGCCAAAAAAATCTTATACAATAAAGGTACTTCTGGAGGCATTACCATCCCTGACTTCAAACTCTATTACAAAGCTACAGTATTGAAAACAGCTTGGTATTGGCATAAAAACAGAGAAGTTGACCAATGGAATCGTATAGAAGACCCGGATCTTAAACCACAAACCTACGAACACCTGATTTTTGATAAAGGAGCTAAAAGCACACAATGGAAGAAAGAAAGCATCTTCAACAAATGGTGCTGGCATAACTGGATGTCAACCTGTAGAAGAATGAAAGTAGATCCGTGTCTATCACCATGCACAAAACTCAAGTCCAAATGGATTAAAGACCTCAATATTAATCTGAACACATTGAGCTTGATAGAGGAGAAAGTGAGAAGTACTCTACAACAAATGGGCACAGGGAACCGTTTCCTGCGCATAACCCCAGCTGCACAGACATTAAGGGCAACATTGAATAAATGGGACCTCCTGAAGTTGAGCAGCTTCTGTAAAGCAAAGGACATTGTCACAAAGACACAAAGGCAGCCTACTGACTGGGAAAAGATCTTCACCAACCCTGCAACTGACAAAGGTCTGATCTCTAAAATATATAAGGAACTCAAGAGACTAGACGGTAAAATGCCAATTAACCCAATTAAAAATTGGGGCGCGGAACTGAACAGAGAATTCTCAACAGAAGAAGTTCGAATGGCCAAAAGACACTTAAGGTCATGCTCAACCTCCCTAGCTATCAGGGAAATGCAAATCAAAACAACTTTGAGATATCATCTTACACCTGTCAGATTGGCTAAAATCCAAAACACCAATAATAACCTTTGCTGGAGAGGTTGTGGGGTAAGGGGTACACTCATCCATTGCTGGTGGGAATGCACAATTGTGCAACCACTTTGGAAAGCAGTGTGGCGGTTTCTCAGGAAATTCGGGATCAACCTACCCCAGGACCCAGCAATTCCACTATTGGGAATCTACCCAAGAGATGCCCAATCATACAACAAAAGCATATGCTCATCTATGTTCATAGCAGCATTATTTGTAATAGCCAGATCCTGGAAACAACCTAGATGCCCTTCAGTGGAAGAATGGATGAAGAAACTGTGGAATATATACATGCTAGAATACTACTCAGCGGTAAAAAACAATGACATCTTGAATTTTGCAGGCAAATGGATGGAAATAGAAAACACTATTCTGAGTGAGGTAACCCAGACCCAAAAGATGAACATGGGATATACTCACTCATAATCGGTTTCTAGCCATAATTAAAGGACATTGAGCCTATAAATTTGGGATCCTTGAGAAGATAATAAGAAGCTGAACTCCCAAAAAAAAGATATAGTAATCCTCCTGGATATTGGAAGTAGACACGATCGCCAGGCAAAATTGGGAACTTGAGGGTTGGGCGAGACTGGGCCAAGGGAAAATGGGGAGAGAAAAATGTGAAGGGGAGAATGGGGGGAGCTCGGAGGAATGGGATGCTTGGGATATAGGAAGGGTGGATATGGGAGCAGGGAAGCATATATCTTAATTTAAGGAGCTACCTGAGGGTTGTCAAGAGACTTGACCCTAGAGGGGTTCCCAGGTTTCCAGGGAGACGCCCCCAGTTAGTTCCTTGGGCAGCTGAGGAGAGGGAGCCTGAAAAGGCCAGTTCCTATAGCCATACTGATGAATTTCTTGCATATCACCATAGAACCTCCACCTGACGATAGATGAAGAAAATGACAGAGCCCCACATTGGAGCACCGGACTGAGCTCCCAAGGTCCTGATGAGGAGCAAAAGGAGGGAGAACATGAGAAAGAAAGTCAGGACCGTGAGGGAACTTCCAGCTGGCGACAGATGGGGAAGGTGACTGAGCCCCACATTGGAGAACTGGACTGAGCTCCCAAGGTCCTGATGAGGAGCAGAAGGAGCGAGAACATGAGGGAGAAAGTCAGGAACGTGAGGAGTGCGTTCACTCATGGAGACGGTGGGACAGAACTAAAGGGAGATAACCAACTCCAGTTGGAATGGGACTGATGGATCATGCGACCAAACCCGTCTCTCTGAATGTGGCCAACAGCGGGGGCTGACTGAGAAGCAAAGGACATTGGTGCTGGGCTCTGATTCTTCTGCATGGACGGGCTCTGTGGGAGCCTTCTCAGCTTGGTCGATCACCTTCCTGGACCTGGGGGGAGTTGGGAGGACCTTGGACTTAGCATAGAGTGGGGAACCCTGATGGCTCCTTGGCCTTGAGAGGGAGGGAGGGGAGGTATGGGTGGAGGGAAGGGGAGGGAAGGGGGAGAAGGAGGGGCGGGAAGGGGGAGGAGGAGCGGAGGGAGGGGGAGGAGGAGGGAAGGAGATGGAAATTTTAAATATAAAAAAAATGTAGAAGAATGAAAATAGATCCATATCTATCACCATGCATAAAACTCAAGTCCAAATGGATTAAAGACCTCAATATAAATCCAACCACACTGAACCTGATAGAAGAGAAAGTGGGAAGTAGCCTGCAATACATGGGCACAGGAGACCATTTCCTATGTATAACCCCAGTAGCAATACACTAAGAGCAACAATGAATAAATAGGGTCTCCTGAAATTGAGAAGCTTCTGTAAAGCAAAGGACACTGTCATTAAGACAAAAAAGATCTTCACCAACTACACATCAGACAAAGGTCTGATCTCCAAAATTTTTAAAGAACTCAAGAAACTAGATTTTAAAATTCTAAATAACCCAATTAAAAATGGGGTACTGAACTGAACAGAGAATTCTCAACAAGAGAAGTTCAAATGGCCAAAAGACACTTAAGGACATGTTCAACTTCCTTAGCTAGCAGGGAAATGCAAATCAAAACAACTTTGAGATAACATCTTACACCTGTTGGAATGAATGGCTAAAATCAAAAACACCAATGATAATCTATGCTGGAGAGGATGTGGAATAAGGGGAACATTCATCCATTGCTGGTGGGAATGCAAACTTGTGCAACCACTTTGGAAATCAGTGTGGCATTTTCTCAGAAAATTTGGGAGTCAACCTACTTCAGGATCCAGCAATACCACTCTTGGGAATTTACCCAAGAGATGCCCAATCATACTACAAAAGCATTTGTTCAACTATGTTCATAACAGCATTGTTTGTAATAGCCAGAACCTAGAAACAACCTAGAATCCCCTCAGTGGAAGAAATGGATAAAGGAAGTGTGGCACATATAAACTTTAGAGTTCTACTCAGCGGTAAAAAACAATGACATCTTGAATTTTGCATGCAAATTGATGGAAATAGAAAACACTATCCTGAGTAAGATAACTCAGACCCAAAAAGATGTATATGGTATGTACTCACTCATTAGTGGACTCTAGCCACAAGCAAAGGACATAAAGCCTATAGTTCATGATCCTAGAAAAGCTAAGTAATAAGGTGAACCCAAAGGAAAACATATATAGATCCTCCTGGAAATTGGAAGCAGACAAGATTGTTGGGCAAAAGTTGGGAGCATGGGTGTTGAGATGGAGGAAGGAAGGATATGGGAGCAGGGAAGAAAATATCTTAATTAAGGGAGCCATTTTGGGGTTGTCAAGAGGCTTGGCTTTAAAGGGGTTCCCAGGTGTCCAAAGGGATGTTCCCAGCTAGGACCCTGGACAGTGGAGGACAGGGTGCCTGAACTGGCCTTGTCTCATAGTCAGATTTATGACTATCTTGAATATCACCATAGAACCTTCATCCAATGACAGATGCAGATAGAGACAGAGACCCACAATGGAGCACTGGACTGAGCTCCCAAGGTCAAGTTGAAGAGCAGAAGGAAGGAGAGTATGAACAAAGAAGTCAGGACCACGAGGGGTTTGTCCACCCACTGAGACGGTGTGCCTGTTCTAATTGGAGCTCACCAAAGTCAGCTGGACTAGGACTGAATGAGCATAGGATCAACTGGACCCTATGAATGTGCCTGAGAATTGGGACCGACTGAGAAGCAAATTATAATGGCACTGAGATTTGTCTCTACTGCATGTACTGGCTGTTTCGGGTCCTAGTCTATTTAGATGCTTACCTTCCTAAGCCTGGATGGAGGGGGGAGAGCCTTGGACTTCCCACATGGCAGGGTACCCTGCCCTCTTTTAGGACTGGAGGAGAGAAGAGGGGGTGGGAGGGAAATGAGAGGAGGGGAAGAAGTGGAAATTTTGAATGGTATTATTTATAAAGCAATAAAAAATACAAAGACAGGTCCTCTAGCTTACAGATCTGAGTGCTGAGGTTGCTCCCACATCCCCAACACACTTGGCGAGCATCCTCATGAAAGACTTTGGGCACAATGAGGAGGACTGTTATTTTAGGTAAAAGTGTTGGGTATGCTCAAAGTCTTATCTAGAACAAAAAGACAAGAAAAAATAAAGAGGATGTAGATTAGAAGTTAGACATCCAAGTATCAGGTTTTGCAGATGGCATGGTCCTTAAAAGAGCCCAACAACTCCAGGAGAAAACTCTTAGTCTGATACACACTTTCAGCAAAGTAACAGGGTACAAAACTGACCTACAAAAATCAACAGCCTTTCCATATGCTAACAATGAACTCATGGAGAAAGAAATTAAGTGGAGAAGAAAAACAAAACAAAAACCTCCAGGAAATGGAACCAACATAAATAATCATTATTGGACGAATGGATAATCATTCATGCATTCATTCAATGCATCCTTGGTTGGAACAAATACACATACACAAATGGAGTTTTCTAGCCATAAAGAGAAAAGAAAAAGAAAATGAAATGTTCAGAAAAATGAGCAGAACAAGAGATCTTGCTAAACAAAATAAAACAGACTCAGAAATACTGAATGTTTCCCTCCACACATAGTAGAGACAGAGAGAGAGAGACAGAAAGACAGAGACAGAGTAGGTCATGAAAGTAGGAAGTAGAAGGGCAACAGAGATCCTCAGGGTGGGGGAGGGGAAAGAAGCTAATGGAATACACGTGACAGGGAAGTAGAAGAATATCTCTTTGTGGACAGAAGGAGATATGTAATGTAAGAGGGAGTAAGGGATGTGGGAAGGCAATAGTGGAGGGGAGTGAGTTGAAAAAAATATGTTTATGAAAATGCCATAATGAAATCCATTACTTAGTCTACTGAATTTAACAGTTAATCAGTAAGAAAACAAAGAATAAAAATCACTAGGAATCGACTACAAAAGTCAAAGCAAAATCAATGCAATCAAAATTATAAGTTTCTTTCTGGGAAATACACTGGTAAGAAAATAAGTCACAGACTATAAGAAAATCTTTGCAAAAAACCTCTTTGAGAAAGAACTTGAGTCTAAAATATAAACAAGCCTCTAAACACATAAAGAGTAAATATCTCAATTAGAAAATGGGCAAATCATGTGAACATATTTTACTAGGGGAGATACTAGGCCCAAGGTACAAGTAAGTACAAGAGGACTCAGTGTCACCGGACCCCTGGAAGGCACAAAGATCCCAACACATCTCTACACGTCCATTGGCACAGCTAGATTTTTTTTATATTTATTTATTTATTTATTTATTTATTTATTTATTTATTTATTTTGGTTTTTTCAAGACAGGGTTTCCCTGTAGTTTCTAGAACCTGTCCTGGAACTAGCTCTTTTAGACCAGGTTGGCCTCAAACTCAGAGATCCGCCTGCCTCTGCTTCCCGAGTGCTGGGATTAAAGGCGTGTGCCACCACCGCCCAGCCACAGCTAGATTTTTTAACTATACCTATTGATGGGGCTGAGGAGACAGCTGCGTGGATAACAGAGCTTGCTGTGCAATCATAAGGACCAGAGGCTAAAACCATGGCATCTACATAACCTCAACCCCATGCTGTGGTTACAGGTATCTAACCCTCCTTAGGATCCTAAGAGCTCGATGCCCAACCAGCCTAGCCAACACAGCAATCTCAGGGGGCAGTGAGAGACCCTATCTCGAGTCATTAATTCAAAGAGGGATAGAGAAATGGGCTAATTTTGCTTTGGCTTCCTCATACATGCACAGTCACGTGCAGTAAACACACACACACACACACACACACACATACATATACTTAAATAAATAATAAATACCAGCAAAACCAAAGACTAATAAGGATGTGAGGAAAATTCAGGCTCACACATTGTAAACAGAAATGTGAGATGGAACTGAAACCTTGGAAAATACCTCAGGGGTCTCCTTACAAATTAAATATATAAGTCACATGTAGGAGCATCTAACAAAGCCTGGCACGACCAAATTACCCAGCAATTGGCCAGTGTTAAATAAACAAGTAAGGGGCAGGAAGGTGTGACTTTGAATGGGAAGGTCATTGGTAGCTAGGGCTAGAACACACACACAGACACACACACACACACCACACACACACACACACACACACACACACACACTGTCCAGTTCCTGGGTCTGTGTTGCTGCATATTAAGTGAGACACAAAGGAGTTAAGTGAAGTGAGGGATACAAGGAACCACTCTGCTATCACTGCAGGTTCCTCTGTGTACGTTCGTTTTTAACTGCGATGGTATGTAGGCTCACCTTATTTCTCACCAGGAGACTCCATGAGGAGTGGAAAACGCAAGTCTCCAGTTTCAACCTCACATGACCAAGGGCTAACAGAAGCTGACAACAGCAGGGGGATGGCGGGCTCCGCCCATCCTCATCAGTCCCAGGGGGGCTCTCCAGACCTGAGGATGCAAAGCTGACTACCTGCTACCGCGTGCACTGAGATCACAGAGTCAGGGACACGGGCTCAGACATCCCCAGGGATTGCAGAACTTTTGTGAACTTCAAACCCTCCTGGGTGACAGCGCCTGGCCCCGCCTCCTGCTCTCCCTTGCCTGTTATGTCTGGGCGCATCCTCCCTCCTCCTGAGCTCTCTGTCAACAGAGACTTGGATCAGCCAAAGCAGAAGACTGGCAGCACAGGCTCAGCATGCAGGCGCTCAACATCACCGCGGAGCAATTCTCCAGGCTGCTGAGTGCGCACAATCTGACTCGGGAGCAGTTCATTCATCTCTATGGGCTGCGGCCGCTGGTTTACACTCCCGAGCTACCAGCGCGCGCTAAACTGGCTTTTGTGCTGGCTGGAGCACTCATTTTTGCCCTGGCGCTCTTTGGCAACTCTCTGGTGGTCTACGTGGTGATCCGCAGCAAGGCCATGCGCTCAGTCACCAACATCTTCATCTGCTCTCTGGCACTCAGTGATCTGCTTATCGCCTTTTTCTGCATCCCGGTCACAATGCTCCAGAACATCTCCGACAAGTGGCTGGGTGGTAAGACAGAAATTGCATGTGCACTCGCGGAAACAGACACACACAGACAAGCACACTGCATTCACACTTCTGATCTCTTTATATTTCTGTGTCTAACTGAATCTCTGTGTCTTTCTTGGAAAGTCACCTTGCAGGCAAAAGGTGGAGGTGAGGGGTTGCTTATATGGTTCAGTCCAGACTTGGTTGAAGTGAGAGGAGTTGCTCAGGGAACCCGTGCCTGTACTTATTTCCAGCATTTTTCATAGTTACAAGGTGAGGGTTCCTCTATTTATTAATGAAATAGCAAAAGAATCACCAACGTTAAAGATCTCTTCTTGTTCTTCAACTTCCAATTTTGCTTACCAGTTACTGTGTGGATTCCAGAAATGTTTCCTGTATGTGCTAGCTAATATCTGATCTCTAAATTTTTTACACCAAATAATATATTTGCAGCAATTTCTACAAATCCTTTGTAGAAATTGTACTAAAAAAAATTGTAGGGAGAGATGTTGAAAGCACATCCCCTCTTGACTTCTAACAGGGAGATGAGATTGCACCCTTATTAGAAGAGGGGCAGAAACATGAAGAATCTGTTGGGTGGGGTCGCTGATGTTGGAACAGTATGTGGACATTGAAGAAAAATAAGAAAAATCTGGGGATTCCTGCTGACTGTGTTCTGACCACTGCCAGGTTGCACCTCAGGAGAGTTTACTGCTTTCACCCATTTTCATAAGTAGCTGTGTTCTTGTGACCACATAAAAATCCCTAGAAAGTGATTTTAAGTAAGAACTACAGCTCATGAGATCTCAACACCATTTCCTCCCTGCTGTGTTGTCTCTCTAGCGCATGAAGGGTGTTTTCACCCCCACCATTGCCCACCAGAGATCTCCTGCTCATTTCCTTGCCACTGCTGCCTTCCACTGGTTTGTGCTGTGTTTATTTCAGCAAGTGTGATGCTGAGTTGTTGGCCCCATCTCATCTGCCATGTGTTTCTAACGATCATTAACTGTGGAGCACACAGCATTGACTCGACAGTGATGATGTAGAGGGGTCGTAAATTGGTCCGCAGATCAGACACTGCCTAGTGAAAGTATTGTGTTTGTACATTTAAGATTGACCACTAAAACTGGCTCCAACAGATTCCTGAGGGGATTCTGGGTCCTTGGATGGGACTTCTGAAGGAAGGGTCTTGAGTTACTACTTCTAAGTGTTAGAACACAGATTTAGAAAGCAGTTGCACCCCTCCTGAAAAGGAGCACAGGCAGTGTGGGATCCTTTAATAGCAGTCTAAAGGCTAGATTGCCCTGAGCTCTAATCCATGCTAATTGGGCCTATAGGGGCTTCAGGTTTTCAATAGAGTATTGAGGAAAAAAACTTTGCAAGTGGAGTAGAGCAGATCATTAGGCCCCTGTTCAGAGAGGGGTTTGATCCCCACTGTGGGCCAGGCACCTATTCCCTGCGGAGAACATGGGGAGGAACAGTTATGGCTAACCTCATGCTTCTGGTTCCTTTGCTTCCGGCTTTATGGGAATCATTTCACTTCAGATTCTAAACGCTGTAGATGTGGTGACATTCTGCACACTTGTTTAGAGGGTTAGTATGATAAAGCATAAGAGTGCTTTGAACAAACTTGTTGTTAGGCATGGTGACACACCTGTAGTCTAGTACTAAGGGAGGAGTAGCAGGAGAATTGAAAGTTCTTGGCAGCCTCGGCTGCATAGTGAGTTTACATGAGGAGAAGCTGGATCACTAAAACAAAGCACAGAGAGGAGAGAGAGAGAGAGAGAGAGAGAGAGAGAGAGAGAGAGAGAGAGAGAGAGAGAGAGAGAGAGAGAGAGAGAGACAAAGACAGAGACAGACAGAGACAGAGAGACAGACAGAGATCATGCTGTGAAAGTATATGATTAATTCTATTGAGAACTGTTTAGTTGGAGATTGCTTATATTTATACAGGACTAGATAAATAACGCTCTATAAGTTGAGTATACAACAGCAAAATTACAGTGCAGATGAGAAGAAAAAGCCACAGACAGGTGTGGAGAGAACAAACTTGTATGCTATAGATGGAATGATAATTGCAAAACTATCATGATGTGTCATCAAAGGAGAGTACACAAGAATGTAAAAGATGAAAATTAAAGCATAAGTTATTTGACAAATCTATTGAAAAATTTCCTATATGGCAAAGTATCACCTTGAGAATACAAGAGTCTATAAAGCCTGTGGTTCTTTTGGGGTCTCACAGAACACAAGAGGCCCCAAAGTAAGTAAAATTAATATGTAACAGATGAAAAGCCACTCTGTGGTGGGAACACTGCCCAAGGAAGTGGTGTCTGAAGAGAGAAGGATGTCCGGGAGAGTTTGTCACTCCGTAGTTTGGGGAGAGAAAAAAAATGCTGTATTTTAAAAATGCTGTAAAAGACATTTGAAGAAAAATCATCAAATGGGAATGATGGAGAGACACAGAAAACCAGGTCACTGCAACTAGGGAAGGAAATGTGTTGTGAAAAAGTCAAAAATATGAAGCCCTGTCATAGGGAGCGGTAGGAAAAGCAAAGCATTCACGTGGGCCAGGTAGGAAAGCAACTCAGAGTGGACCTTCCCTGGACTCACTGCCATAGAGTGAGGACCAAGTCCTGAGGAGTCCCAGGACCTGAAGGCCCTGCAGAAATAACGAGAGCAGTTTGCTGAGCTGCTGGAGCAGAAGGGGACCCCTAGTAGATACAGAGACTGACGTTACCCTGGGCTTCTCGTGGGAACGGTTCACCCTGCTGAACATTTGCCTCTTTGAGGACCTGCGTCTCAGTTTCAAGAACGTATGCAAGCTGCTCACGAAGAGGATGGAGGAGTCTGAAAGCAGCCTTTAGCTGAGACCTGGTGAGGGCTGCTAGAGAAAGCAGCGGAGGAGGATTGACACCTGCTCGAGAGGGCCTGGAGAATGCATGTCTGCAGTGCCCGGAGCCCACCCTGCAGCAGATCAGCACCACTGTGGAGCAGCTTGGGCTGGGAAACGAAGTGGTCTGAGTATGGTTTTACAACTGGTGCCGGAAGGGCAAACGATTAAGTATCCACTATTCCCAGTAAGAGGAATATGAGGTGGCAGGGTCCCTTTTTCCAGGGCGGCCTGTATCATTTCCTCTGACTCCAGGGCCCCGTTTTGGTGCCCCAGGATACAAGAGCCCCTACTTCACCGCACTGTACTGTTCAGGCCCATTTCTAGGGGGAGAGCCTTTCCCTCTTTCCTGCTGTTCCTGTCATTGCTCTGGGCTCTCCAATGCCTTTATACTGAAGTGTCCCACCTGACTGAGGATGGGGGAAGAACCCAAAGCCTGTTGTTGCACCACGACTGTGAAATTGAGTTCTTCAGTTACTAAGGAAGGATTGCAAGCACAAAGAGTGGGGGCCAGAAGGTGGGGAGTGATGGACAGGAGAAGTTCACTAATGTCATTTATTATGAGCCCATTCTCATCATTCTGCAGCTTTGGACACAGAATGAAAAGAAGAAGAGAAAGAAGGAAGGAGGGAGGGAAGGAAAGAAAGAGGGAGGGAGGGAGGGAGAGAGGGAGGAGGAAGGAAGGAATTTACCTCTGAGCAGTGAATCTCAGCCTTTGAACATATGGAATCACCCCTCGGGGAGGTGTAAGGAACACTTGAGCCCACACTAAGAGATTCTGATTTTATGAGTCTGAGCATAACAGCTTGTTTTACATTTTCAAAACTTCCACACATCAGAAAGGATTACAATCTCCAGGCAAAGCTGAAAACCACCATGCAGCACAAACACTGACAGTGTCCGGCTTAGCTTGTTAGGAAGGCTAAAAGTGGAAAAAAGATTGAGGCAGAGGTTTAGAAAGCACAGTGCCTTCCACATATGCAACCTCAGAAAAAGATACAGTGCTTTTTAAAATGTGGGAAAGAACCAGAAATGCTCACGAAATGCAATGGAAGGTTGTGCTAAGTGCAGTCCAACAAGGACCCTGGGGAGATGGCCATTGTGGGCAGTCTGTGGGCTGTACTGAGGCCTTGGCCTTTCTGGACTCGTTCGAGACACATTTGTAAAGAAGTAAAAAATCATTTAAAAAAGATGAGAGTAGGAAACACACAAGTAAAACCCAACAAGGATTATTCTCTTGAAAACTACAGCTGTAGCTGTGGATTAGCACACGTCACTGAGGTTTCCGTCCGTTTGCCAGAGCTACAAGGATCATCTGGGTGGATGAACCAGGAGGTGTGACTCTCAGGTTTTATCAGAATAGCATCTGTCACTCTTCTTCACAAACACAGCTTTGCCTACGGTGTTACAGAAAAGATAACGTGTTTCACTGGAGGGATGGGAGAAGTGCAGGAGGAAGGGAAACAAAGCACATGCCTGAGGTGCTGCCTGGAACAGCTGGTGGGTTTCTTAGAGATGACAAACTCCTGAACTGAGAAAGTGCTTAAAGGAAGTTGTTGAACTTTATTTTACTGATAAGATATTAATTTGTGAGAGCAGTTCAGATCCGTGGCTTATAATGGAACTTTAGTGTATTAATCACTTAGTGAGGAGATGGTGTCAATTACATTTAGTATAATAATTTTCCTTCTTTTGCACTTCAGAAATTTGCATATGACAAAAGTGATGTGAAATCAAGAGTACTACGTGACAATTTAAAGCTCTGCAATAGTCACGAGGACAACTATTAAGCAGTCTCTTGGGGGGGGAGGAAAAGTTCTTGTTTAAAAGAAAAATAATCAAGAGTTAGATGGCAACATTAAACTTGGAAGTGAAGTCAGAAATGTTATGTCATGGGGCTAATCTGAGCGTGCTTTCTCAAATTAGTTCTGTGCATGTTTTGAGAGAAAAACTTGTGTCTTTAATAGTCAAGAAAATCACTAGATTTTCACAGACAGTAGAAGAGGGGAGCAGCACCCACAGGATTCTATGTAGAAAGTCTTCTTTATGTGGGACAACAATCAGAACAGTGACAGGGAAGGGTATCTATATTTAAAAATTGATCTCTACCTCAGAAGATAAAAAAGAATACTTCTTGCTATATCTGGAAAGTTCTAGAAGGGTCCATCCAGCTGGGACTCACTCTTTCTTTAGAATCAGGTATTGTGAATGAAGCTATGGAGTCCTCTGACCAGGACTTAGTTACACACTATAATGGTGGTGGACTGCATGGCCAGCTGGGAGGCCAGGGCCACTCCTGCTTGAATGAGTTGGGTAGAGTAAATTTACTCAGGAAATTTGGGATCAGCCTCATGTGGTACTCTGGTAGTCTTGTGTATTTCCAATGAGGCCATACAAGCAAGAATTTCCCTCCATCTGAGATGATTCTTGGCAGAATGCCTGTAGATACTTCATAGAGCAACACACCACTGCAAGATAGATTCTTGTCCTTGTCGTGTGAGAGATTCTTTCTCATCCATCTCCTACATTTGGTTTCAGGTGAGCTCAGATTGTCCCACCTCACTGTAGACTGCAGCATCTTAGAGTTCCATCATAGCTTGTCTCTACTCTAGCAGAATGAGCCATTGGTGCATGCTGTTAGTCATTTTCTTTCTGTGGACTGGAGGCCTAAGGAGCTGACACTTTATCTGTTCTGTGTTGTCTAACTGGTAAGCTTCCTGAATGTGTGTGGATGCCCAAGGGCTCACGAGTATGGGCTCATTGAGTCCTTGCTGGTTCCATGTATGTAACTAAAACCAGCCACGCTCATGGCCCCAGCAATGACAGTTGTGATCTCGTTAGCCACCAAGATTCCCCAGAATGTGTGTCCCCTGAACAAGGAACTCCAAAGGAGGGCATGTGTCATAGTGTTGGCCATGTATGTCTGTGGGACCAAGTCCACCTAATAGCCAGTAAGCTCTATGATATACGTCTTCTGCCTTTGATTTCATTGGCATCCTCCTCTATGGCCTAATCCCTGCACTAGGCTTTGAGGTTGAGCTTCATCAGTATTATGAAGCTATTCCATGTCCACCCCTCTTGGTCTGGGTAGGGTGACCTGAAAGGACACATGAGATTTTCAAGAATCTACAAAACCCATGTTAGTGCCAATAACATCGTCACCACCACCACTGGATCCTCCACAGGGGGTGTGTCAACTGTTTCTGTAGTTCATGAAAAGAACCATTTTCTGCCTCTCCTTTCAAGTTCACAAATTTTGTGGCCAACCAACTTCTATGTTTCCAGTTCTCCAACCCCTTCCTGCCTCTGCTGAGGAACCACAGACAGCTCAGTGTAAGCTGGGGAACTTTCCTTGCCAGCTCCACCCAGCCTGTGGCACTGAGGAAGACTTAGCAGAAGCTGTATTTTGTTTCCAATTCTGTCTGAAAATGATGGGTTCCTCGTGATCCATCCTGTAACAGCTAGGGAAATGCTTTCTGCTTTCCTCTGTCTTCCTGAAACTGAAACTAAATACATTCATTTCCTCCTGCGTCTGGGTTTAGAGTGAGCCAGTAGAGATCACAGAAACCTTAAAAGGCAGCCTTCCTCATTTCCTGGGAGCAACTAGACAGCTGTGCAGTAAGGCTGGGTCTGTGAAGGGGTCCATCATGTATCAGTTGCTTCGGTGTTAACTATGTTGTATATTACATTGTCTGGCAATGTGAGACCAAGCAGAGCAACTTGGAAAGAATGTCCGATGATGCCATCTAGTGGCTATGACTCCTGAGAACCGTTACAACAATACAAGCTTTACACTTTGTTTTTTTTAAAACAAAAACCAAAAAAATAATATTTTATGTTTATACCCAATAGACAGATGCTAGTCTGAGTCGTACCCAAAGAAGCTTCCCTTTGCAATAAATAATACTGAATGCAGAGACTCATGGCTGCTCAATGTGAAAATTAAATGTTCGTCCCTACAGACAGTACCTATATTATACTGTCCTGTCTAAGGTTCAGGAAACGTGCTCAAAGAGAAGACAGAAGAATGTAAGAGATAGAAGACAGAGAAAGGGGCTGGGAAATGCTGTGTTCTAGGCTTGACACAGCTTTTCAGTCAATCTCGCAGTGGTTACGCCTGCCTCCATTGACTGGGCCTGCACAAGGTAGGGCCTGTCATTAGTCAAGCCTGGACAAAGATTGGTGAGACGGTATCCCATCTTGATGACATACTGGCCACTGGTAGATTCTGAAGAGAAAGCAGGCATTGGCTTCCCTTGGATATTCACAGGAGAACCTGTGACTAGTTCAAAAGGCTCCCATGACTACTTCAAAACCAATATCACAAACAGCCCTTCTTAAACTCAGTGGATCAGAAACAAAACACAAAGATGTAAATATGAGAAAGGGACTCGTAAAGAGTAAAGAGTGATGGGGGAGTTGACAGAGTTAGAAGGGAGATGGGGGAGTGGGCTGAGTAGCGCTTATATATACATCTATCAAAGGAGAAAAATTAATAAGTGTTAGATATAAAAGAACCAGCCCTAGGGCTGGAAATACGGCTCAGTGGTTAAGAGCAATGACTGTTCTTCCAGAGACAAGGGTTCAATTTCCAGCACCCACATGGCAGCTTACAAGTGTCTGTAACTCCAGTCCAGGGGATCTGATATGATACCCTTACACCGACGCACATAAAATAAAGTTAAATGATTTATTTTTTAAAAATGAAACAATGCAGATCCAATTTTTATGGATGAACTTGATTTCAGAATGAATTAAATACTATGTACATATTTTCAACTATAAATTATTACTTGGAAACTCCTCCAATACTGCATGGAAAAGCAACTACATTATCTTAAAGACATTTTTCCCAGAGTAACTGCAATGTATGTAAAACCTCTAGATGGTACAAGTTAGCAAAGGATAGAGTTTGATGTCAAGACAATAATTAAGATATTTGACTCAGTTTCTTCGTTTGTATCCTGGAAGAATGGTTCTTCTTAGGGTTGACGTGATAATGAATGCCCCCATGAGTGAAAGGACTCGGGTCTCGGGTCTCTGAGGGAGGTGCAGTTGTTGTTCACGGAGTGAGGGATAGTGTTTTAATGTTGTGTAAGTTTGTGTGTAGAATCGGTTTGTCCGATAAGTCTGATAAAATGCTAGAAGAGCAGTCCTGCCCGTGCTGAATGCTGACTCACCAGGCTCCCAGGCGGGACCCACCACCTCGGCTCCTCTGGGCCTGAGGGAGGTCACAAGCAGTGCCACAGGGTGTGGGGCAGATCCAGGATATGAAATGACAACATCAACCCTTCAGGGTTTCTCTGCAGCTTTGCAGCCTGTCCTGGATCTCACTACATGACTTCAGCCAGTTTCCCGCCCCTGCTGTGTTGGACTGGCACAATCTGATGCTGTCTTTCACAGGGAAGCCTGATTCTGGCCCAGTTAAGATGGGGGCCTCCCAGAAGACTCCCTGCACAACTGGTGCCCCCTCACCCTATGGATGGATTCCTTACTGCAGCTCAAGCCCCGTGCTTTGATGAGGACTCTCTGATGGCTGGATACTGACCTCGAGAGAACTGAGACCTGTGTCATCTTCTCCCAGGAAAAATGTCCTGGTGACTGGTGGGTGAGTTCCCTGCATCCCCAGGAAGCTATAACGAGCAGATCTGTGACCCCTATAAGTCCTGCTCACTCAGTTTGTCTCACTGGAGCATGAGCACCTTAGCTGCCCAAGGTCACATGTGTGAGACAGTTGGTGATAGAGTCATCAATGGAATTGTCATGGGGGAGCACAAAATCATGGTGAATGGCAGTTGCGTGGCTACAAGCCGTATCCCTGAACACTGGAGAAATTTTTATTTATAACTATTAATATTATTATTATTATTATAACTTGACACAGTTACTCATAGATGGTCCCAAACATTGAAGAAAAGCTAAGTATTACTTCAAGAAGATCAGCATGTTTTAAACATCATCAACAGCATGAAAGAACACTCCTGGAAACTATGGCCACTCACCTCTTCAAACTGTGTACTTACTATGGGCAACATTGAGTGTGTGCCTGGCTTTGTGCTTATGGGAAGCAGGGATCTCACAAGATTACAATTAGTCCTCATCTACTTCACAAATAATACTGCTACCCAGATACAGGAGATACACCTAAAGCAGAAAGCTCTCAGAAGGACAACTGGTCAACCTTAGCTCTAAGCACATGACCCTGGTCTTTCATTCCCCAGCAGACAGCAGTGAGACACAACCCCTGTTGTCTCTGTGTGTGCACAGCTCTCAGAAATTCACCTAGTCCCTGTGAAAACAGTGGCTTTTGCCTCCCTTTCTCCAGGAGGGTCTGTCTCCATGGAGCCTCTCCTAGAACTAGTGTGATAGGCTTGGGGATCCTGCTAGGCCTGTACAAGCACTGAGTAAACACTGTAACCACAATTTACACAATGAAAAACAAACGATTTGTTAAAAGCAATGTTTCATTTAACACAACATTGAAAACATCCCAAAGAATAAAAAGGGGAGGGGAAGCTGGCTGTGGGTCTGGGAATGCTGCTGGGTTGAAATAAGGGGGTGATTCTGTGGGGAACAATAGAGCTGGTGCTGTCTGCAGAGCAGATATATGAGGGACATCTAGAGGAACAAGTAGACCCGGCCAATCCCTGGACCCCCAGATGAAGTTGCACTGTGTCTGCGGACATGGTAAGAGGTCAAGCATCTGAAGCATCCACGACTGCGGGCAGGAATCTGGCCCTGACTGCTAGTCCAGCTGTACACGTGACACAAGACCTGATGTTGCGTTTTCTGCTCTGCAGCTGCTCTGGGTTTGCTGGTTCTGGATTGAGGGTGGCTGTCTTCAATTGCTGGTTAACAGACTTGGAAACTCTAGATTTGGATGTGCAGATCTGCTTCAGCTCTCCGGATCTAAGGATGGAGACAGATGTGGCGTGGATGCAAGCATCTCTAGAAGGGGAAGTGGCAGTAGAGGACAGGAGACAACATGCCCAGGATGATAACTCTTTCTCAGTTTTCCAAACATAGGAGAGACCTTGTCTGCCTAGATTCCCAGATCCTATCCTCCAAAAGATCACGTGCCCAGGCTAGGGTCCAGTGACTGCTCCTGCAAAGAGGATTCTCTAAAGGATCCCCAATCGTTCCTGAGATCTGAGACCAGGTCCTGAGACCTCCTCACAGTGTCAAGCATCTACCTGGTACTTTCTCAATTGCCATTCTCTGAATCATTTGCCATTTGTCCCTGCAATTTGGTATGGAGCTTGTGGACACGGACAAGGACATCTAAGTAGGGCATGTTAAGAATCAAATAGGTTTTTACCCTCTTCAGAATGGACATGTTTGATGTCTTGGAAAAGTCCACAGGGAACTCACCAATCCATGTGTCCAGGAGGATGTAGATGGTGCTGGCGGAAAGGACAGACAGGACACTTAGTGACCTGGATTTTCCTTTGCCACCCCGCCCAAGACTCTGTGCATGTGAGACTGGAAAGGAGAGGATAGCCAGCCCTTAGCCATATGAGTACAATGAGCAGGGCTGAGAGTTAACTTCATCCATGAAAACACTGAGAAAAAATTGTAATCCAACAAAGTCAAAGAAAGGAAGCACACATACATCATTCATATATATTGATGTGAGTGTACACATGCATGCATGCACAAACACATCACTACAACCACCATCACCACCACCACAACAGCAACAACAAAATAACAGGAATCATTGGTCATTGATATCTCTCCACCTCAACAGTCTCAATTCCCCAAACAAAGGACACAAACTAACAGAATGAATGCAAATCCAGGCTCCATCCTTCTACTGCATCCACGAAACACACCTTAACATCAGGGATAAACGTCACTTCAGGGTAAAGGGTTGGAAAAAAGACATTCCAAGCAAATGGACCTAAGAAGCAAGTGATGTAGCCATTTTAAATCAGAAAGGAAGAAGTCAAAATATTTCTATTAGTAGATGATATGATAATATACATCAGTGACCCTAAAATTTCCACTAGGGAACCCTTACAGCTAATAAACAGTTTCAGCAAAGTTGCTGGGTACAAAATAAACTCACAAAAATCAGCTGCCCTCTTATATGCAAATGACAAACTGTCTAAGAAAGAAGTCAAGGAAATAATACCTTTCACAAAGGTCTCAAATATATAAAATATCTTGGAGTATCTCTAACTAAGCAGATAAAAGATTTGCATGATTAAACTTCAAGTATTTGAAGAAAGATTGAGGAAAATACCAAAAGATGGAAATATCTCCTGTCTTACCAAAAGCAATCTACAGATTCAGCAGTCCCCATCAAAATCCCAACACAATTCTTCACAGGTCTTGAAAGGGCAGCGTTCAACCTCATGTGGAAGCACATACACAAAAAAAAGAAAAATAAACAAAAAATAAGATAGTTAAAACAATCAAGAACAGTAAAAGAACTGGGAAAGGTATCACTATTCCCAATTTCAAGTTTTCTTACAAAGCTACAATAATAAAAAACACAATGGTATTGGTGGCACAAAAACAGACTCACTGATGAATGGAATTGACCTGGACACCCATACATAAGTTCACATATCTATGACTCCTGGTTTTTAATAAATAGTCCAGAATACATACTAGAGAAAAGAAAGCATTTTTAACAAATGGTGCAAATAGATTCATATCAATCACTGCACAAAATTAACTCTAAATGGATCAGAAGCCTCAACATAAAACCAGACTCACTGAAGCTGATAGAAGAGAAAGTAGGGGGTTACCTTGAATGCCATGACACCAGAGACAACTTCCTGGACACAACACAGCACAGGAACTAAGATCAAATGATGTATGAGTGATAAAAACTCATAGATGGGTATTGGGGTTCAACCTGAGGATCCAAAAAACAAAGCAGCCAGCCACTGGCTCTTACCTTGACCTTAGTATGATAATGGCAATCCTGCCTCCAGGAATCTTAAAATGAGACTGTGTCTGAGAGCTGTTTCCTCCTGTTTTATAATCCTCTCTGGAACTGGGATTAAAGATGTGCACCATTGGGATTAAAGGCATGAACCTCCTGGTTTCTATGGCAGCTGGTTTGGCTACTGGGATTAAACGTGTGTGTTACCACTGCCTTGCTGTAAGGCTGACCAGTGTGACTGTTTTACTTTCCTGATCCCCATGCAAACTTTATTAAATTACAATAGAAATGCTGCTACAACCAACAACAAATGAAACAAAAAAACTTCTGTAAGGCAAAGGACACCATGAATAAGAAAAATTGCAGCCTACAAAATAGGAAAAGAGTTTTACCAACTCTACATCTGATAGAGGACAATATCATATATAATATCATATATATATGTATATATATGTGTGTATATATATATACATTCAAGCAACTAGATATCAAGTAAACAACCCAATGAAAAGGGGGTACAGAGCTAAACAGAGAGGAAACTCAAATGGCTGAGAAACACTTAAAGAAATGTTCAACATCCTTAGTTATCAGGAAAATACAAATCAAAACTACATTGAGATTTCATTTTACACCATTCAGAGTGGTTAAGATCACAGAACAAATGACAGCTCATGCTCTTGAGGATGTGGAATAAAAGGAGCCTCCATCCATTGCTGGTGGAAGTACAAACTCATACAGCCACTATGGGAATCAGTGTGGCAGTTCCTTGGGAAGAAGGGAATCTACATCAAGACCCAGCTATACCACTCTAGGGCATATACCCGAGGGACACTCCAATCTACCACAATGACATTTACTCAACTGTGCTCATTCTTGCTTCATTCATAATAGCCAGAAACCAGAAATAACCTAGATGCCCCTAAACAGAAGAACGGATAATGAAAATATAGTACATTTATGCAATAGAGTATTGCTCAGCCATTTTTTAAAAAATCATGAAATTTGCAAGTAAATGGATTAAACTAAGAAAATCATCCTGAGTGAGGTTAACCTAGACCCAGAAATACAAATTTAGCAAATATTCACTTACACGTAGATAATAACTGTTAAACCCATTATAATCAGGCTACAATCCATAGAAGCACAGACGGTAGGTATAGAGTAAGTGAGTAGAGGGATCAAATAGATTTTCTTAGGAAAAGGAAAACAGAAAAGATAGCTATGGCTAGAATAGGAGGAGATGGATGGGTTGTGAGAGAGAATACAGGGAGAAACAGCTAAAATTAAGGGGCATTTCTGGAGTACTATGGAAAACTAATACAGCAGAAGGTTTATAAAATATATACATATATGAAAGCAATCTATATGAAACCACCAAACAATAGGGTAGATGGAGTCCCAGCTGCCCATCTCTTGTCACCCAAGGCAGCAGCCAGTACCAGGGTTGGGTTACATCTAATTGACATGTTAGCTAAAGGGATCCATGGGAATCCCCAAACAACTCAGGAAGTGGCTAAAACAGTAGGTTGCTTTCCACAAACTGATACCAAAGGGTTGGCTAAAGACAACACCTACACTGAATGGAGATATCCAGCTGGCATCTACATCACCTTCATCCCTGTGACCCAGCATCTTTGGTACAGGAAGGCACTCAGCATGCTATCAAGAAAAGTAATAGAAACACCAACCCAGCCACAAAAGCTTTGACCTACAATCTGTCCTGCCTGCACGATCTGTTAGCGCGGTAGTGACACAAAGTGTGTGAGAGAACCCAAGCAGTAGCTGATTGGACCTGAGGGCCACAGCACAGGACGTAACTCATTCCTAGCACTGCTTGGGTGACGTAGGACGAAACCAAACACTGCTGGTCTGAAAAGGGGGTGGGAGACAATGGGATAAAATGAGTCCTTTTATTATTTTATCTTATTTTAAAACAATCTTTTTTATTTTACATACCAATCCCAGTTCCCTCTTCTCCTCCTCCTGCTTCCCCAACTTTTATCCCACTCCAGTCTCCATCCATTCCTAAGAGAGTGTGAGGCCTCCCATGGGGAGTCAGCAAAGTTGATCACATCACTTGAGGCAGTACCAAGGCCCTCCTCCTTGTATCTAGGCTGAGCAAGATACCCTTCCGTAGGTAATGTGCTTCAAAGAGTCAGTTCACACACTAGGGATAAATACTGGTTCCACTGCCAGTGGCCTCACAGACTGCCCAAGCTACACAGCTGTCACCCACATTCAGAGGGCTTAGTTCAGTCCCATGCAGATTCCCCCTCTGTCAGTCCAGACTCAGTGAGCTCCCACTAGCTCAGATCAGCCCCTTTGCTCATAATATTGCTCCACCCTCTCTATGACTGAACGCCAGGGGTTCAGCCCAGTGCTTAGTGGCAGATCTCTGCATCTGCTTCCATCAGTTGCTGGATGAAGGCTCTATGATGACAATAAAGGTAATTATCAGTCTGCTTACAGGAGAAGGCCAGTTCAGGCATGCTCTCCACTATTGCTTAGACTCTTAGCTGGGGTTGTCCTTGCAGATTCCTGGGAATTTCCCTAGTGCAAGGTTTCTCGCTAACCCCATAATGGTTCCCTCCACCAAGATATCCCTTTCCTTGCTCTCCTTCTCTGTCCTTCCCCCAACTCAACCTTCCCAATCCCTCATGTTCACCTTCCCCTTCCCCTCCTCCCCTCCCCATTCCAATTCCACCCTCCTTCCTCCCCCCGCCCACACTCATATTACTCAGGAGATATTATCTATTTTACCTTCATACAGAGAGAGAGAGAGAGAGAAAGTATAGAGACAGTAAATGTGATATAAAAAGTACAAATAGTCATAGATTAAAGGAGTAAAGATAATAAAATAAATATTAAATATTAAACTTGTAAAAAGTAATAAAGTAAAAAATAAGCCACATAAAGATAAAATATACACAAAGAGTCTAGATTATGTATATTATTGGGTTTTCTTTAAATTTTTTTACTGTTAAAAAGCTATGTAATGAAAGACATTTCATTGCATGGACTGCTAAATTAAACCAACATAAAGGTATCTTAATTTCAAAATTTGAGTCTAAGGATATGTTGCTTTAAAAAGGAAGTTCTTCTTTTGTTTCCACAAAAGATAAAAACCTGTGGATTAATTCCAGACTAAGTGCTTTGATGGTCTGAGACCCCCCTAAAAGGTTGTGATAAACATCCCCAAAAATACTTTGCCCAACAAAAAACAAAAAGCAGTTTGGAGAGAACAATGCCCATATTCCCAAATATGTCTATAAATGTTTACTTACATTTAAAGGGGGATATGCTATAGAGATTTGCATTGGTATGGATCTTGCTTTATTGATACAAATTTAAGGTAAATTTTGATAAATGTGTATATGTATATTTCTGCTCTTGATTAAGGTATTGTGTTTTGCAGCTCATTTAAAAATTCAATGTATAATTAAGAAATACTGGTTAATAGATAGTCATCTCTATAATAGTCACCTTGTGTTCATATTAGTTAGGTTTTGTAGAGACATAGAGATATAGTTCAATTAGATAGGGATTCTTCAAATCTTTCAAAGATTTAAAATGTTTTAAGAACTTAGTACTTTTCATGACAATGAGATTCATCTGCTCCTGGTAGCACCGATCTACTTCAAGAGGAAGATGGGCATCGAAGAGGCTCCTTATGCAGTCTGTTCACCATTTGTGCAAGAAACTGCTCTTGCCTGGACTGCTTGATGGTATGCTGTATGAACTGTATGTACTTGTATGTATGGACTTGCAGGACCTACAGAGAAAAGACTGCTGAACTTGCCTAAAAGTGAGATGTTCATCCAGGGTTCCTGATCCATGAAAGAGTCTGCAAGACATTCTGCAGGACACAGCAGAAAGTGACTGACAAACAACCAACATAGGTGGAACTGTCTTTGAAATTTCCTGCTCCATGGAAAAGTCTGCTGGATATTATGAGCCAGTAGGCTGAAGATGGATGCCACAATGATACAGAAGAACTTTGGGTGACCATCCAGGCAACAAGACGTCTCTGTCAATTCTAAAGTTTTGGAAAATGCTTACAATGTACTTCCTGTTTACTTAGGTGATATTATATCCTTCTGGAGTCTTTCTTAGAGTTGAAAAATAGTTATAGTTACAGTTTTAATTAGTTATAATAAGAGATAAAGTAGACATAAATATTGTAACTATAATTCTTGCTTGGTAACTGTTTTGTTATATATAGTTTTACTATGTTAAAATAAAAACCTTTTTTATTTAAATAGAAAGGGGAGATGATATGGAATTCCTCTCTGTATGCTGGGATTACCATTGATTAATGAAGAAACTGCTTTGGACCTATAGCAAGGCAGAACTAGCTAGGCAGGAAAAACTAAATGCTGGGAGAAAGAAGGCAGAGTCAAAGGAAGCCATGTAGCCCCACCAGAGACAGATGCTGGAACGTTACCTGGTAAGTCACAGTCATGTGGCAATACACAGATTACTAAAAATGTGTAAAATTAAGATGTAAGAGTTAGCCAATAAGAAGCTAGAGCTAATGGGCCAAGCTGTGATTTAATTAATACAGTTTCTGTGTGGTTATTTCAATTCTGGGTGGCCGGGACGAACAAGCAGCCTCCTTCAACACAGTAGAATCCATGTATGGCCCCTTTAGAGTCCCCCTTGTATCCAGGCTTCTCTGGGGGTGTGGACTATATGCTGGTTATCTCTGCTTTATGTTTAATATCCACAAGTGAGTACCTACCATGTTTGTCTTTCTGGTTCTGGGTACCTCACTTAGGAGGGTTTGATAAAAATGACTCCTAATGACATTCTGCTGTACTCTGATAAGTGCCTTGCTCAGCCATCATCAGAGAAGCTTCTTCCTGCATCAGATGAGAATTAGTGCAGAGACCCACAGCCAGATGTTACACAGAGTCTCGGCAGTGTGGAAGGGAAGAAGTGACACCCAAAAGCTCTCCTCTGAGCACATGTGCACCATGTCATGTGTGCATACAAGACAGAGATAATAATAAGATGATAGCAGATAGTAGTGAAGGAAAGAATTCTAAAAATATATTGTTGATGCACTTAGGTCCAATTCATTAAAAATTTCTTCTGGTATTCCTTTGACCTTGGACTGTATAACATTGTATAAAAAAATCTCACTGAAGGGATAGAAAACTGTTCTGGTTAAATTTTCAATGAACTCTAAGGAATATTACTAATAATTTACTCAAATATTAATTTATTAAAATTAGTTATTTGTGAGGTAACTGATTTACTGCATATTAAACATTCAAACAGTGAAATGGATAAAGGCTGATGTTATTTTTTGTGCAGTTGCAGAAGAAGGTGGTCAGATTTAGGGGTCCAATACAGTCCTGGTGTCTTTCTTGGCCAGCCTACAACGTCAGTGTCGAGGGAACCGAAGGTCAGAAAAGCCTATCAAATGAACAGATGCAGCAATTGGACAAGAAACGCCCAGGAATGATGAACATACGAGGAGCCAAACACATAAGGATCGAAATGACTGTTAGCGAGTGGCCTAGCTGAATAATGACTGATTTTCAATCTTGGAGCCGCTCTGGAGTTCTGGGTCAGACTCATTTGGTCCCAGAGCCAGTCGGTGAGTGAGGCAGCTGATAGGCAGCTGGGCATGCAAGAGGATGTCTCTGGGAGGTCCAAGCTGGGGTTCTGGGTTAGGATTCACTCGGTCCCAGAGCTGAGTAATAGGTGTGGTGGCCGACTGATGTGGGGCCGGAGGACTGGGTCTGGGGGTTCTCACCTGGAATCCCGGTTCAAAATTCATACAGTCCCGTGTTGGCCTGGTGATTAGAGCGGCTGAAAGGCAGGCACACCACTGGCTTTCTGGGTTCCCAGCTGGACGGTAAGAGGTCTGTAGCAGGTGGGGAGTGGGGTGCCTTGATGGGTGGTGGGTCCGGACCAGCCTCTACATCGTCCCAGCACTGAGCAGCGGCTGGAGCGGCTGATAGGCAGTTCTCAATGTGTCTTTCCTATGAATAAAATGAGACCTCCTTGTTGCTATCTATCACGTTGAGATCTTTACATTAGAAAAGTAAAGAAAGTTAAAATTGTGACACATGCCCAGCAGTGGATGGCCAATGCAAACAGAACTCAATGGCGTCTTTTGAAGTTCTTGTCTCATAATGTTGAGTCAGGGTTTTTTTGTTTTTAATCTTAAAGGTCCTCTGTGTATATATTGCAGTTTTGATTTTGTGTTTTTAACGGATTCCTATGTGTGCAAACATGTGTTTCTGCATCTACATGTGTTTCTTGTCCTTTTTCTTTAGTTCTTTTTCTTCTGTTTATTTATTTTGTTTATCTACTCTTATTTGTTTTGTTTTTATTTACCTTATTTTGTTATATTATTATTCCTTGGGTGCTTGTTTTCTAATGAGATACAAAAAAAGTGTGGTGGAGCCAGATGGAGCAGGAGGAACTGGAAGGACTCAGGGGAACAGAAACTGTAATCAGAATATACTGATGAAAAAAATCAATTTTCAATTTTAAAAAGCCAGCCTGTATAGAATTTTAAAAATCATAATGGTTAAAGGTTGAATCTGCACATCAAGTTAGATAGACATGCTTAGAAGAAATCTGAGTCTTGGCTAGGGCTAGAGCTCCATGGGTAGCCTACTTGCTGCACAGTGTGAGATCTTTTGTTTGAATCTCCATAAACAAGGATTCAATGATGTCATTTATAATCCTGCTGCTCCCATGAGAAGATGGGAGGCAGGAAAAAAAGAATCCCAGGGGTCTGTGTGCCAGCTAGGATAGCAGAAATAGCAATGGACACCGTGGAGGTCAAGGACCAGCACGAGGTTATCCTCTGACATCTGTGTGGGCTGCATGACCCATGCACATCTGCATGCGCACACATGAACACACACACACACACACACACACACACATCAATACCCTGAACTTGGATGGGAATTACTCCTTTGTTAGGATTTCAGAGAGAGACAAATGGGAAGAAAACACAAAGAATATTTGAATATTTCCCGGACAATCATTTCGTTCCAACTTTGTTCTTCTGAAAATAATAGTCTGGCGGAGTTTTCTGTTCATTGTTTTTGAGTCAGGGTTTTTCAATGTAGCCCACACGGGACTGGGATTCTCTCTGATTCTCCTGCCTCCATCTCCTATGTGTTGGGATTAGTATGCACCACTTTGCTCTGCCACTCACACAGACTCAGAGTTAGACTCATTTACAAAGAGACAGATAAGACTCTTACAGAACAGCTTTTGTATGACGTGTCTGTTTCCCTGCTGCAGGTGCCTTCATCTGCAAGATGGTGCCCTTTGTCCAGTCCACTGCTGTTGTGACAGAAATCCTCACTATGACCTGCATTGCTGTTGAGAGGCATCAAGGACTTGTCCATCCTTTTAAAATGAAGTGGCAGTACACCAACCACAGGGCTTTCACAATCTTGAGTACGTGAGCCACTTTTCGTCACTTATCAAAATATCTGATGTTATCTGACAGTGACGGTGTACACCTTCAATCCTAGCACTCAGGGAGGCAGAGGTAGGCAGATCTTTGTGAGTTTGAGGCTACCCTGGTCTACAGAGTGAGTTTCAGGACAGCTGGAGATACACAGAAAAACTGTGTCTCGAAAAGCCAATACATACATACATACATACATACATACATTCATTCAAACATACATATTTGATATTAACATTTTAGAAGTGGAAAGATTTGTTTTTGCATATGGCTTCAGAGATTCTAGTCCATGGCAATGTGGCTCTGTTATTGCTGGGCCTTTGTGGTAAAGTAGAAGAACACGGCATGAACATGTGGTGGAGGGGTAACACAGAAGAGCATAGCATGAACATATGGTGGAGCGGTAAAGCAGAACACGGCATGAACATGGGATGGAGCGGTAACGCAGAAGAGCATAGCATGAACATACGGTGGAGCGGTAAAGCAGAACACGGCATGAACATGGGATGGAACGGTAAAGCAGAAGAACATGGCATGAACATGGGGTGGGGCAGTAGCTCACCTGACAACGACCACAAGCACATACACAGAAACCATCCAGGACAGGCTGGATGCCAGTGGCCTAATTTTTCCAGTCAGGCCCTACTTCCTAGGGTACATGATTCTTCATCTATGATTCTTTAGTGGATTAATCCATTCATAAAGTTAGTACCTTCATGAACCAATAATCTCTCTGAAGTCCATGAGCTAGCAGTCAAATCCTTCAGGACTTTGGAGGACATTTAATACTTAAATTGTAACCTTGAGTGAAGACACCAGTGTGCCACCTACAGTGTTAATGCCCGTCTTCATTATAGAATAATATCATATTTGTACAGCAGAAGGTTTTTTTTCCTTCATGAGTATGCATTCCTGTATAATTTAGGGCTTTAGTCTTCTCTGCATTTCCCCCACACGGTCTCTCCTTTAGGTCTACCCTATTATTGGAATATGTTATTGTGGATACAGTTCTTCAGTTTAAGCCTTCTACTTGGAATGCTGACAAGTTAGCTAACGAATGGAGCCATGAGTGGCATTCCCACGTCAACCCTCCTCTGACCTAAGATGAGAAGGCTCTGGGGTACAAGAGCAGAGGATTACAATACAGAACAGGAGGGAAGCCGGGAACGGGGTGTTGGGCGGAGAGGGCTCCCAGTCAGTTCACATAGAGGTTCATGTGCCTGAGAACAGAGCAGAGCCCTGCAGATGCCTGCCCTACAAGGATACGTCCACTCTCTTCATTTTGCTTCAGGCAGCTCTAGGTCCTCAGATTGCTGTAGCTGTCCCTGACCCAGGAAGACATGATGAATACAATATAGCCCAAAAAATCTGCAGAACTTGAAACATGGCCTAAAGTCTAATGTGGTAATAGATGAATTTTCCTTTTTTAGCAATTATAATTGAACGCTTAAAATCTTAAGATGTTTTACAATGGTCTAAACTTATAATAATCAGATGCATGATATACAGCTATAGAATTATCAAAGGTATAAAGTTTGATTGCAAACAATGTCAAATAAATAAGCAAGCCTTAAAAATTTAGTTGGCCTGTTTCATAAAGAACACTGAAGTTACAGCCCGGATAGAGATACAGCCTACCATGGCTATATTTTACCACATTATGATAACGATCATATTTTTACAGGTGTGGTCTGGTTGGTGGCCATCATCGTAGGATCACCCATGTGGCACGTGCAACGCCTCGAGGTAGGTCCAAGCCTGAATCACTGTTTGTACTTTTGAGATACTTCTCTGCCTCTCTGTGAGCATTACCCATCTCAGGAGCATCCCGGCAAGCCTGTACTCCCTCAGTTCCCTCTTTGCCCTTCTCATCCATCCATCTCAGGAGCATCCCGGCAAGTCTGTACTCCTCAGTTCCCTCACTAGAAATGTTTTCAATGAAATGAAATAGCTTTCTCTGTTTTATTTAATTCTTCTAGATATTATATTGCCAAGACATTGATGCATAACATTTTAAAAGATGTTTTAAGGTTGATTTCTCCATTTTCCTACAAATTGAACATGATTTTCCTAGTTTGCTCCATTGTTTTAATATAATTGAGAATCTAATGAGTGTTCTATATTTTCTTTTATTGAAAATAGATTTTTAACATATAATTTTTCTCCCTCTACTCCCTCCAGTTAGTTCCCCCTCCCCCTCGCATTTGGATCTTCCTCTTTTGTCTGTCATAAGAAAACAAATAGGCATCAAAGGAATAATAACAAAATATAATAAGATAGAAAAGAACTGTTGCAAGAGGTCTCTTGGTTGTTTCCCGGTGGTCCAGCAGTTCAGAACCAAAATAATCACACAGAAACTACATTATTTAAATCACAACTTGGCCAATTACTTAAGCATATTGTTAGCTAGCTCTTACATCTAGAATAACAGATCTACATTATTTTATATTTTATCATGAGGCTCCTGGCCTACTGGCAATGTTTCAGAATGTCTGTCTCTGGCAGTGGCTCCAAGGCTTCTCCTCAACTCTGCCCTTCATTCTCCCAGCATTCAATTTAGTTTTCCCTTCATAGCTCTACTCTACCCTATCAGGCCAAGCTAGATTCTTTATTAACCAATGGTATTCACAGCAAACAGAGGGGAATCCCACATAACCTACTCTTTTCTGTTTAAATAAAAAGGAAGGTTTTAACTATAACATAGAAAAATTACATATAACAAAAGAAGTATCAAGCAAAAATTACAATTGCAATATCTACTTTATCTTTTATCATACCTATCAATTCTTCAACTCCATCAAAGACTCCAGAAGGATATAATATTACCTAAGTTAACAGAAAGTGCATTGTAAGCAACTTCAAAACTCTAGAAATGACAGAGACATCTGTCTACCTGGACAGTCACCCAAAGTTATTCTGTATTGTTGGGGCATCCAATCTTTAGCCTACAGACCCATAGTATTCAGACTTTTCCATGAAGCAGGAAATTCCAAAGACAGTTCCGCCTATATTGCATTTTCCCGGTCACTTTCTTTTACAAGCAGTTATCAGTGTGAGACAGCGTCTGGTTAGAGATGAGGCATGGGTGCTTTTCTCCTTTCAGCTCTAGGACCTCAGCTGCTGCAGACCCAGGCAGGCCCTGAGCATGCTGCCGCTGTCTTTGTGAGTGCATATGGGTGTCAGAAATCCTTTGCCTAGAGATCCTGCTTCCTTGATGTTCTCCATCCCCTCTGGCTCGTACATTCTTTCTGCCTCCTCTTCTACAGGTTCTCTGAGCCCTGAGGGGAAGAACCTGATGGAGATCTACCTTTTAGGGCTGAGTGTTCTGAGGTCTCTTACTGTCTGTGTAATGTCTGGCTGTGGGTCTCTGTACTTGTTTGCATTGCTGCAGGAGGAAGCTTCTCTGATGATGGCTGAGCAAGGCACTGATCTATGAATACAGCAGAATGTATTAGGAGTCATTTTATTGCTGTGTTCCTTTTGTATAATGGCAGCATTTGGCTTTCCTCTAGGTCCCTGGACTATCTGATCTCAGGTTCTTGGTCACCAAAGTAGCATCACCTATTGGTTCCATCTCTCGTAGTGGCCTTAAGTCAAAGCAGACATTGGCTGGTTACCCCGAAAACCTCTGTGCCACCAATGTACAAGTGTACCTTGCAGGCAGGGTGCCAGTGTAGATCAAAGAGCTTGTAAATGGGTTGGAGTTTCTGTTTCTCCTTAGCAGTGTGAAGAGTACCTTCCAGTACCAAGAGCACTAGCCAGCAGGGGTAAAGGCTCTAGGCAGGCACCCCTCAACTTCTCCATGTTCAATGAATTGTGTGTGTGTGTGTGTGTGTGTGTGTGTGTGTGTGTTACTTTCAGCAGATTAGCCTTGCTGTCAATTTGTGGAGAGAAATCTACAGCCTTTGCAACAGCCTGGGTTTTTTAAGGTTCCCTTGGCATTCTGGCCAGCAGTTCAATTAGATGCAACCCTTTCCCCAGCATTGGAAGATTTATCTGGTGATGAGAGATATCCAGTTAGGGTTTTCTCCCCTGTTATTTGGTGATTACATTTAGATCACCCTCATATATATATATATATATATATATATATATATATATATATATAATTTGAGAAGCTTCTATTATTGCTCTGGGTGGTGGCTATGCACACATTTAATCCCGGAACTTGGAAGGCAGAGGCAGGAGAATCTCTGTGAATTCGAGGTCAGCATTGTCTACAGAGTGAGTTTTTAGGACAGCCAGGGCTGTTACACAGAGAAACGCTCTCCTGACAGAGAGAGAGAGAGAGAGAGAGAGAGAGAGAGAGAGAGAGAGAGAGAGAGAGAGAGAGAGAGAGAGAGAGAGAAGCTGCTACTGTATTAAGTTTCCATACAATTCCTAAGTGGACTTTAATTTTACTGTCCTTCCCCATTTTCCTTCCCCACTACCCATCTGATCCTTCTGTCTTTCCACAACTATCTATTTTGGTGTTTCTTAGTCTTTCTAATGCTGAAACCCTTTACTACAGCCCCTCATGTGTAGTGACCCTATCCATAAAATTATTTCATTGCTATTTCATAACTATAATTTTGCTACTGCTTTGATGCTTTGAATCATAATATGAATATCTGATCTGCAGCCCCTGTTGGGGTCATGACCCAGACTGAGAACTGCTGCTCTATTTTCACCCCTTCACTATATTTTCTTTTATTGTTAACTCATGCACAAAATGTAAGAGATTAGTTGATTCTCTTTCATAAGGCTTTTCTTGCCTGCCTCATCTTCCCAGGTAAATTAAAATTTGAGTAGGAGAGCATCTTACCCAATCTCTTTCCTCCTGCCTTTGTCTGGTGGGTTCAGCCATGTGTGAGGACTCATAGTAAAGAAAGCCAGGGGTTCATTTGGCCCAACCTGTCTGTTGATGCTAATTTGAACATCTTTTCTCATCTAACACAAGCACCAATCTTCAAAGACAACAGGGCATTGCTCACAAAACCCCTAACAAAACTTATAAAATGATAGACTCTTGTCTACTTTTTAAAACAGAAAGGCAAATATGGAATTTTACTAGTCATGCCACAGCCTTCATGAGGATACTAAGTAAAATCTGATTCTCTAAGTCTGTTTCCTCAAATGAGAAAGCAAAGTAAATTAGTTTAATTAATATTAAAAGAGACAGCAGGGCCGGGCTGTGGTGGGCACGCCTTTAATCCCAGCACTCGGGAGGCAGAGGCAGGCAGATCTCTGAGTTCGAGGCCAGCATGGTCTACAAGAGCTAGTTCCAGAACAGGCTCTAGAAACTACAGGGAAACCCTGTCTCGAAAAAAACCAAAAAAAAAAAAAAAAAAAAAAAAAAACAAAGAGAGACAGCAGGCAGCAGATAGTCTTCTCAATAGATAACACGGTAAGTGTGTTCTTTTAGCTCACCTAAAAGTGGTGAGAAAGGGAAATAAAAGTTGAGACAGTCAAGAAATGAAAAAACTTGTACAGACCTCAATCCCATTTCAAATCTAAAAGCATGAAATTCTCAAAACCTAAGCAGGTTAAGTGAGAAAACTCTTTTACTACAGAATAACAATAAAACAGCGATTCACATTTGCAATAATCCCAATGGCGAATCTGAAAAGTCTTTAAAATGATGTTCTGTGATGATACTTGACTGCTTCTGATGTTGACCACTCGTTCTTTCAACTCCCTGTTCCTTATGACCAAGATTAAGTATGACTTCCTATATGAAAAAGAACATGTCTGCTGCTTGGAGGAATGGGCCAGCCCCGTGCACCAGAGAATCTACACCACCTTCATTTTTGGCATCCTCTTCCTCCTGCCTCTGGTGCTGATGCTTGCCCTCTACAGCAGGATCGGCTACGAACTCTGGATCAAGAAACGAGTGGGAGACAGTTCGGTGCTTCAGTCCTCTCATGGGAAAGAAATGTCCAAAATAGCCAGGTCTGTCTCATTCGGTGCTCACCTCTGTTTAAAATTTTCAACAAGCTGTGCTAGAAGGAACAGTTGCCAAGGACACCAGAACTCTTGGGTGATCTAGTCAAAGTAATCTAAATTGGAGTGTTTAAACCCTTGAAGCTTTGTGCATTTTAATGTGTGTCAGAAAGATGGATCAAAATCTCAAATCAAAAGTGAAGCTGGGAGTAAGAAGAGACTATGGAGCATAGTTACATTTTCATCTTTATATAAATATGATTTGCAGAAAGAGCTATGAACGTGTTTCAGGGCTGTGTTCATGAGAGTGGCTCTGCTCACTGTCACCTTGCTGACCATTGTGACAAAGATCTGCATTTTAGCTCCCCTCCCCCATTTCCTTATTATACACGGTTGTATAATGACATTCATCCTTACTTCCTACTATTCATAGACAGTGCTGACATATATAAAAATGTTTTAACCTCAGCATATTACTTATATTAAATGGTTAGTGTTGAAATTTGATTTCAGCATGAAAACTATATTTTTTACCTTATTCATTAGTATCCGTTTTAAAAGATTATGATGCTGCATACACAACACACAAGATTCACTTTACATCTGCACTGCACGGCTATTCAGATGAAAATGAGTGAGGCCTCCTGTGCACGTCCAGGGATTTGATGGGTTGTAGTTAAATCTTTCTGTGCAGTGTCCTCCAGCGCCCATTTGTATAAAGACAGTCCTTTCTGAATATAAGGGGTTCCCAAGACTTCATCGTCTTGGGAAATTTTATTAAGTTAATGATACTCTTTCCTAGAAGAAAGGAATTCTGGAGTTGAAAGGAGAGGTGCCACGTATGAACTTGTAAAATATACAGCAAATATATAGTTCAAGTGAAGATATAACTCTACCTTATAAGAAAAATAAAGAAATGAGTTTGAATTGCTGGTAAAACAAGAGTTTTAATACAATCCTTGAAGCTTACTGTATTTGATAAATATTGATATTTTGCTATCAAAGAAATGAGTGGTTTTCAATGCCCAGTGAATTAAAGATCACTTGCTAAACTTAGGCTCCTCAATCCAAACCCAAAGTCCGTCAGTAACTAGACATCAGGAGCCTTCAGGTTGCCACACCTTCTGCGTTAGCTCATTGATCTCTGTGAGTATTAATGATAGAATCCATATCAGTGATCTAGGAGCATGCCGGACCCGCAGTGAGCACACAGGGATCTAGGAGCATTCCAGACCCGCAGTGAGCACACAGGGATCTAGGAGCATGCCGGACCCGCAGTGAACACACAGGGATCTAGGAGCATGCCGGACCCGCAGTGAGCACACAGAGATCTAGGAGCATTCCAGACCCCCAGTGAACACACAGGGATCTAGGAGCATGCCGGACACACAGTGAACACACCATAAGCATGTTCAGTACATAAAGACCATGAACACAAGGGTGAAACAAACAGGAAATGGCCATAACCTACCTGCTGTTACATTTGAGTGGCCTAGGCTCAACCTTTATTTTAGTCTTGCTGTTTTAACACATTTTCCACAGAAAACTGAACCAAAGCAATGCTTTCTCGTGGGTCTAGGAAGAAGAAGCGGGCTGTCGTCATGATGGTGACAGTGGTGGCTCTCTTTGCTGTGTGCTGGGCTCCTTTCCATGTTGTTCACATGATGGTTGAATACAGTAAGTATATAGCATTCTCCTTAGATGCTCTGGTCCATTTCCTGCTAGAATAGACAGGAATGGCTGTGAATCTGTTGCTATTCGCTGGCTTAATTATACACCAAGCCTCGAGCCTGCTTCTTTCCTGTTACAAGAGCTCTAGCTCCCTGTGTGGTGCATGGCTCTCTGTGACAAGGACACTTAGGAAGTGTTCTTTACTCGTTGTATACAATAAAGTAAAACTTCCAGATTCTTTCATCATTCCTAAGGGAGCAACATGGCATCTTATAAATCTTCTGTTTTTACAACTTTGACTTGCACAGTTTCAACTTAACAACACCTGGGCTTTCAGCCAGCACCTCTGGGTATTCTCCCTGATGCACCAAGACGTTACAGTGTGACTGTTTCTGCACTGCAAGGGAATGTTGGAAGGGTAACTCCTGCTTCTAGTTTTCACAACATTTGAGTTATTTAGTGTAAGTACTGTGAGCCCAGTAGCATATGCTGGACACCAGCAGTGTTTGTAAGAATGATCGTCATGAAGGCCATGTGTTCCCAGGCAATTGTTCCTCTCCCACAGTGGGCTTCAGAAATCTGCATGCCTTTTGTCTTTGACAAAGTCAGGTGATGAATAGTTTTTAGTTTTCTTAAGAAATTCAATCCACATTCTAAAGTGAAATTCTATTTCAGGCAATTTTGAAAAAGAATATGATGATGTCACGATCAAGATCGTTTTTGCTGTCGTACAAATAATTGGATTTTTCAACTCTATCTGTAATCCCATCGTGTATGCCTTTATGAATGAAAACTTCAAAAAGAATTTTTTGTCTGCAGTTTGTTATTGCATGATAAAAGAATGCTTCTCTCCAGCCCAGAAGCACCAAAATTCAGTAATTTCTATGACGCAGAAGAGAGCAAAGTTCTCACGACGACAGTGTCCAGCAGAGGAAACCAAGGGAGATGCTTTCATTGATGCCAACATCGAAGTCAAATTGTGTGAACAGCCAGGGGAGAAAAGGAAGCTCAAGCGACAGCTTGCTTTCTGTACTTCTGAACTTTCTGAAAATTCAACTTTAGGCAGTGGACAAGAATTGTAATGATAACTTCATAATTAATATTATTTGTATGGAAAGTTCTTTTGAGCAAAGATCAAAGACTATTTTTAAATGATGGCAAGAAGGAAAACAAAGCACGTTTTCCATTTAAACTGACAAAAATGGACCGAACATGCTGACATTGTTATCTTTACTTAACGACCAAACATATGACTTCAGGGATGACAATGAAAGTTGTGTGTGTTAATATGTATTTATCTATAAATAAGTAATAAATTCAAAGTAGAAAGTCATCCCAATGGCTCCCAAAAGAAGAATGACCAAATAGACAATGCTACATCAGTGGGCTCTATATTTTCAAGGAGCATTGATGGTCATGTGTGCGGGGTAAAGTAATTTTAGTAACGGGAAACTATGCATCCAAGGACTTCTAGTGTGTGTGTGTGTGTGTGTGTGTGTGTGTGTGTGTGTGTGTGTGTGTGTGTGTTGGGGTTTGCTCGTATGTCTGTGTACCATGTGCAGGCCTGGTGTCCATCGAAGCCAGAAGAGGGCATCAGATCCCTAGAAACTGAGCTGCCCGGTGGATGCTGGAGTCAGAATTGATATATGGGTCCTGGGAACAATACCTGGGTCCTCTCTTTCATTGGATCTTTTACTACAGCCAAGCCTATAAAATTCCTTTATTTGACATTCCATTAGAAGTTATTTTTTCATTCTAAATTCACAAAATGAATCTTCCAACAATTTTGTTTTATTGCCCAAAGCTGAGCACACAGCCCCTTAACTCCATTGCCTGTGAGAGCAGCAGACCCTTTAACCAAAATGGTGAGAAGTCAGTGCTGTGAGCAAAGACAGGGAACGAGTACCTGCTTTTCAGATGCAGTATCTAGGGTTGTATGGGGTCTGTGGTAGAGATACTGCTTTTCAGATGTAGTATCTGGGGCTGTATGGAGTATGTTTAGAAAGAACAATGGGACACTATCATTTAGTCAGATATTAACATTTTTAATTTTATTTTTTAGATAAAGATAACATACTTATATTATTTCTCCCTTCCCTTTCCTCCCGCCACACCCTCCCATATACCTTTTTCTACTCTCCAATGTGTGCCTTCTCAGTGTGTCTCATTCACCCCATTGTTGGTGCAGGGAGAGACATAAGGAGAGAGGGAAAAGAGAGGGTCCTGCACTGGTCTAATCCCTTAAAAGGATTCATATTAAAAATACAAATATAAAAATATATTCAGATAGTTATTTCAAAAATGGAAGCTTGAGGCCTAAGAGACTATACCTTACCAACTCATTTCCAAATTAAACACGCCTCAAGGTGTTCCATCATACAACTACCTGGGCTTTGTGGGACTGTTCCTGATTGAGGAGGAGAAGCCTTTCTTCACCCCACATCAGACACCAGTGACAGACAAAAGGAACGATTTCTCCAAAGTCCAGTTTAATGAGCCAGTTAGTTTATCTGAGTCTCTTACAGGAGTCTGAGTGCAGGTTTCTTCAACAAACACAGACAGCTTCCTTTCTGGCAGAGGCATCCCTGACAAGTCACGCCCCTTCCTACATCCCTTGAGGTCTTCAGGGCAGGTCAGGGCGCAGAATGTCTTAGTGGTTCTTACTGCTTGTATCACTTTGGGGAGAGATGGACCCGTTAATCTTCTGAGTTTTAGCTCCCCCAACCACTTATCAGTTTGTTAACTTCTTGGGTCTCATGTGCCTCTGTCCTCCCTCTAGGAGAAAGTATTTCAATTCAGGAGAAATTGCAATACAAAACTTGAGTGTAATAGTCACATTTGAATTTTGACAATGGCAAGTAGAGGGGCAGAACTTCAAGCGACTCTACTGGAGTCACGTTTCCCTTTCCTATTGTGAAAAAGATTTAGTTAGTCCCTCGAAATATAGAAATTCCCAATACTGTACACCTGCCCCCTTGTTCCTATAGCTGCCACTAAGAATATTTGGTAAAAAGGAAAAGAGCAATTTTATTAAGAAATTCAAAATGACACCACATTGTCATCTGATTTCTTCTGTACCATGAATATCCAATTGTTTCCTCTGTGCTAGAATGTGATGTAATACTCAGATAACAAATCAAATGAAAGTATTAGCTATGAATAAGAATTCTTAAAATTTAGCTATTAAAGACGAATCTTTTCTTCAACCAAAACAAGCCACTCTCATGACATCAGGACTGCAAGCAAACTCTCAAAAGTCCCTTGATGCTAAAATAACAATAAATTTTTTCAAGCTCAATCAGTGTAATATCACCCATAAATTGTTTACATTCAACTTCCAGTGGTTGATTTACAAAATATTGACATAAAGCTGGGCTATCCAGCGTTTTTCCAGGAGCACTTTTATTGCTATCTCTTTACAAGTTAGCATTATCATAAATAGTCACTGGAAAGGCAGATTTTTCTCTAGCCTGTTCTTGTAAAGAAGCAATTCTGTAAATCAATAACTGTAGTAGGTCAAATGGGATCCTAAAATTTGGCAATAGTAAAGACCCATCAACTTCAGCTTCTCGTCGCCCTGAAATCCCAACGCCCTTTCCTGGCAATTTTGGCTTTGACTCTCATGGATCCTGACAGCTTTGCCAGAGTGCTTTTCCCACTGTTTCCAGACCTCCAGTCCTACAGCTGGAGGTGCTTTGTCTCTCAGTATGGGAGCAGTAACAACTGGGCAGCTCTACCAGCAGCTTCTGTCCATACAGGCTGTTATCATAAGCTGTCTCAAGAAGCGTTAAGACAATCTCTGAAGGGTTTTAAGAGGTAAAAGGCAATACTCATGGAGCATTTTTATAAAATATTAAAAAGAGGATCCTTCTTTATAGATCCCAAGTAACATGTTAGCCAGTTTTTAACAGTGTGCATCAAGCAATTTACCTGTATTTTACTTAATGAAAAAATAATTTCTGTAATTTTTATGAGTGTTACCTTAGTAGCCATATCATCTAGTAACCTAACAATCCAATCTGTTTCAGGTACTTCATTTTTCTAGAAATTAACCATGAATTTTTAGAAAACTACTTAAAAATGAGAACGAAATTTTCAGTAACGATAAACAGACAAGACCATATCCAATAATATAATTTAAAATCAAGGATTTTTGTTCTTTTAGTTCATTTACTATGAAAATTAAACATTCATTTAAACATTAATTAGACAAGAGAAACATGCATCCTCCATACAATGAGTTACTAATATCTTTGAAAAGTTAAATAGCATTAATTTAATACTTTATGTCCTGACAGCAATTGTTATTTCCAATATTAGGAAAATATAAAAACATTTCCCAAGAAGAGACCTTTAATACTGAGTTATTCTGCTCTGAGGGAAAAACAACAACAACAAAAAAAATTTTAACCAAAGTACATACAACAGAATTCTAAGCTCTGGACTTTCTGCTGATGGCTTAGGCTGCAGAAGGGAGGCTGGCTTGTTTTTATTCAGATGCTTCAGCTGTGTGCCCCCAGAGACAGAGAGGAGAGAGAGAGAGAGAGAGAGAGAGAGAGAGAGAGAGAGAGAGAGCTTTGATTGTTACCTACTCTCAGTTTCCACCAGAGAGAGACACAGGGACAGAGAGACAGAGACAGAGAGAGACACAGGGACAGAGAGACAGAGACAGAGAGAGACAGAAACGGAGCGCTCTGAATTTTTACCTACTTTGAGCTTCCTAGAACGGAAAGAGCCTTTTGACACACAGCGACTGTGCAGAGGGACCAAGGGGTGAGTGATCAGCCACCCAGCTGGACACTCCAAACTCTAGGCCCTTGGTAATGGAGCAAAACACCGGTCCACCTGCCTCAGCTTCACTAGCCAGCCAGGAGTCAAGCCTACTGAAGATAAGCTGCTCCAACCTCCCCCTTCCCCAATCTATTGGACTCTGTAAGCTTTAAGTCCCACTCTGGCCCCAAACCCACCCATCCCCCACGACCTTAGATGATCTCTGATGCATAAACTGCACAGAGAATCAAGAGATGAGTGGTCAGCCACCCAGCTGGGTGGCCCAGCCTCTAGGACCTAGGTACCAGGGCAAAACCCCGGACACCTCCCTCACCTGGCTCAGCTTCACTAGCCAATCAAGAGGGAAACCACTTGCAGGCAGGCTGTTCTAACATGCCCCCCTATTGATCAGACCCTGTAACCTATGAGTCCCACTCCACCCCTACACACACACACTCCTGGAGACCTCAGCGGCTCCCTGAGACACAGATAGCAATCACACAGTGTAGACTAAGAGTGGCTCCCTAAGACAGATACAGCAACTGCAACAGTTGGTCCAAGAGGGGTCCTGGAGACAGGACACTGCAAGGATTGGACTAAGAGGCAAAGACAAGGCCAGCACCAACTTGAGGCAGAGACGGGTAGGCACCAATGCAAGAATTCATTCAACAATCTAAAAGCAACATGGTAACACCAGAACCCAGAGGTCACACAACAGGAGGACTTGATCATCCTAAGCCAGAAGAAGCAGAATATGACCTTAAATTTAACTTTATGCAGATAATAGAGGCCCTTAAAGAGGAAATGAAGAATTCCCTTAAAGAAATGGAGAAAAAGACAAACAAAAAATTGGAAGAGATGAATAAGAAATCCAAGAAACCCAAGAAAAAAGAATCAAACAGGTGAAACAAACAATTCAAATACTTCAAGACTTGAAAACTGAAATAGAAGCAATAAAAAAAAAAAAAACACAAACGGAGGAAATTCTGGAAATGGAAAATCTGAGTAAGCAAACAGGAAGTACAGATGAAAGCATAACAGATTACAAGGGATGAAAGATAGACTCTCAGGAGTCAAAGATGTGATAGAGTAATCAGATTCATCAGTCAAAGAAAATGTTAACTTCAACAAATCTTTAACACAAAACATCCAGGAAATCTGGGAAACCTTGAAAACACCAAACTTAAGAATGATAGGGGATAGAAGAAGAACTCCAGCTCAAAGGCACAGAAAATATATTCAACAAAATCATAGAAGAAAACGTTCCCAATTTAAAGAAGGATATGCCTATGATGGTAGGAGAAGCTTACAGAACACCAAATAGACTGGACAAAAAAAGTCCCCTCGCCATATAATAAACAAAACACTAAACATACAGAATAAAGCAAAACTATTGAGAGTTGCAAAGGAAAAAGGCCAAGTAACATATAAAGGCAGACCTATTAGAATTACAACCGACTTCTCAATGGAAACTCTGGAAGGAAGAAGGTCTTGGAAAGATGTGCAGCAGACACTAAGAGACCATGGATACAAGCCAAGACTACTAGATTCAGCAAAGCTTTCAATCACCATTGGTGAAGAAAACAAGATGTTCCGTGAAAAACCCAGATTTAAAAAATACCTATCCACAAATCCAGCCTTACAAAAGTACTAGAAGGAAAGTAGCAACCCAAGGAAGCAAGCTACACTCACAAAAGCACAGGCAACAGATAACCTCACACCAGCAAATCCCCAAGAAGGGAAATGCACAAATACTACCAACTAAAGAATCAGGAACTGACAATCACTGGTCACTAATACCTCCTAATATCATGGATTCAATCCACCTATAAAAAGACACAGACTAACAGAATGAATACAAAAAGAGAATCCATACTTCTACTGCATACAAGAAACACAACTCAACCTCAAAGACAGACCTTACTTCAAAGTAATGGGTTGGGAAAAGATTTTTCAATCAAATGGACAAGCAGGTGTAACTATTCTAATATCAAACAAAATAGACTTAAAACTAAAATAAATCAGAGGAGATGGAGAAGGACACTTCATACTCATCACAGGAAATATTCATTAAAATGAAGTCTCAATCCTGAACATCTATGGCCCAACTACAAGTGCACCTACATGTGTAAAAGAAACATTACTGAAGCTTAAATCACACATCAAACCCCACACACTAATAGTAGGAGACATCAACACCCCAGTCTCACCAATGGACAGGTCTGTCAGTAAGAAATTTAACAGAGGAATAAGAGAGCTAACAGATGTCATGACTCAAATGGACTTAACAGACATCTGTAAAACATTTCAGCCAAACACAAAAGAGTATACCTTCTTTTTAGCACCTCAAGGAAACTTCTCTAAAATTGACCACATACTCAGTAACAAAGCAAACCTCAACAGATAAAAAAAAAAATTGGAATAACCCCCTGTATCTTATCAGATTACCATGTCTTAAAGTTAGAATGCAACAACAACACTAATTGCCGAAAGTCTACACACCACTGGAAATTGAACAGTACTCAGTGGAATGACCCATGGGTCAAGGAAAAAATAAAGGAAGAAATTAATGACTTCCTAGAATTCTGAATGTGCAACATACCCAAACTTATGGGACACTATGAAAGCAGTGCTAGGAGGAAAATTCATAGCTCTAATTGCCTACATAAAGAAAGTGGAGGGGCTGGAGAGATGGCTCAGAGGTTAAGAGCATTGCCTGCTCTTCCAAAGGTCCTGAGTTCAATTCCCAGCAACCACATGGTGGTTCACAGCCATCTGTAATGGGGTCTGGTGCCCTCTTCTGGACTGCAGGCATACACACTTTCAGAATATTGAATATATAATAAATAAATATAAAAAAGAATGTGGAGAAATCTTATACTAGTGACTTAACAGACACCTGAAAGTCCTAGAACAAAAAAAAGCAAACTCACTCAGGAGGAGTAGATGACGGTAAATAATCAAATTGAGGACTGAAATCAATAAAATAGAAGCAAAGAAGAAAATACAAAAAAAATCAATGAAACAAAGAGCTGGTTCTTTGAAAAAAAATCAACAAGATAGACAAACCTTTATCCAAACTAATCAAAAGGCAAAGAGAAAACATCCAAATTAACAAAATCAAAAATGAAAAGGGGGACATAACAACAGACATAGAAGAAATTCAGAGAATCATTAGGTCATACTTCAAAAACTTGTACTCCACAAAATTGGAAAATGTAAAAGGAATTAACAATTTTCTGGATAAATATTACACACCAAAATTAAACCAAGACCAGATGAATAATTTAAATAAACCTATGACCTGTAAGGAAATAGAAGCAGTCATCAAAAGCCTCCCAACCAAAATAAATCTAGGGCCTGATGGTTCCAGTGCAGAATTCTACTAGAACTTCAAAGAAGAGCTAATGCCTATATTCCTCAAATTGTTCCACACAATAGAAATAGAAGGAACATTGCTCAGTTCTTTTTATGGGGCTACAGTTACCCTGATAATGAAGCCACACAAAGACTCAGCCAACAAAGAGTTACAGATCAATCTCCATCATGAAAATACTCAATTGATGCAAAATAGTCAATAAAATACTGGCAAACTGAATTCAAGAACACACCAAAACAATCACATACCATGATCAAATTGGCTTCATCCCAGAGATGCAAGGATGTTTCAACATACAAAACTCTATCAATGTAATCCATCATATAAATAAACTGAAAGAAAAAAACATATGATTATCTCATTAGATGTTGAAAAGCCTTTGAAAAAATCCAACACCCCTTCATGATAAAGGTCATGGAGATATCAGGGATACAAGGAATTTCTTTTTTCTTTTTTCTTTTGGTTTTTACTGGTGTTTATTCACATTCTTACAGCAAACAGGGAGAGGGCCTCTTTTGTCTACACCCTTACCAAACCTTTTTCTTTTCATCTTTGACAGCAGCTATCCTGACAGCTAAGACACAGATAACTGGAAATTTGCATTTTTCTAATGATTAGGGTTAGAAGTACTTTTGTTGTTGTTGTTTTTGACAAGGAATATTTCTAAACATAATAAAAGCATTATATAGCAAAATGACAAAATCTAATTAAATGGAGAGAAAAATCAAAACAATCCCACTAAAATCAGGAACAAGAGAAAGCTGTCCACTCTCTCCATATCTATTCTAGTACTAGAAGTTCTAGCTAGAGCAATAAGTCAACAAAAGGAGATGAAGGGGATACAAATTGGAAAGGAAGAAGTCAAACTTTTGCTATTTGTAAATGATATGATAGTAGACATAAGTGACACCAAAAATTTGATGAGGGAACACCTATAGCTGATAAACACCTCAGCAATGTGGCAGGATACAAGATCAACTCAGCAGTCCTCCTATATATAAATGATAAAGGGGATGAGAATGAAATCAGAGAAACATCACCATTTACAACAGTCACAAATAACAAAATACCTTGGTGTAACACTAACCAAACAAGTGAAAGACCTATATGACAAGAACTTTAAGTCTTTGAAGAAAGAAACTGAAGAAGATATAGAAGATCTCCCATGCTGTTAGATAGTTAGGATCAACATATAAAAATGTCAATCCTACCAGAAGCAATCTACGGATTCACTGCAATTCCATCAAAATCACAACACAATTTTTCACAGACCTCAAAAGAACAATACTCAACTTCACATGGTGTAGTAGGAGGCCACTTGTTTGTTCCTGGCTGCCCACACTCAAAATAACCACAAAGAAACTGTATTAATTAAATCACTGCTTGACCTATTGGCTCTACCTTCTCATTGCCTAGCTCTTACATCTTCATTTAACTCATTTCTATTAATCTATATATATCACCACATGGCTGTGGCTTACTGGCAAGGTTCTGGCTCATTTGTTCCCGGCGGTGGCTAAATGGTGTCTCTTTACTCTACCTTCTTTCTCCCAGCATCGTAGTGAGGGGCTGCGGGCAGGCCTGCTTTTCGTCCCTCCCAGCTCTGGGCCACCTGGTTAGCTTATGCCCCAAAATAACAACACACACACTGTATTCATTTAAACACTGCCTGACCCATTAGTTCCAGCCTCTTATTGTCTAATTCTCACATCTTTTTTTTTTTTTTTTTGGTTTTTCGAGACAGGGTTTCTCTGTAGCTTTGAAGCCTATCCTGCAACTAGCTCTTGTAGACCAGGCTGGTCTCGAACTCACAGAGATCCGCCTGCCTCTGCCTCCCGAGTGCTGGGATTAAAGGCGTGCGCCACCACGGCCCGGCTTAATTCTCACATCTTGATTAACCCAATTTTAGTAATCTGTATAGCACCACGAGGGGTGGCTTACCAGGAAGATTCTAGCCTGCATCCATCTAGGAGAGGAGAGTCATGGCGATTGTCTGAGCCATTTACCTCACTTCCTTCTTCCTGTTCTGTCTACTCCACCCACCTAAATTCTGCCCTATCAAAAATCCAAGGCAATTTTTTTATTAACCAATGAGAGTCCTCCATCATCAGCATTTAGTTTAGTTTTCCCTGCCTACCTCTATTCTGCCCTGCACAGGCCCAAGACAGTTTCTTTATCAACCAATGGTATTCACAGCATACAGCATGGAATCCCACATCACCTCCCTTTTCTGTTTAAATAAAAAAGAGGGTTTTTAACTTTAACATAGCAATTATATATAATAAAACAGTTATCAAGCAAGAATTATAGTTACAATATTTATATCTACTTTATCTTTCAGATAACTAAGGAAAACTATAACTACTTATTTTTCAACTCCATCAAAGACTCCAGGAGCATATAATATTACCTAAGTAAACACTGAGTACATTGAAGGCAACTTCCAAAACTTAGAATTGACAGAGACATCTCACTGCCTAAACAGACATCCAAAGTTCTTCTGTACCATTCTGTCTTCAGCCTACAGGCCCATAGTATCCGGCAGACCTTTCCATGAAGCAGGAAATTTGAAAATCTGTTCTGCATTGTAATGGCAAAGTCCATCAGTCACTTGAATGTCTGGCAGACTCTTTCATGAAGCAGGAATCCTGAAAGACTGTCTCACCTTTTTTAGGCAATTTTAGCAGTCATTTTTATTACTCCAAGCCCATAACTTTCTCAGTGAATTTTTTAGTGGGGCTATTAAGAAAAGTAAGACAATTTAAAATTAAGGGGGTTAAAGAAAAGATAATGAAGACCTCTTGTGTTTATTGTCTTTCTTACCTTACCATTTCCAAAATGCTCATTCTGTAGGAGCGAGAGATAAACCAAGGTCTGGAGATGTAGCTCAGTAGTAGACTGTTTGTCTAGCACACGTGATGCTTTGAGATTGGTCCCTGGAACACACATGTGTGCACATACATGCACACATGCACACGTGCAAGCTCAGCATAAATATATGAACATTACACATATGCATGCACGCACACACAGGAACAAAATCTGTGGAGCTGCCATTATAACCATAGTGATTAGTCATGTGCACGAGCTAAGGCGTGCTCACTGTTTCTGCCTCAGTCATCTCCATGAGCAAGCACTCTATAAGTGCTCTAGTCCACACAAGGCTTATGCCAAATGTGGCTGTATACTCATAACTGGAAACATGGTAAAATAGCAATAACAGTTTTATGACTAGTTATTACTACAATATTTTTAAAAATCATAATCTTGCTGGGCAGTGGTGGCACACACCTTTAATCCCAGCACTTACAAGGCAGAGGCAAGTGGATCTCTGTGAGTTCGAGGTCAACCTGGTCTACAAGAGCAAGTTCTAGAACAGGCTCCAAAGCTACAGAGAATCCCTGTCTTGAAAAACCAAAAAAAAAAAATCATAATCTCATTGAGCTGAAGGTTTTAACTATTGAAAGTTTTAATTATTTGCCACTCCAGTTCTCAGGAGAGTGAGGTCTAAAATGAGGGAGACTAAAGTCTCGTGTATTAATCAACCTTATTCAGAGTACCACACAGTTTCTACTCTGAGGATCAAGAAGAATCACGTGATTGAGGTGTTCAGTCACAGGACTAGCCCATATGACAAAAACATGTTTTTCCATAGAGGCTCACGAATAACAACAGCTAAAGTAAACTCCCTCCTACCCACTATACCTGGGAGGAGCACAAAACACATCCCTAGAGCAATGCTGTGTTTGTAGAAACTGAGGTCACAAGATTCTTGTCTTGCTTTCTTGGGGTTTCTCACAGGCACTCAGAATTCTTGCACCCCAAGAATGGAGTCCAAGACTGTGTTCCAACAATTCAGGGTTTAAGTGTAGTTCCTGGTTTGCTTAGATCTTGGAATAATCACCATCTGCATTTCATCAAAGAAGGAAAAACACAGATGGAAAAGAAAGGTTTTCTCTTCTGTCCTCAAAAGTATTTAATTTACAAAGAAAAATATGTCCTTGTAAAAAATTAAACAAATAAGTAAACAACATTAGCATATTGTGTTTCTATATCTACAAGCTTACCTTTTGGAAAGGAGAACTCAATGGTGTTAATGAAATCAACTTCAAATGCATGTGGGGATCAGATGTGTCAGCATCAAATGGCTCCGTAAGACCCTCAGATCCTGTAGTTTTCAGCATGTCCTTAACTGCGTCTACAGGATGGCACTGATGTGAGAATTTTAATTGTAATCAATATTGAAAGCCAACTGTATTTTTGTATGGCAATGATATAAGTGAAATAGCAGCCCTGCCTTCTGGGAGCCTGAAGGCTACTCTCTCAATAAGGACATGCTAACAACTCCGGTCATTGAAAGAGGCTAAGGGTGGGGGAAAGACTGATTTTGATCTTATGTTTCTTTTTTTCAAGTATCTAGCTGAGACATTTGTTGTTAAGGTTAGACTTGCTAGAGAGACACTGAATAACTTAGCTCCAGATATCCCCTGGTTAACAAGACAGGGCCACCACTACAGAATCCCAAAGCTACATTTATGTCTGAGTGAGGCTAAAGGAAGGTGCCTGACAGTAGAGGGTGTTCTGAAGTACTAAGTGGGCAGAGGAGAGAGTTTCCTTAAGTCCTGACTGGCTCTTGTCCCATGGTTCCTGTGGTTTCCTGGAAGCACTGGCCTGGAGCAGAGCCCTGAAACAGTCCTGGCTTGCCATGGCCAGGCCAACAGCCAGCCTTGGCTAGTTTCCCAGAGTCACTCAGGGTTCCAGAGACCTAGAAGCACCTCCACAGACTCAGATGACATAAAAGGAGCAGAAAGCATCTGGGAAGTTTGCTAAGGTGGCCACTAAGGCTCTGGCAAAATTAACGCTGTGGCTGAGAGCTAGGTTGTGGACCCTGTAAACCAGGGGGAGGGGACATGGCAGTAAGAATGACCTTCTGATGAACAGGCCTTGTAATATATGAAACCAGTGCCGGGCTATCAAAGGACAAAGCATGACCCCTCAACACTATCTAGTGGCCCTTCTCCCCACTCCTACTTCTCTACTGTCTAATGTCTTTCCTTCTTTAGAAAAAAAGTCTCATACATTCAAAGCTGGCCTCAAATTCACTAGGGAGCCAAGCATGACTTTGAACTCCTGATCTCATCGCAGGCATGGGCCACCAAGCCTGGTTTGTGCAGTTTTGGGTCCAAGACAGACTCTCTGAAAACTAAGCCACACTGCAGCACAGTACTAATTCCTTGTGTATCACGATGACCATCCCTGCAGCACAGAAGCCCCTACAGGAGGAAATGGGTTTCAGTGCTTCTTAGGAGCAAAGTGTGCTGGTGGGATGATGGGGCAGAGGCTTGACCTGTATCAGCAGGAGTGTGAGGCAGGGGCTTGTTAAAAGCCACAGACAGGAACAAGAGTACACTACACTGGAGCAAGGGGTGGCTTTGACCTTTGAGTCCTGACCCACTATGACCTATTTCAAAAGACAGAGCTCACCTCCCAAGTCCTCCACAGCCTTGAGTGCATCACCACAAACTGGGGTGCAAACTTACAGGACTCCCCTATGATTAACAAATAACCACCATCCTTACCCACCTCTCTCCCTGCCTGTGAGCTTCCTGCAAAAGTTCCCCAAACAGCCGAGGTCCTGTAAACTTTCCATCCTCACTTTGGCAATCATGATTTTGAGAGGTCTCCTCAGCACTCTAGAGGGAGGACCCTATACGAGAGGCTGGAGCAGCTGGGCCTGGGGAGAAGCTAGGGAGGAGCCTATAGGAGAGGAGCTAAAAGATGAGACTATAGGAGAGACTGGAGCAACTGGGCTCTGGGGAGAAGCTAAGTGAGGAATCTTTAGGAGAGGTGGAGCAACTGGGCCTGGGGAGAAGCTAAGGGAGGAACCTATGGGAGAGGTGGAGTAACTGAGCCTGGGGAGAAGCAAAGAGAAGAGACTATAGGAGAGGCTGGAGCAACTGGGCCTGGAGAGAAGCTATATTGCAACCAGAGTAGAATTAATGCTTTGACAACTGTAGCATAAACAGATTGGGATATACTAATTGAGTTCCAGAAGTCAGTCACATGTCCAGTCAGATCCCTCCACCTTTCTGGAAGCTTCTGTTTCTCTCACTCCTTCCATTCCACTTGCCAGAGTTCATTCCTTAACAGGTTCAGAGGTATTCAGGAGTAGGAGCTGGTGTGGGGAGTAAAGATGCAACACCCACAGGTGGGATCTTGGGGGTAAGAAGAGGCCACAGGTCATCTATAGTTTGGTCCTGAGCTTCCTCCCAGCAAGCGCAAAGAGAGCAACATGCTACTTCCATGATTCCTGCAATCCTACTGTGGCCTTATTTTTAGGAATAATCGCAATTACTCTTAGTAATACAAGCAAGAAAAGTTTACCTTGTAGATTTCTAACAGAAAACTGCATCTAGATGAAGGGCATAGAACTGTTTGTATTATTTTTCTGTTGGTAATGTTTAAGATACTAAGCTGGGCTGTGGAGAGAGCTCAGCAAGTGAACTGCTTGCTTTGCAAGGGTGAGGTCTTGAGGTCACCCAGAACCTGCTGTAGAAAGCTGGGCCTTGTTGCCCAACACTAGACAGACTCTGGCTTTTATATGCATTTTGTTTGGATTTTTTTTGTCTTATTGATTTGCCTTTTTATCTTATTGATTTTTATTTTGTGTTTTTTGTTGTTGTTTTCTTGATTTTTTTAAAAGAGAGAGAGAACATGAGGTTAAGTGGGTAAGGAAGTAAGAAGAGTGGGGGGAGGGTAAAGAATATGATCAATACAGAGCTAAATTACAATACAGTACTAAAAACAGCCTGGTATTGGCATAAAAACAGACAGGAGGACCAATGGAAGCAAATCAAAGACCCAGATATTAATCCACACACCTATGAATACCTGATTTTTGACAAAGAAGTAAAAAATATAAAATGGAAAAAAGAAAGAATATTCAACAAATGGTGCTAGTATAACTGAATATCAACATGTAGAAGAATGCACAAAACTCAAGTTCAAATGGATCAAAAACCTCATCATGAAACCAACCACAGAGAACCTCATAAAAGAGAAAGTGGAAACTTGAATGCATTGGCACTGAAGACCACTTTCTAAATATAACCCCAGGAGCATAATTAAAGAAACAATTAATAAAAAGGACCTCCTTTCGTAATTTGGAGGATGTCTTATAGAGATGCTAATTCATGGCCTTCGTGACAGCTAGTATACTTGCAAACAGATAGATGCAGATGTGACAAGAGGCCATTCACCTGGTTACCTAGGAGACAGCCTAATGTATTTCCCCGCTCAATTGATGGGATGATATATAAACTCTTTGGAGAATAAATGAGGGAGCTGGCCCTTCAAGGATGACCGTAAAAAAAAGGACCTCCTGAAACTGAGAAGCTTCTGTAAAGCAAAGGACATGATCAAGAAAACAAAATGGCAGCCTACAGAATGGAAAAAGATTTTCGCCAACCTCACTTCGGAAGGAGGGCTGATCTCCAAAATATACAAAGAACTTAAGAAATTGGTCATCAAAAGAACAAATAATTCAATAAAAAATTGGGTACAGACCTAAACAAAGAACTCTCAACCGATGAATCTAAAATGGCTGAAAGACACTTAAGGAAATGGTCAACATCCTTAGTCATCAGAGAAATGCAAATCAAAACAACTCTGAGATTCCATTTTACACCTGTAAGAATGGCCAAGTCAAAAACAGTGATGACAACTTATGCTGGAGAGGTGGTGGGGTGAAGGGAACACTCCTGCATTGCTGGTGGGAATGCAAGCTGGTATAGTCCCTTTAGATATCAGTATAATGATTTTTCAGAAAATTAGGACACAACCTTCTGCAAGACACAGCAATACTACTTTTGGGTATATACCAAAAGGATGCTCAATCATACCACAAGGACTTGTGCTCAACTATTTTTATATCAGCATTATTTATCATATTCAGAACCTGGAAACAACCTAAATGCCCCTCAACCAAAGAATGGATAAGAAAAATGTGGTACATTTACACAATGGAGTACTACACAGCAGAAAAAATAATGACATCTTGAAATTTGCAGGCAAATAGATGGAGCTAGAAAACAGAATATTGAATGAGGTAACCCAGACCCAGAAAGACAAATATCATATGTACTCACTCATAAGTGGTTTTTAGACATAAAGCAAAGAAAAATTAGCCTACAATTCACAATCCCAGAGAACCTAGACAAAGTACCCTAAGAGAGACATATATGGGTCTAATGAGCACAAGAAGTAGAAAAAGACAAGATCTCCTTAGTAAATTGGGAGCATAGAAAAGGGGAGAGTAAAAGTGCAAGGGAGAGGAAGGGAGTGGAGCAGAGAAAATATGCTGCTTAATAAAAAAATTAAAAAGAAAAATGATCAAAATATAGTATATGAAAAATTACTAAAATAAATATGTAATAATAATAATAAAGCTGTGTCTGGTGAACCCCCACTTGTAATCCAGCACCGAGGAAGTGAAAACTGGAGGGCTCCCGGAGCTCATGGCCAATCAACCTAGTCTGCCTAGTGAGTTCCAGCCAGTGAGAGACCCTGCCTCAACAAAATAAAGGAACAGCATCCCAAGAAACAACAGCTGAAGATGACCTTTGACCTCCACACACAAGCTCTCGCTCACACACACAAGCTCTCACACTCACACACTACATTTTAAAGGTGAAATAAAACAATTCATTGCCTATGATAATAGCTAGAACATAGCGTACGGACTAGAAGGAATTATCTAAGTGTTTTACTTATACCACCGGCTTCATTTCTCAGAAAGCACTCTGTGTGGCTCTTCAGAGATGAAGACACTGAATCGCAGTAACTTACCCATGCAGCTAACAAATGGCACAACTTGCACTTGACTGTGTCCTTTGTGTCCCCACTGCTGAGCACGGCTTCAGGAGCAATGACCTGTGGTAAACACAGTCAGTCCTGGTGACGAAAAGCCCTGATCTTCAAACCGGAAACTAAAGTGTTAAATGTACAACAACTTTAAATTTTTATATTAAAATCTTGTTTTGTGTTTTGCTCTAGTGTATTACAAACTGGACACTATCAGTTATATATTATAAACTGTATTATAATATATGGTATGTTATTGTAACAAACCATATTAACTTTTGCTGATCAGTTTCTTTGACAGTGCCTGAAACACAGAGGTTCTTTGTCAAGGCTATAAATGTGTCTCAAGCAAAGGAAACAGGACATACTTTACAATGTCATGTCCTCTTTCTATAGAGCGCCAACTCTCTCACCTAGGACGTGAGGGGTTTTTCTGACTGCACGTAAAAGCAGAAATAGCTGCTGGATCTAAGAAGTCCATCCTTTAGATGCTTAAAATTAAATCATATGGCTCTATAGAAAAAACTTTCTTTCCTCACTTGCAAGAGAAACATTCCCACTCGAAGCCTGTTGGGAATACAGAATGAGAAATCATTGTGTTACTTATCCTCAGATATTTTCCTTTCTATTAAACTGAACAGTGGTATTGGATGAATGCCCACAAAGCATCTTAAGGGCTAAGGAAGGATTATGCTAAAGGCTAAACCCTGAGACAGGTTTACGTACCCTGCATTGCACTTCTCTTGGGCTTAACATCTTTTAGCCTATCTGCAGAGGATGTAGGAGCGCAGAGTTGCTGCTGGGAAACAGAATTAAGCAACTTAGTTGAGTTCATATTTAAGTCAAGGTTTTCTTCCAGTAAGACATTTCAGAAGGGGTTCTCAGTGGGGGCAGCCACTGACCACCCAAGAAGCTGCTACAGCAGAAGGGCAGAGGTTCTGGTGGTCCTCAGAAGGGTGACGCTAAAACCAATCTGTTGAGAGGACGTAAGTACACAAATCTTGTGGGTCTAGCTACTGAATCATTCAAACTACCTATGCTTAGCAAAATACTGCCCACAAAAAGGACATTTTATCACAGAAATTGGTTAGCTTTATAAATTTCATTGGTTATGTACTAGTGGTATGGCAGTTAATATTTAACTGAAGTTGCCCAAAAGTAAAGGCTTTCTTCCATTTCTGCCAGATAAACACTGCCTGGCTTTGTTTGGTTGACGAAAGCAGATGTGGAAGGGAGTGTTTTCATAGATCAGTTCAAAACTGACTTTGAAGTGTAAGCATTTGGTCATCTCCGAATGGATAATCTCTTTACGTTACTGCTGTGCAGTTACCATCCATTTCTGTTTTGTTAGCATCTAGCGTGTACAATAACAAGTTGCATCGTGACATTTCCACACATGTAATGTACTCTGGGCACATTCACCCAGTCACCCTTGCTCCTTCTCTTCCCACTCCTTTGAACCCTCCTTCCCAAACAATGCCCATTCTACTTCTGTGGCTTGGGTGTGTGAGAGACTAAGGGCTCAGTTAATGTGTTACAGGCTCATGGAGGAGGGGTTATTTATGAGTGTGGGCAACTTACCAGAGCCTGTACTGCTGAAGAAAATGCCTTTTCCTTTGCCACTGTCACTGATTGCTTGTAGATACTTGGGGAGGGTGTTTTGTCTCATTGAGACAATGTTGTACTATGGGTTCTAGGATAGTCTTGAACTCATGACCTTCCTGCCTCTGCCCCCTGTCAGGGATTTCAAGTATGCACCACCACACCCAGCCTTATATTGCTTTAATGTCCTCTATCACTATAATTAATTACATTTAAAAGTTATGTTGTGTGAAGCATAAACTATCAGATTAGAAATTTTCAAGGAAAAATACTATGGAAATATCAATGATAACCATGAAAAAAATCTATGCTGCTATTTCTTAAATCATTCTCTAACTAAAATACCTAATATTCAAGTCAATTTTGTTAGTAATTCTAGAATTTCACATTAGCATATATACAAGCTCACATATGCTGGACTTTGCTTCACAACACCTAAACTGTATTGACTCCAAGCAGAAAATATACAATTTCTACTTGATTAGTGAGAATAAAGTCTTATCTTTTTATTTTAATAATCTTGAGTGTGCCTGGAACTTGATATTTCAAGAAGGCAAGGATGTTCCTAATGTCAAAGAGCTTTCTAGAATGAAAAGAAGCCAAAGAGAAGGGTAGCATGCATGCAGCTATCTGTCCTCAACAACACTTCCCAGGGTATGCGAGGTGAGATGCATTCAGGAAAACGCTAAAGCATATGCTAGGCAAAGGGGAAATTCACTAAAAATCATGCTGAGTGTTTCAGAAATAACTGTCTTTGTTGGGGGTGCTGCTCGTCATTATTGCCAATTTTTCTTTATTCTGTGCTAGGATGTCAAAGCAAAGATTTATTGTTTTTAAAACAAAAATAAATCACACTTAAGTCTAGTTGCTTTTTAAAGTAAACTGTTAGTGATATAATTCAAACGAGCAGGAAATAACTTTCCAGGGGCTTGAGAGGTGGCGGTCAGTGATTTAATGCTACTGAAGCTGGAGGACCTCAGGTTAGACCCCTGGGACTCATGTACAAAACCGTGAAGTGGCACATGCCTGTAATTCCAGCACAAGCGGTACACGCCTGTAATCCCACACTAGTAGCAAAGACAGAAGGATCCCTGAAGCTGTTTGCTAGCCAAGCTGGCTAAAGTGAAATACCTTGTCTCAAAAAATAAGCTGAAGAGCAATCTAGAAAGACAATATCCAACATATCTCTCTCTCTCTCTCTCTCTCTCTCTCTCTCTCTCTCTCTCTCTCTCTCTCTCTCTCTCTCTCTCTCTCTCTCTCTCTCTCTCTCTCTCTCTCTCTCTCTCTCTCTCTCTCTCTCTCTCACACACACACACACACACACTCACTCACTCAGATCCAGGACGTGGCAGCTCAAACCTCAGAGTTTAATGAGCAATTACAGTTACAGCTCAGCCAATAGAAAACAAATACAAAAACTGTGCTTGGCAACTGTGCACTGGGCAAACATTCAGAAAAAGTCAGCTGATTTGCAAGGGTCCATTTCCCAAAGTGCAAGTCTTACTATTGCTGCCTGATGAACTGAGAAAGAATTAGCACTAGCTAAGTCATCTGTGTGCCTTGGGAGGGGTTTGTGGAGGGTAAGAGTCTGAAGGCAGAGATTAAGGCATCTTCATCCTGCTAATGTGCTGGCCATCCAGGATTAGGGCCCTGGGTCAGGGAAATCCACCCAACTGCAGACCTCAGCATGGTATGCTCTGCGTGGGGATTGCCAGGCACGCTCTCCTCTGAAGAATACCACCTGCTCGGTGATGTTACTCAAGAGCCCTTCAGCCACTGTAGCTGAGCTGCCTGCTCACAATCTGCTAAGATGTGTGCAAAATAAAAGAGGTTCCCCCAAAAATACAAAACTTAACATTAGAAAGTTTATGGATTGACCATAGAGCTTAGCAACCCCCAAAGTGGTGGTTTTGGGAAAATGTGTACTTGGACTTTCCAGTGTCTACCTGGGGGATAAAGAGAAGTTCTGGTCACCCTCAGAACTTCCCCTTGAAAGTGTTCTCGCTGTGTTTGCTTTACAATACCATTTGATTTGGGGCAGTGCAAGTGTTCTGTGAGATATCATAGCTATAGTTACATGCCATTATACTTTTGCCAAAACCCATAGCATACAAACCAAGAGTGAAAGACAATGTAAAGCGTGGACTCGGTCGGTTCATTGATTGGTGCAGATACACATCTCCAACAGCATGGTGATGGAAGGGCAGCTGTGCTTGTGTGCAGGGAGCAGAGTGAGCGGAAGCACTGCGTTCTCCACTCCACTTCTTGTGCACAGAAGATTGCCCTAGACAACCAATTATGAATATATAATTAACAAGCTGAGGCATTTACATGGCGTGAGGAGCATCCTGAGAGAAGATAATGCTTGTTTTCTTGTGTGTGTTATTATTATTATTATGTGTATCTGACATGTGTGTGGAGTGTGGGCACATGCGTACTCCAGTGCACATGTGCACAGAAAACTTTAGGGAGCCAATTACAGAAATACAGTAGAAATAACCAATCAAAAAGAACTTTAAAATTAGGGAAATGAAGGGGGAGTGGCTGGGGAGAGAGGAGAGCTGGGTGCAGCTGGGAGGAGTGGAAGGAGGGGAAAATGTGGTTGAGATGTATTGTATGAGAGAAGAATATATTTTCAACAACCACAGAAAAACACAAGCGGACAAAGCTAGGGCTGGATGACCCAGGTACTTGAATTTCCCATATGATCAGATTTCTATCAGAAAAAGAAATTAAAGAAACAATAGCATAGTTAAATGCTGTTACATTTTCAGTTTTCACACCATACAAATAAATTATAACTATTTTAAAAATCCAACCAAATGATACACAGAATGAAAAAAATGAAAAAGAAATAAGAATCGCTCCATGAAAATCAGAGTATTTCTGACTTTTCTTTTTTCTTGCCCCAATGAAGATTAAGCCCGGTGCCTCAATCATGCTGGGAAAATCCCCCCATTTTCTCCTGTGGTCTCAGATGTTTAAGATGACGATTGAGAATGAAAGAGAAACTAAAATGAATGACCTGTTTAAGTAGTACTGTTTAATATTTAAAATAATCCCAAGGATGCTAACGGTTAAGAGAGCATAAGGCAGCCAGCCCCCCTTTCACAACAATCCATCTCTGGCCACAGGCTGCTGAAGGTAACATATGCAGACATGTGTTTATATACACGCGAATAGAATTTGTTCCCTCGTTCTGATTAAACCATCTCAGGCAATCAGCCCATACCCGCCCAAATCAGATGTCTTTTCAGTCATTAAGAGGACCTCTCTCCCCATTTTCTGTTTGAATCTTATCAACTATATAGGAATATTTTCCCAAAGACCAAACATCCGGGAGGGCTTGTACACTTCCACTCTGGAAATAGGAAGGATGTAAATAACTTGAAAGAAGAAGCTGTATCCCTGGAATCTTACAGGGCTGGTTCCATGTTATGATTTCTTGTGATGTGGTGTGGCATTGCCTTGTGGACTGGAACAAACTCCAGGGCACATTTATAAAACAAGTTCTACAGAAAGTTTCAGTGACTTCCTTTGGGGGATTTTTGTAGAGTTGAAGTTTGGTGCAGTTCATCTTCTTAGGTGCTGTGAAGAGGTTGTCCTTGTGTTTAAGAAAAACTCGAGGAATTCACAAAAGTACAGGCATGGGGACCAGAGTTCAATGACAAGAACCCACATAAAGGCAAAACAAACAAACAAAAGCAGGTGTGCCATTGTAACCCCGGCGCTGGGAAAGCCAAGACAGGAAGTCCCTCGGGATTACAGGCCAGCCCCAGGTTCCCAAAGCACAAAGTGGGCAACTCTTGAGGAGCAGGCGCCACCTTTGTCTGGATGGGCGCGCGCGCACACACACACACACACACACACACACACACACAGAGAGAGGGAGAGAGGGAGGGAGGGAGGGAAGGAGGAAGGGAGGGAAGGAGGGAGAGAGAGAGAGAGAGAGAGAGAGAGAGAGAAGAAAATAATTTTCAGTAGGTACTGGTTAATGTACCTGTTTCTTTTTCGAATTCCATCAGAGTCACGAGATCTGATGACAAACCCTATGATGCCTGTGAACCCTTTATTGACAGCATCAGGACATCAGAGGATCCCACTGCTTCCTGCACCGTTTGGGCCCCCAATTGTGGACAGGTATTTCTCTCCAATATAATAGAGAATCAGAAGAGTAAATGAATTAGCATCAGAGTTTGGGACAATGCTAGCATTAGCATTAGATGCTAGACTAGACCAAACAACATTGGGGTTAGCTCAGTGAACTGTGCCACGACTCACAGCTCTCTTCTGGTCTTCCCTTCAAAACGTAAGACTCTACTTTCCCTTTGAAGTTCCACGTCCTCACATGGCTGCCCTCTGTGTGCACATGCAGGGTGCCCTCCAGAGTCCCGCTCCTCTCCCTAAGAGAACCAATCCTATCAGATTAAGGTGGCTCCACCCTAAGTCTGTAACACCTGGATTGCTTGTCACCTAATCCTTCTTTCAATAGCATAGAAATTGTCAGCATTTTGGTTATACATTCTGGCAATATTTTAGATTCCCCTCTTTGTGATATTTTGGCATTCTGAAGATAAAATAAAACCCAGTATCTGTCCTTGTTTGTAGAAGGTGAACAATAAATAAGTTGCCCCCCCCTGGGGTGGCCAAACATTCATCCTAGTCGGCCAATACTACCAAGGGAGCATTATATGAGCAGACTGTGTGCTCAGAGCATAATGCCCGTTGTGAGTACTCCAACCATGGCATTGACTGCAGTGGGTCTCTTCCCAAGACAGCCCTGAGCTATCTTGCTTGCTGTGCTTCTTCCTCCTACTCTTCCTCACCATGCTTCTCTGTGACCACAAGAGTTCGGGGCTTCGCACTTTAGACCCAAGCAACTCTTACAAACCCCAGGACCTAAGTGAATTGGTTACTTTTGTGTGGCTGTGAATACTACACCTGATTTTGGCTATACTTCTAGAAGATTCTGTCTACCACAGCAGGGAAGGTCTGCCACAGCAGAATAATCCACAACATGCTGGGCCCCAAAAGAGAGGACACTTGCCTTCTGCCCACTTTCTCCTTTGATTTCATCAGACTCCCACGAGATCCTGCCCTCAATAACCCTCTTGAAATGCCCAAGTGAGCCTGTCAAGAAGTGTGCTTCAATTTTCTAGATGATTCTGAATTCTATTAACTTAACAATGAACTTAGATCATCACAATAAATAATAGAAACTTTGTATAATTCCAGCCATAATCTGCTTATGTCTGTTTTCCCTCCTAGAGATGTCTTGTCTTCCAGTGTGGCTCCAGCTGGAACAAGCCAGTTTTGTGTTCCTTCCCAATCTGGATCCTCTTTTGTTCCCAATGCAAATATGCTAAACCCGCTGTCGGGTCACTTCTACCCAGGTATGAGCGATGAGTGTGTGGCTCCAGTCTGTGGAGCCCTGTGAACAACTGTGGGTTGTTTAAGCGGCTGTTGATGCTCAACTCTGGAGACCTGAGCAGCAATTAAGCCTTTGCAGTTTATGCACTTGCTTTCTAGATGAAGCTTGTGCTGGTACCACTATGTGAGCAAGACTGAGTTGCTTAACCCATCCAAGCACCAACTTAATCACGAATGAGGGCAGACTTGCAACATTACCGTTTTTCTTATGTTTCAAGTGAGGAACTGAGGGATCTGAGATTTAACTGCTTCGGGCATTTTATGACTTGTGATGCCGGGATAGCATAGCTCCATGGCAGAGCATCTGACTAGCACTCATGAGGACCAGATTCGGTTCTCAATACCCCAAAACCAAACCAAACTAATGAAATAGCACATGGCCTTATAAGTCATAGTGAGAATTTAGCTTTTATTCTGATTTCATTCTGGAGATGCTTAATACAGTATAATACTCAGAATATATAATAACGTGTTACATAGTTAAAAATTGCTGATGGATTTCAAAAGTCTACACCATAAAAATAATAACGATATGAGATGATGAATATGTTATTATCTTGATCTAACCATGCTTCCAATATAAGCATTTATCAAAGCATCACATTGGACCTTAGAAATGTCCACCATTAAACAGACAAGAAAGAAACATCAAGGAGGTATAAGCCATCTTCTCCCATTTGAAGTTGGACAGGAAAACGCCACCAGTCGTGAGACTGGCAGTTCAAGGAAAACGCAGAAACCTATCAGGTTCCAGCTAACCAGCAGAAGATTTCGATACCATTTCCCCCATTCCATTCCAGCTAAGGGGTAACTGCAGATCCTGTTTTGAATTATTTTACTATTTTCAAGTGCATGCCTCTAATTTGTTTGTGGGATGGGGTGTTCTCTCCCTCTCTCCCTCCCTCCCTCCCTGTCTCCCTGCCTCCCTCCCTCCCTCCCTCAAGGCTGGGGCATTTTACCACCTGAACCCACAAAGGCAGTGGCCACAAGGAACGAGATGTTTGAGAGACATCATACTGCCAGGTAACTGAATAACATTGTTTGATTTGTCTTCTATTCAGTCCCATGACTGTTCATCTGAGCTGTCTTAAGTAAATTAAAATAAATGAATTAAAATTAAATAATTAAAATAAATAAATTATCAATACATATAAATACAATAGAAGTACATACAGGCATGATGACAAACGCATGCCCTCTATACACACACACACGCACTGATCATTTACAGAAAGTACTTCAGGTGCATTGTAGAATAAATTATTCAAGCTTTCTAATAATAAACAGAAGGTTAAAAAGCAGACAGTGGGGTCTGGGGATTAAAAAGTTTAGTGAGGATGCTTGCTGCACAAACAGGAGGACTTGAGGTCAGATCCTCGGCATCCGCGTACAAAGCTGGGTGAGACCACACGTGTTTTTAATCCCAGGGCTAGAGGCAGGGATCAGCGACAGAAGATTTCTGGGGTTTGCTGTCCTGTCAGCCTAGCCAAAGCCTGCTAAGCTGCCATCTGAGTAAAAGACCTACCTCGAACAGGATAGTCAGGTAGGAGGACACAGGACAGGAGGACATCCAAGGTCCTCCTACAGTCTCTGCATGCATGTGCACACGTGCTCAGGCACACACCACACACACCACATGCACATACCTACCCGTGCCACTCGGCACAGCAGAGCTAAGAGTGGATGGATCTGCATATTCAATAGCTTTCCATTGACCCATAATACAAAATCCTGGCTGTGACTCCTCTGAATCCCCATGGCATTTCTGTCTTAAATGGTTTCCATTCTGGATGAAGACAGGAGTGAATTGCTCTTCAGATGATGTCATCAGAACCCAGGACATCTCATGTCAACCTAACGAGGTCTTCTGTCATGGCCAGCAGCAAATAAAGTACACCCATAATTAACAGAGCTCGGACTCAGGGAGAGGGGAAGGTCCCAGTGGTCACAGACCAATGGGCAAAGTGGAGTGAGCAAAAGCAGGCTCCCTTCCTTGTCTGCCCATCCGTGTGCAGTGATCTAGACCCAAGACAAGCACCAGCTGCTTGAGTACCACTAACTATCAGTATGCTGTGGAATTAGACACCTCGATGAAGTTTAGTGTCTGACAAGAAACTACTGGTGCTCCATCATCCCCTCACCCGCTAAGGCTCTGTGCACAACAGGTAAGGCCCACAGCAGAGCCTCAAGCATGCACTATGACAGTCGCCCGACCCCTCCTATTTCAGGCCTCCTCCCAAAGCCCATGCTCCTCCTGCCTCCATCAAACAGGTTCAGACAAACACTATAAGCATAGAGACCAGCTAAGGGAAGGCAAGGGCCTCCTAAAATTACATTTCTTGGGCCCCAGGATGGCTCCTCAAATCAAGGTGGTTGCTGCCAAGCCTGCCAATCTGAGTTTGATCCCCAGCATACACATAATGGAAGGAGAAATCCAACCCCATCACCATTAACCTCTGACCTCCACACATACACGATGGCATGCATGTACCCACCTCTCCACGCTCCAAATAAATAATAAATGAATAAATAAAGAAATTTTTAAAACTATTCAATTTCTAATGATTGTCTGGAGTCATGTAAACTATATCATTTTGTTTTTAGGGCAGAAATGGAAATGTATTCTCTTCACCAGCAAAGGAGGATGGAAAGAGTTAATCCCAAGGGACTGGCTGGTCTAGGGATACCCCTTTTTTATGGATCGAGTTGCCTGTGTGGTCCTGCAGGCTTCCAAGGCAGGGGCACAGTACCTGCCAGTTATCCGCATTTACACAGAAGCACCTCCAGACACCTTCAGGGAAACCCTATTCTACTGGGAAATAGACCACACTTTACAGAATGCTGGGGCCAGAAGTACCGACTCAGGAGAGGCTCAGTTTATCAGAAATGTCTAGAGAGCAAAACTGAGAGTTTCAAAAATCAAGCAGAAGAAAAGGACTCAGGTCAGATGCCTGTGGTTCCCTATGAAGAGGAAGAGGATAGCAAAGACCCAGAAATTGAAGTAGACAACAGTGAGAAGTCAAAGGAAACTGATGACAAGCCAACCTGGGGTGTCGCCAACCCCTGCATAGAGCCGCAGCCACGTCAGACAAAACCCTCTTCCCCAGAAGCCAAGGCTCAGGATGGTGGGAAGGAAAAGCCCTCGGAGAAGGTCTGTGAAGGCCGTGATGAAAAGAATGGGCTTGGTCTGCAGATTTCCATATTGCCTCTGCCAGGTAGGTGTCTGGGATCAAGGGCAGGTCCTCAGCAGCTCCAGGTGACCAGGGCTTCCCATTGCGGAGGAAACTGTGACAGCCATGCTTCGTATTTTGGACTTCATTTTCATTTTCAAACCCTCTGTCTATCTCTCTCACCTTCATTTTTTTAAAAAAAGAGGTATTTATTTTTATTTCATGAGCATGGGTCTTTTGCCTGTGTGTGTATAGGGCACCATGCGTGTGCAGTGCTTGCAGAGACTGGGAAGAGAGCACTGGATCCTCTGGAACTAGAGCTACAGGAAGTTGTGAGCTGCCTGGGGTCCAAACCCAGGCCTGCTGGAAGAGCAGCCAGTGCTCTTAACTGCTGAGCCATCTCTCCAGGTCCTTCCGCCTCTATTTTCTTAATCTGTTTTAAATGCTGTCTTGAAGTCATTTTATTTGGTCACTTCTCATAAGTCATATTAGAAACACTAGTCTTGATATTGCTGTATAATAACCACTTTACACAGATTAAGAAAATAAATATAGGAAACTAGGGAGACTTTTAATTAAAATTTTAATTTACTCAGATGGTGGTGGCTAATGCCTTTAATCCCAGCACTTGGGAGGCAGAGGCAGGTGGATCTCTGTGAGTTCAAGGCGAGCCTGGTCTACAAGAGCTAGTTCCAGAACGGGCTCCAAAGTTACGAAGAAACCATGTCTCTAAAAACAAAACAAAACATAATTTAATTGTTAATTTTTTAACATGAACTAGAGGTCTATTTTGTTGTGGATTTGGGGGTTTTGCTTTGCTTTTTACTTATTTATTTTTCTTTATGTTTTTTATATTTATGTATTTTTTAATATTTATTTATTTTTCTTCATATTTTTCACTGATGTTTTGCCTGCATGTTTGTCTCTGAAGGTGTCAGATCTCCTGGAACTGGAGTTGCAGCAGCAGACAGTGAGCTGCTGTGTGGGTGCTGGGAATTGAACCCTGGTCCTCTGGAAGAGCAGTCAGTGCTCCTAACCACTGAACCGTCTCTCCAGGCCCAAGGGCTTTTGTTTTAAAGTATAAATTCTATCTCTCCTGTATCCAAGTGTAGAAAAACTGACAAAAGCATGAATGATCAGTTTTGAAAATATCATTGCAGTACAGAGAAAATCTCACATTGGATAGCTCTCTAGAACTTATTTGGAAAGAAAATGAAAACACAGAGGTCTGGCATGTCTCTGATGGTTCTGTCTTCCTGTCTGTTGCCGTGATAAAACAGCATGACCAAAAGTGACTTTAGGAAGGAATCTATTCAGGTTACAGTTTTCAGTCACAGGCCACCACCCAGCAAAGTCAAAGTAAGAACTCAAGAGAAGAACTTGAAGGTGGCCTGCTTGCTATTCCACACAGCGTTCCCTCCAAGGAAGGAATTCATTTCCCAGAGAAGAAATGTGGCAGGCACCATGACAAATATGGTGTGCAGTCTAGCAGAAAAGTTCACAATATGAGATAGCTTTTCTTATCTGGTTCAAGACCACCTGCCTTGGGGTTGGTAATGCCCACAGTGGGCTGAACCCTCCTACATCAGGGAACAATTAAGACAATTCCCCTAGGGAACACCCACACACAACTAACCCACACACACCCGCACACCCACACACCCACACACCCACACACACACCCACAATCTGTTCTAGGCAATGCTTCCATTGAGACTCCCTTAGCTGATCTTAGGTTGTGTCAACTTGACAGTTAATGTGAACCTAGGGCACAGGTACAGCTGCCACACCGACCACTTCACTGTGAAGTTCTTCATTTGGGTTCAGACCATGATGGGCACAGGAGACCACCTAACATGGATATTGCAGCACTAATATGGAAGATGAAGCTCACGGGGCCTTTCTGTCAGCACCTCAGAGACCACAGAGCAAATCAGCCCCTTGTCTGTTCACCTAGAGTGACGTCACTGAAGAGACCTTAAGAGAGGGCAATAAACCACCTGTCAATGTGTCTGAACATCTTTAGGAAGTTCAAAATCGTTCAATAAAAACGGAACACCTGTGGTGACAGACGTTAGTGAGTTCGTACAGTGAACCACAATCCTGTGTTTTAAGTGTCTCCTCCTGAGTGGAAGCTTCACACCACATACGACTTTTTCTCACGTTACAGGAGCACAGGCACTGGGTGCACTCAGCAAAGCCTGTTCCTCGGCTGATATTCAGAAGTGGACCATAGATGACGTCCATGACTTCATCAGAAGCCTGCCAGGGTGCTCAGACTATGCCCAGGTAACTCCGTATTTTTGCAAAACTATGAAAACTTGAAACTATTTAATGCACAATGAGTTTTGTCAAACTTCCTTTTTCCCCTGGAAGGGAAAATTCCTGCTAAAACCCCCATTTTTTACACCATTTCTCATTGGAGAGATGGCTATGACTAGTAGACACAGGTACTGGAGAAGCTCTGGGAAGCAACTATTTAGCTTAATTTTCTACCCTGTCTAGACTCATGAGAAGGTGACTCGGAGACTAAATATCCAGAAAGAATGAGAAATATTTACTATAGTGCCTAAATAACGGAAATATGTACTTTGTCCTAAAAAAAAAAAAAGACAAAAGGGGCTGAGGAGACAACTCAGTCAGTAGACTGTCATGCAAGCAAAAGGACGTGAATTTTCAGTCCCCAGAACACACACATACACAAGATACACAAGCACATACATACATAGACACACATACACACACAGACACACACACAACAGGAGGGCTCAGCATAGAAAAAGCTTACTGTAACAGTGTAAGGACCAGAGTTCTTAGCTCCAGAACACTTATAACCAGATGTGGTCATGCACAACTATAATCCAGTGTGCCGAAGAAGAGATAGGAGGTAGAGACATGAGAATCCCCAAAATCACGTGTGTCAGAGACCCTGGCCTAGGCATCACCAAACAAAAAGACTATCTCAAGTATGGTAGGAGCAGAGTACCAACACCTGACGTTGTCTCTGACCTCTACACATGCATTGCATGGTGTGCACATTACGTTCACACACATGGATATGTACATACACACAAATGCCAAAGTCAGGCATTGTAACCTCAGCACTGGGGCTTAGGGTGAAGACAATGGATCCTTGGGGCTTGCTGGCCAACCAGACTAGTCTGCTTGGCAAGTTAGCAGTGAATGGGAAACCCTGTCTCAAATAACAACGTGGATGATATCTGAGGAATTACATTCAAGTTATCTTTAGACCTTTATGTGTGTGCACACACATGAGCACAAACACACACACAAGAAACCAGGAATAATGGCATACATCTGGAATCTCAGCCCTTGAAAGGCTGAGCCAAGAAGATTGAGAATTTGAGGCCATCCTGGGCTGCACAGTGGGGACTTGCCTCAACAAACGAGCAACAAAGAAACAGTCTTGCTCCTACAACAGTATTACCGGTAGGTGATGCTTGGTGTAAGTTGTGCCCTTGTGGGCAGACAGAAGTCATACAAACATCAACACCTCAAACTTGGCTGGCTCATTGTGTCCAAGTGGGTATCAGTAGACCAAGAAAGTCTACCACTCGTTTCTAGAAGTTTCTCAAATGTATCTAGGATGACCACATTTTGAAGTTTTCTCCCTTTGAGCTACTGCATGTGACATCAACTACGGAAGGCCAGCTGCCCTGCTAAGCACCCACTGCTACTCTCTGAGAAATGAGGAGATGCTAGTGCATTCTGGGTACACAGCCCCAAAGGACTGTTTCCCACACAGTTCTCACAGGAACCTTTGCCAAAGGTGCCTCCTAGGCTTTGATTCACAGCCCCATCCTTTGAAAGCTTTTGTTTAACTCCCCAGGACTGGTCAGCTCTCCGCCCAGCACCCTTTTCTGGATGCTCATCCACCTTGCCAGCCTTGTGCAAATGGAATCTTTAGAAGATGTCTGGGGTCAGGTGTGATGGCGTACACCTGGAATCTCCTCACTGGGAAGCCGAGGCAAAAGGACTGTGTGTTCAAAGCCAGCCTCAGCTACACAGTGGTACCTCCCCCTCACCTGAAACAAACAACCAAACCTCTAGAGAAATAAAGCCACAAAAGGAGCTCAGTCTTTACATCATACATACTTTGTCAGTGCTATGCTACTGCTTACTGTTGGGGTGGAAGCGTCGCCTCAGTCCCTGGCATCCATATATCCAAAGAGTCTGGAACGTTTGGGTGGAAGTTCCAATCACAAGACCTGTTCCCTGAGAGTTGTCTCAGTCCAGACTCCACCTTGAGAAAGCCCGTCAAATGGTGACCCCTCCCCAGTGATGCTCAAGACCACTCCCACATTTATTTAAACTGTTCCCCCTCCCCAGAACAAACATGTTTCTCTCTCTGGTGCTGGAAGGCCACCTGGGAATGATGGTGTCCATTAAACCTGGGCTTTTTCTAATTTTGGTTGATTTGGTCTGATTTGGAGTATTGCGTCTACAGAGAGGTTTATCGGACTTTTCATCTAGAGGTTTTATTGTAGTTTGATGTTGTTTGTTATATTCTCTAAGAAAGAAATTTTAATCAAAAACCAAAAGTAATAAATTAAATAAGGAGATAAAATGATTTGTGACTTAACTGTTTAGGGATGGCCAGGAAACATTGTAACAGTTTATTCTAAGTAAATATCTAGTTCTGGCATATAAAATATTTGTCTCTAAAAATATCTGAAATTGATAAGAAAAAGTATACATTTATATTGTAGATTTGGCCCAATCTGCACTAATAAGAAGGATACCCCATGTCTAGCATGTCAAAGCTCCGTGTTCAATCCCCAGTACCCCATAAACTCCTGCATGGTGGTGCAAACCTGTAACCCCAGCACTGGGAAAGTAGAAGAAAGAAGATCAAAATGCCAAGGTCATCCTTGACTGCATAGCCAGTTTTGGGGCCTGACTGGGCTTTATGAGACCCTATCTCAAAACAACAGTAAAAATAAACAAACCAAGCTATTCAGAAGTTATCAGTACCTAAGTCTGTCACAACCACAAATGGCTGGTCTTGCCGAATGTGGCCAGAAATGTAACCAATTTAAGCAACTGGAAGAGGATCATGTGTTTGGTGTAGCACAGGCACCTGGAGAACCAAGGAGACAGGATTAAGGGAAAGATGAGGAGCAGAATCTCTTGAGACGAAGAATGGCCAGGAGGTGACATGAATACAAGAGTATCAGGCTGCATCTGATCAGTGGGGCTGTTGGGGAGGAGAGGAAGGCAGGTGTGGAGGTGGAGTGTGTATTGTCATTCCCATCAGCCTGGAGTGCTATGGCAGCCCTCTTATGTGTTAATGCAACAGCAAAGAGGAGAGGAGGGAGACTGCAGAAGGGATCCCCTGTAAGTCCCTACAGAAGAAATCCCACTATGGGCCCCTACCACGGGGTGGGGTGGGGGCAAGAGAAGGAGCTTCAGCAAACTCTTAGATTAAACAGAGAGGTAGGAAGACTTCAGGTCTATTGTTCAAGTTTACAGGAAATTCTACCTACCATTTCCTTTTCCTCTTCTTTATAAATTAGAAGGTTGTCTGAAAATGAAGGGGAACCTTCTGATGTCTGAGGAGAGGGGAGATTTAAAGAGGAAGCTCAGGAGTGAGCACGGCAGGTTTCTGAGGCAGGGAGAAGCTGGACATTAGGAAGTTAAACCACTACAGACAGGCACACTTCTTCACATCCACTTCCTTACCTGCCTGGATATCTACCCTTCTTCAGCAGGCTCCTAGCTTCCAGGAGGAGGGTGTGGTGCATTGGCTAGAGTCAGAGCAGGATCTGCTAGGAAGCCCTGGTGGGCAGTTCTTCCCCAGGCTCTCCTTCCCTTTGTCCACCATACACTTGGCACAGAAGACAAAGGCACTGCATCTGGCTGCATGAGGGGCCATGTTGTCTGTGATGCCTCTTTCCCCATCCCTTTATGCCAACCATGTTCCCATTTGCTGATTTCCCTGGGACAACATTCACCGCGCTGCATCAGGGTTGCACAGTAAATGAGACGCAGATACTGCCCTCAGATAATTACCCCAGGTTGAAGTGAGTCCCACAAACGGAACTATTGAGCATTCCAGATATTATTAAAGACATCATGGCACTGGAGCACAGACAAACCAGCAACAAAGAGAGGTTTATATGGCTCTGTGCCACCTCCAAGCGGCCTGCTGTATGCACATACTCCAACACCAAACCCTCTGTGTAGTAGACACTGGCTTTACTTCAAGACTCAGCAACCAGGCTAATGATTTTTGGGTTTCTTCAGGTATTTAAGGATCACGCAATTGATGGAGAAACACTGCCCCTTCTCACTGAGCAGCATCTTCGAGGCACCATGGGGCTGAAACTAGGACCAGCACTAAAAATTCAGTCTCAGGTATGGCAACTGCATACAATAGTACACAGCAATCATAAAAGCCCAGGAGAAATGGGTCACATTATGGTGTTGTCATGTTAATATCTAGAATACTTATTTAATCTCCTCTTTAGCCTTTCCCCCTCTGTAACTGAGGATGTGATTGAAGTGAGGTGAGCTTAATGTGGAAGGGTAGTACACACTTCTAGATGTGGCAGGGAGGCGGTATGCGGCTGTGTGCTGGTAAGCAGTTAGCAGTTCTGTCTCTTTATGAAGAGAAACAGGCCTGACCTGTAGCTTTCATAGTGTCAATGACCCCTACAGACTGACAAATTCATAATTGTCGGTGGATACAGAACTGGGAAGAGACACATTGCAACACCTCATTTCTGAGTACACCATATGTAACAGGCACGTTGTATCTCAGGTGTAAATATCCCTAAGAACATAGATAGCAATAAACAGTAATTATAGATAAATTAGGTTTAAATCAAGTAGCAATGTGCAAACGGATATTTTTTCTCCTGACAGCCTGTTTCTACATACCCTGCAAATAATTGAGTTGGAAGCTTAAATTAATAAATTATAAATTAAATTAATAAATTATAAAAGCTGGACCAATAAACTCAGGCTTATTACCAACTAGCTCTTACATTTTAAGTTAATCCACTTTCCTTATTTACACTCTGTCACTTGTTGCTGCCTTTATTAGCATGGTGCATTCATCTCCTGCTCCCTCTGTGTCTGGCTGGTGACTCCTGACTCTGCCCTTCTCCTTCCCATCATCCTTAGTTTGGCTGTCCTGCCTATACTTCCTGCCTGGTTGCTGCCCAATCAGCATTTTAATATAGCAATTGGAGTGGCAAATCTTTACAGATCACAGGAGGATTATTCCACAGCAGCAATGAGTTCTAAATATTTACTACTTCCATTTGTCAGATAATTAATTTTAAGCTTATTTAAGTTTTAATGATGACATGTTTTTAAAAACTAGCTTGCAAACTTCCTAGAAAAGAATAAAAAGGTAATAATTGGCTCTTGAGAGTTGCCAGTACCATCAGCTGTCAGTGATGACTTCACAACCAAGTTCCTCTGGTTCTTCTCCCTGCTTCTGCTCTTCCCAAGCCAGAGTTACTCACGTGCCATGAAAGTTGACTCTTTATACCTAAAGCAAACCATGCCACTCTTCCGCTGCACACCCTGTGGTAGCTCCCCAGTTTCTTTAGAGTCCAGGGGAAAGTCTAGCATTCACACTCCGTTTAGCAGCCCAGCACTTCCTTCCCCGCCCACCAGTAGCACCTCCAGACACCTGCTCACTTGCTGCTGGGGCTCCTTGAACCCCTTCAGACATATTCTCTACTAGGGCACTCATCATCTCTGGAAAGTCCCAGCCTAATATCCTCATTCTTGGTCCCCTCATCTTTTGGAAGGTTTTGCTTGTTTGACTTTCCTTTCTTATTTATTTTGTTGTTGTTAGTTTTTGATTCTGCTTTGTTCTGAGACAGGATCTCACTCTATATCCCAGGACAGGATCAAAGTCACAGAAAATCTCCTGCCTCATCCTTCCTGGTGCTGGACTATAGTCGAGAGCTAGCAAGCTTAGTTCTTACCTTCATCTTTGCTCAATTGCACCTCCTCACTTAGATTGCTGTACCCACCTTATTTAAAGCCGCACCCCACCCTCCCAGACTGCTGATGCTTCTCTCTGCTCGTTTTTTCTCATACACTTTTGCCCAGATCATAAACAGATCTATTGGTCATATACAGTTTTAATTGTTATTTCCCTCTGTCCCCTTTAGAATGCATGTTTCATGAGAGAAGGAAACTTTACTCTTTTGTGAGCTCAGAGCATACAAGCTTTTCTAATAGATCAGTTTCTGTTTTAAAGAGTGGACTGTCTCAAATGAAACAAAAAGGCAGCAATTAGTGTGCAGCTAAATTTATGCAGGCCTGCCTGTGTTTGCCAGAAATATTTACATCAGGAACTAGAACTTCAGAATGTCCTTTCAGGGCCAGAGAGATGGCTTGGTTGGTAAAGCGTCGCTACATGAGCATGAAGAACAGAGTTTAAATGCTCAGCACTCATGGGAAAACAAAATCACTGGGCACGGTGGCATGTACCTGCAATCCTAGGGTGGCAGAAAACAAAATCACTGGGCACGGTGGCATGTACCTGCAATCCTAGGGTGGCAGAAGGCAGAGGGCCCCAGAAGCACACTGGCCACCTGGACTTCCCAAACCCACCACAGCTTCAGTGGGAGCCTTTCACTGAAATATAAGGCAGAAAGCAACCGAGGAAGACATTGTGGACCTCTGGCCTTCACATGCATCCCCTCATATACATGAACATATATACATAAGCACACGCACATGAACATGAACACATACACACACACATGGACATGTACACATATAAACACAACCCCCCAACTTTTAAAAGAAAGAATATCCTGCCACTATCATTTTTGTTTGCCTAAAATTTTTAGGATATGGAAATTCTTTATCTTTAATTCTATGTGAATAGGTACTATTTCTACACGTGGCATCCTGTATGTGCCTAGTGCCCATGGCAACCAGAGCAGAGCACCACATCTCCTGGAACTGGAGTTACAGACACTTGTGAGTTGCCTTGTAGGTCTGAGGATTGAACTCGGGTCCTCTAGGAGAGTAACGAGTGCTCTAAACCCCCGAGCCATCTCTCCGGGCTGGAAGCTATTCAGCAGAGCACAGTAGCACCCAGCTGTTTTTCCAGGATTTAGGACACCGAGGCAAAAAAGGCAATGAGTTTAAGTCCAGCCTCAAAATAAAAGAGAAAGAAAGGGCTTCTGCTGTGAACACCTCAACACCTAATGTTTTGCCAGGATTCTGTTGTGGGCTTTGTGTTTGCTTGTTTCTTTTAACTTTTCATTATAGAATAATTTTAGAAGTAGTGAAGTTGTAAAAATAAGACAGAAAGTTTACCCTGCTCTCCCAGTATCAACACAACATCTACCAGAACAGGATCCTTTTTGTCGGAACTAAGAACTAACACTGATACAGGGTGGAACTATTTTTCAGTGACTTCTTTTCGTTTAGCAAGAACAGTATCTCTCTTGACATACTTACAGACAGTTTAGGGGTCAGTTCTGCTGGACTTTGATTTGCTGTTGTTCCTTTCTGGGTTCCCAAGTGATAGCTTTTCCTCCCTGAAAGCCAGCAGAGTGTTAGATCCAGGTACCATCTGCTGACTGGGGAAGCCCCCATCAGTAGCAGTTGTCAATCAAAGAGACAGTATGAAGTCCTTGTCACTGGGAACCAAAGTAGCAGAGTTGGAAGTCCCTGGTTAACACCTAGGGATTCAGAGAGTAAACAAGCAAAAGTTTGCCATTGACTAAGATAATAAGGTCTAGGTACCCAAAATAGAAATTGAGGGCAATCCCCATGATCTTGGACATGATCAAGAGTAAAGAACCACCCTGCTGCCAGGATAGAATCCTAGAGGATGGGTCTGACTGAGCTGAACATGCAAGGGAAGAAGCTGGATTTGGAAGCAGGATTTTATATGCAGATCACAGGAGCTTTGGAGTTTGAATCATTCAGATGTGGCCTGGTTTCCATCCAGGGCCAAGTTTATTGAAGTTGGGGTGATGGAACCCCAGTGTAGGTACATCAAGGTACCAACTCCCACAGCTGCCCCATTTGTAATTCACTAGTGACCGGTAATGTGCTAACATGATTTGAAGAATTTTGGCCTAATCCAGAAGAAGAGCTGGTTAGTTTTGGTGGAGGTGTAGCAGAGGGGAAAGGTGGGATGGTCCTAGAACGAAATTGACACAGGAGCAGAAGAACCACAGCAGGACCAGAGAAGAAAAGGAAATTTGGAGCCAGTAGACACCCAGTTTACAGCTGTAAATATCACACGACTCTAAAAACCAAACAAGGCTTCCCACATACCAGAAGTGCGACCTCCTCTATCTATATAGATGCTCTGTGTCTGAAATTACCTCAGCCTTCCGCCCCCACCCCCCACGGTTAATGCAGGGTGAGTTATCAAAAGAATTCAGACTTAATTACTATAATTATTTTGTCTTCAAAGGTATCTCAGCATGTGGGAAATATGTTCTATAAGGAAATTCCTTCACTCCCCACCCATGCAAGGCAAGCATTTGACGATCCAGCAGACACATCCCCTCTTTTGGATATTGATTCCTAGAGTGACGGGCTGAGCATTTCTTCTTCCACAGATATAATGATGCCTAAAAGAACTGAGCAAGACAGTTTGAGAAATTAAAAATGCTCAAAGACAAATAAGTCACTCCCAGTTTTCTAGAGTTGCAGATGTTACTAGAGATGTGTGACAGCTTCCTGTGGCCAAGTGGGGGACATGAAGAGGAAGCCCATGCTCCTAGCATTGTCGTGGGAGGATTTCACCCAACAGGCTTCTTTCCTGCCAAGCTGAAGCAACCAAGCACCACGGTTCTGGAGAATTGTCCTTAGAAGAAAATGCTAATGGGGATGAGAATTTACAAACATCTTGCAAGCTACAGTCTGTGACATCTCTGTGAGGAATACCCTGCAGCAGCTGAGAGAAGAAACTGAAGAGCAACTCCTTCTCCTCACTCCTCCTATTGCTCAGCCCTGGTGGAGACACAGGCTCTGATCTCAGGGGGCAGAAGAGAAGCTGACCACAGACACCGACCTTATCTCAAGATGGGCAGCGTCTAGCCTGGGGTAGGCCCTGTGAGGGTGGAGTCAGGATTTGTTGGAGGGGTGAGGAGGAATCATCTGTATACAGCAGGCTGGAACTCGCAAGAGGGGGTGATTGTTGAGGAGACTGTGTCTGCTCCATGTGGAGTCCCAATCTTCCACTTAACATTTGACAGAAAGACTAAAGGAACCCAGAGGAAAAGACAGCAGTTCCATCGGAGAGGGGACTTAGCTGCAGGCTGTTCTTCATTGTACAGCATGAGAACAAGTGTCTGGTTTTAAAATTCACAGCTCTTGTGAACTAACCCTCGCAGGAAGCCTTTCAGGAAGCCCCATTGTCTAGTGTGCTTGCCATGTGTAAGCCTTGCCCTTAGAGTAAGGCTGGCCTAAAGAGGCCTTCCTAATGAAGCACATCCAGAAGGCCTCACAGGGATCACTCCCGTGCCTTCTGTCTGATTTCTATGCCAGTTTTCATCTCCAAGCAGCCCTGGGTAGAGAGCCACGTGACTAGACTTGACAGTGGACACTCAGAAGCCTGCCAACAGCCTCGTGCCATTCAGGCACATGAATGTGGCATAAGTCTTGGCCCACAGCCTGAAGCCAGCTCACAAGACCCTGATCCAGGCCCTCAGCCATGCCTCTGCAGGTTCCTGACCACAGCACCGCTACAGCAAACATGTTTTTTTCAACCACTGTGTTTGGAGTCATTTCACAGCCATGGAGAAGCTAAACACACAGATCTCACCTAGTGACACAAAGACCACACTACTGAATCCGCTTTCGATCTGGACGTTGGAGTCCAAAACCCTTTCCGCAGAGACCTTGCTGATTTACTTGGGTTCTGCTGCCTTTTGTTTTTTCCCCCACAACACTTTTTTTATATAAAACTATTTTACAACATTCCTATGTACATGTTGACATCAGTGTGGCTTTAGACTTTGACACTAGAAAGGAGAAGGCCAATAGAGACATCGAGGGCTTCAGTCTCAGACCGTGGATGTGTCTCATGTGTGACATGTGAGTGGAAAGGGGGTTACTGGAGTGGGAGGGCATCCGAGGGCTGAGGGGCTAGAGACAGAGGATGAAAAGGCAACGAAAATAGTCCGTGTTTGGAAATCCCATTATCAGACCTAAACCTTTGTGAGTTAATTTTAAAATTAATTCTAAAAACCCTTTCATACCACCAAACCTGAGAATTTCTAGCTTAATCTCTTGATCCCTTTGCTGAGGGTCAATCAAAAAGAAGAAAATACCCACAAATTTCAATTTTTTTTTAATTTCGCTTAAGATGACAATAAGCTGGAGGAGAGCAAGCACTGGGATTTTGATTAATGTAACTTGCAGAACCTCAGTCTCTTTCTCTTTTTAACTCATCTAACCCTCAGTGTAAAGAACTATCTGGACATGTTACCTGCTAGGAGTCCTGGGCTCCAGAAGTTCCATGAAATGTCCACTGTGGCATAGCAGATGCTGGGGAAAGAGGTAAAAACTAACACACGTCATTGATTCTCTGGTGTGGTAAAGGGATCACCGCTTCAATCCACATCATAAATTTCTTATTCCTGCTAAAGAATCTGTCAGGCTGGGGCTGCCTGATTCGAGCGGATGTGTGTCAGTGTTGCTCAGAGGAAGACACTCAGATGTGCCAGCCACATCTACACCAAAAGCACTCAGCTTAATTTTAGATCCTTGCATTTGAAAAAGGAATCAGAGATGGTAACAGAAGTCTGCCTGGCTCTGACAACTCTTTATCAAAAAGGAGACTGAAATAATCTGCCCAAGAAGCTCCCTGCTCTCTTTCTGGTTAGAATCTACTTTTTTTTAATTACAATTATTTATTTTATTTATGTGTAGGAGTGTTTTGCCCGCATGTACTTATGTGCACACACGCATGTCTGGTGCCCTTGGAGGTCAAAAGAGGACATCAGATCCCCTGAAACTGGACTTATGGAAGATTGTCAACCACCATGTGGGTGCTGGGAACCAGTCTCCCATCCTCTTCGAAAGCAGCCAGTACTCTTAACCCCTGAGCCATCTCTCCAGCTCCTACTGGGTGCTATTTAATAAAAGGGCTACTTCAGTGACTGGGATTGTTAGGATTATGCTGGCCTGCCCTGTCACCTAGCCAGCCCAGGGACCTATGAAAGCTTCATCAATATGCAGGTGTGGAGGTCCCTTTAAGAAGCCATTCCCCTTCTTTCTTCCCACCAAGGCACTTTCGTCTTGGCTCTCCCCAGTCTCTCTTCCTCTCTCTCTGTTGTTCTTCTGAAGAGGCAGCTTTCTCTCTCTCTCTCTCTCTCTCTCTCTCTCTCTCTCTCTCTCTCTCTCTCTCTCTCTCTCTCTCTCTCTCTTCCCTCTTTTCTTTCCTTTGTAGACAGAGACTGCTCATTCGTTTCCTGGCTGCCCCAACTCGAATAATGACATAGAAACTATATTAATTACAACACTGCTTGACCTATTAGATCAGGCTTCTTATTAACTAACCCTTACATCTTAAATGAACCCGCTTCTATTATTCTGTGTATCACCACAAGGCTGTGGCTTACCAGGTAAAGTAGTGTGGGACTATTTTATTATAAATTGCAACACTCCTCCTTGCTCCTTTTCTCTCTCTCTCTCTCTCTCTCTCTCTCTCTTTCTCTCTCCTCTCGTATCCCTCCCTTCCTCCCCCCACCCTCCCAATACCCTCTTCCTAAATAAGACTCCACACTCCCTAAGCTCTCTCTGCATGGTGTATCCTGTTTCTTGGTCGTGGTCCTTACTGGCCATGAGACCCACCAAGGGCCCACTCTGGCTGTATCTTATAGGGATGATTTTGAAGGCTGAAAATTTCATTTACATTATTGCATTATTCACTATTTTATTGCTGTGAAGAGATAGCATGACCAAGGCAACTCTTACAAAGGCAAGCATTTTATCGGGGACTGGCTTACAGTTTCAGAAGTCTGGTCCATTATCATGATGGCAGGGAGCATGGCAGCTGACATGGTGCTGGAGAAGCTGTTAAGAGTTCTACATCTGGATCCACAAGCAGCAGGAAGAGGGAGTGACACTGGGCCTGGCTTCAGCTTTTGAAACTCAAAGCCTACCCTCAATGATATTTCCAACAAGGTCACGGGTCCTAATCCTTTTCAAATAGTGCTACTCCCTCATGACTGAGCATTCAAATAAAGCAGCCTATGGCGGTCATTCTTATTTAAAGCAGCACAATTACCTTACAGACTTTTCAATTTAGATTCTGTTGTATGACACGTTTGTCTGTCTGTTCATTTGTGTGCTCATCACAGTGTGTGAGTGTGAGTGAGAGGGCAGCTTGCAAGCATCACCTGTCTTCCTCCTCCCATGTGAGTCTTGGAGACCAAAGGCTTGTCAGCCAGCTTTGCTGGTTCTTCACCTGCTGAGCCATCTCGCTGGTCCTAGGAAACATGTTCAAATCCTCCTCTAATGCTGTGTTGCTCTTGAGCACCCTCCACTCTCAATAAGCACAAAGTCAAAGATAAATCACAACAATGGAGAACCCCCTTTGTTGGAAAATCAATCACAGGATGTTACTACTTTCTGGAATATTTTGCTCAGAGGAATTGAATAAATCCTCCTAAAAGCATCAGAGCTACAGAGAAGAAATAAGACAAGGTCTTTCAATGTAGACTAGTCTGGTTCCAAACCTGCAATCCTTCTCCCTAACGTGGCGTTCTGGGGTTACAAGTGCACCCCATCATATCACAGCAGTAGGTTTCTCAATCTGCACACAGGTGTTTCACTACAAATGTAAGGAAGTTTTGTTTACAGAGAGTTGAGGTCATTCACTGTACTTGTCCATCCTTTCCTCTGCAAGACAAATCCCTCTTTCCACATATCCACACAAAGCCAAAGGTCTCTGATGTGTCTGCTAACTGCTGTGAGGTGTCATTGTGTGACTGCGAGAAACTAATTTCACCTGAGATGATTCATGTGAACATTGCTGGGTGTCATTTTTAACATGCTTGTAAACGGTGAACATGCTTTTTAAAAATTATCTCTCAAATACGTTTGGAACCTTTGGCCCATTTTCCAGTGATTTTTATTTTGATAGTTGGAATTTTTAAGTGTGCTAAACTGATTGTTAAATTTAATTAAATTATTATTTTATTCCTAGTGTTAAGAAGATATTCTCATCAAACATAATAAAACAAGAGATTCAACATCGTTTCACTGCTTAAAACAAATTATTATTATAGTCTCAGTATAGATTAGTATAGATTGGTGGGAAAGTAGGAAGACAAACTACAATGTATACATTTCTATTTGTTTTCAGATTATCTGGGGAAACATTTTTGATACCTTTCCCCAAAACAGCTATCAAATTAAGTTAATTGGCCTGGGGATGGAATGTAGCATAGTGGCAGAATACTTAATTAGCATGCTTAAGACCCTCCATTGTGAGTACTTAAAAATGTTTTAGTAAAATTAAACTAAATATTCTGTAGTAACTATTTAAATGAGTCCTTTTTTAACACATGCAGTGTTGAAAATCTCTCGCCAACACTTTCAAAAATAGCTGGGAAATCATTAGTATAGTTGGCCTACAATTCATCTGCTCAGCAGAGACTTCTGGAGCCAGGATGAGTGTGGCAGGATGAGCATGAAAAGGGGCAAGTGCATCCTACCTTCTCAGAGCTCACGGTCCAGAAGACACGTGTGTCAGAGTACTTATTGTAGGCAGAAATAGTCTGTGTGTGAGTGTGTCTGTGTGTGCGTGCAGCTAAATCAAATTTAAGGAAGAGAGTATCAAATGGACACAAATTCTTTCTTCATCCGTTCCCTCAGCCTCGTCTCAACTGTGCAATAGGGAATAAAGTGTGCTTAGCAGTGTCAGGCAGCTCTGCGTTCCTTCTGAAATCACTGGGCTTCTACACACTTCTTTTTCCTTTCACAGTTGCACTGAAGCTGCTGCCACAGCCTAACATTGGCTCAGGGTCCTGACACTGAAGCCACCACCACAGTGTAACAATGGTTTCAGGTCCTTTAATACTTAGAAATCCCTCAGTGATCAAGTCGGCTGCCTGGGTTTTTCTCAAAACCACTCACTTAATTGAGCAAGAAAATAGATAAATATCCAAAGCACAGGAAACAGAATGAATCAGTAAACATTTATTTATTATTTCACACAGATATGAGAGGCCCACCAGCAGTTCTGAAGCATGGTTCTAAACAGGACTAAGATGCAGCATTTTCAGTCCTTGAAGAGTATAAAAAGAGTCATTATTCCAGGCCTGATGACTTTTCTTGTACTAAAGGAAAACACTGCTAGATTTTATTTCCACCCATTCTTTAGTAAAATGGCATTCACAAAAGTATTCAAAACACCACTTACTACTCAAAATACTTCCCTGCTCTTCAGAAAGCATATCTTTGTGTTGTTGTTGTTGTTTTGTGTTGTCTTTTTCCTTTTTAACCGTATTCAAGATCAAGCCCACGACCTCATATATGTTAGGCTAGTGTTCTATCCCCCAACCTACTCTGTCCCCAATCCTGAGAACTTTCCCAAATTACTAGTTTAATTGGGCTACTTCTTAGGAGGTATTAGTTACTAGCACCGTAAATCATTAATTGAGGGGTTATGTTTTTAAATTAGGACAATACAAACTGTATTTAAAAATCCACAAACATTAATATATGAAGAGAACTAAGTCTGGGTAGATGCTAAAAACACAGTAACTTTAAAAACAGTATTTTTAATTTGTGCTATCAACTCTCATCTTTTGAGTGGCTACCCATCAAGAGCAGTGCCGGACTTTAGGCAAAAGAGGAGATGCTGGGGAATCTCCTTCAGCCAATGGCCTTTGAGAGGCTGAACTAGGTTGGGCGTGGCCTTGGGTACCGAAAAAGTGCATGCTCACATGACTGCTCTGTCTCTCTCCTCTCTTGCCTGGATGCTGGATTTGGTTCCTGTTTCCTGTTTTTTGCAGAGGACTGTGATCTGTTAGTTCCCCCCTAAATAAAGAACGCTTTACTATACTCAAAAAATCTTTATACTCCTTTAAAGTATCTAAAAACCTAAATATTCAATAAGTGAGACTGAAAGATTGAATAAGGCAAGGTGATCTCTACATGCTATAATGATCATAAAAGTCATTTCTTTATAAACCATTTCTTACATCCCTCAGCCCTTTGGAAAACAATGGAGTAAGTTCTAGAGCAGTCGTGCGTATGCCCAAGGTTCTCCAGATCTTCTGTCCATCACGGTAACTACCCATAAGGCTGATTTCACTAGACAACTTCAAACAGCCTATCTTCCCCTGAATTCCACTCAGGTTCAGACATGTATGGTTGTTGGAAAGAAGATTGCCCCCAAAGAAAGTGGTACTACTAGGAGGTGTGGCCTTGTTGGAGTAGGTGTGGTCTTGTTAGAGGAAATTGTCATCATGGGGATGGGTTTTGAGGTCTCTTTTCTCAAGTTTCACTCAGTGTAACTGTCATTTGACTTCCTGTTGCCTCTGAGTCAAGATGTAGGACTGATGTGGGATGTCCTTCTGTAAATGTGCTGTGTTTATTGCTTGGTGAATAAAGGTGTTTGGGCCAATGACATAGCAAAGTAAAGCCAGGCAGGAAATCAAAACGGGGGGGGGGGGGGCCAAACAAAGCGATGACATGTAGCTGCCAAAGGAGACAGACACCAGAACTTTACTAGGTAAGTCACAGCCCTATGGCAATACTCAGAATAATAGAAATGGGTTCAATTAAGATGTAAGAGCTAGCTAGGAATATACATTAGACATTGGCCAAGCAGTGTTGTAATTAATATAGTTTTTGTATTGGATTATTATGGGAAATAAGCAGTCAGTCTCTGATTACAAAATGATGCCCACTGTTCAGCAACGTACATCTTCATGAAGCCTAAAAAAACTTTTAAAGAAAGCACTTCTAGGGCTGGAGAGTTGGCTCAGAGGTTAAGAGCACTGACTGTTCTTCCAGAGGTCCCGAGTTCAATTCCCAGCAACCACATGGTGGCTCATAACCATCTGTAATAAAATCTGGTACCCTCTTCTTGCCTGCAGGCATACTCGCAGACAGAACAATGTAAACAAAATAAATAAATAATTATTTAAAAAAAAGAAAGCACTTCTAGACGCACAAAAATGGGAGTCACTTGGAGCTTCTTGGTATCTGCATTTTTTTCAGACAGGCTGTGTTTGCTGGCAGTGTGCAGAGGCATGGCTCCTTTAAAAAAAGTTTCCTGACTGACCATTAGCAGTAAAAACTGTGAGGCTTCCTTAAGAAATGGCTTATTGGTTCATGCTGGCAATACAAACAGCTCTGACTCTTTTGGGAGGTCCTGCACTTAAATAGAGTTAATAATTGTATGACCTTGATTGGAACCTTAGCCATGAAATTGTGAACTCCTGGAAATGCTGCCAATCAGGCTCAGTGATTTATCAGACCTACAACATTATGACGGTCATATCAGGAAGATTAATGACAAACATTCCCTTCCCTCGGAATCCTGTGTGCATCGACAAAGCTTATATAACGTTGATGCTCTTTTGAAACCTGTCATTTGACAGTGGTATTAGTAAAAGCTAAAATTATAGTACATCTTGGGGTACTGAAAATGCAGCCCTGCACACCAAATTTCCTAATGTAGCAAGATGAAGGATGCTGAAGGAATGGGGGGTTGGGGAGGTGTCTTGGCTGGGCGTGAGGTGGACTGGCACGCAGGTACATTTGTGCGCATGTGTGTGGAAGGGTGTGCGTGTGTGCATATGTGCATGTGCCTGTGGGGGGGGTGTATGTGTGTACTTGTGTGTGTGTGTGTGTGCATGCATATGCGTGTGGGGTGTGGGTGTGTGTGTGCATTCGGATATGCCTGAGTGTGTGTGTGTGTATGTGTGTGTGTGCGTGTGTGTGTGAGAGAGAGTTTCCTGGCAATGAAGAGGGAAGAGGTTTATCTCCTCATCAGCTCACAATCCTGTGTGTTTCTTACTAGCAGAAAAAGTACTTTTTGCACAATCTAAAATTTCAGAGTGCCAGCTTTCACTTTTGCTCTTTGCCCTCTCCCCTTTGAAGTAATAGCACAGACAGTATTTTTAGAAGCATTTCTTCAGCTTTCCTACTACTTCCTGTCAGTTTCCTGCATCCAGGGTGCTTTTCCATGGAGTTATTTGCTATTTGTACTTACGCTACATATTCAGGGTTATCTTTTTTCTTCTAAGTAAAATACTAATCTCCCTTCAAAAAATTTAAATGACAGTAATCCTTTCACAGCCCTCAGTGCTCTACAAAATCACTAAGCAAACTGTGAAAATTGTGTGTGAGATCATGTAAAGTTGGCTTTCCCCTCCCAAGCTCCACAGGTGCAGAGCCACGTTCCACATTACATGCATCAGCTGGGCAACAAAGGCTGACCTACTCAAGAGCCCCGAGCTGGGTGTGGTGGCTCACACCTGTAACTCAACACAGAAAGTTGAGACAAAAGCTGGGAGTCCCAGGCCAGCCTGGGCTACAGTGTGAACTCTATCGGAAAAAGAAAAATAACTCTTTTGGCTTTAAATAAAGATGGAAACACTTTACCGTGTGTTGTATTTATCCAGTTTGTAACCCTGCCACGGACCGGCTCAGTGGAGCCTCTTAGACCGTGGGAGAAGCAGGGTCTGGGTACTCAGGAAGGCATGAGGTCGGCGATGACAGAGACAGAGACAGAGAGAGACAGAGAGAGGGAGAGAGAGAGAGGGAGAGAGAGAGAAAGAGATTAGATAAGCTCTCGGCGTAAGCCATTTTTTACTGGAGACCTATAAAATTCGAGGATTTGGCCTCTGCAGGGAATAGTCCATTTGAGACAACAGGAGTCCTAGCCTTGGCAATAACTTCAACATGTTAGGCTCTCATGTAGGTTAAATGTCTTCTCCCAACATTTCAAGATGGCGTGTATCGAATACAGATGCTTCGAATAGCACTAGATTCTGTAAGCTTCACCAAGACAGCTCTGGCTTTAAAATGAAAGTGAAATGGAGACTAGAGTTTAGTTTTGTTGTGGGATTTATCATTTACTGTTATTGATTATTATTTGATTTATTTTGAGATGCTTTTAAAAACTGGTAGATGTTTCTATTTGCCCAATTCCTTTTAAAAAGATTTCTTTTTAATGATGTGTATACATGGGTATGTGGGTATGTGCACATAATTGCATATGCCTTTGGAGGCCAGAAGATGCTGCCAAATCCCTTGGAGCTAGAGTTACAGGTGGTTGTGAGCCTATAATGTGGGTACCGAGCACTGAAGCCAGGTCGTCTAGAAAGCAGTTTATACTCATGACTACTGAGCCTTCTGAGCCATCTCTCCAGTCCCTGAAGTTTCTTATGAAAGCAAAAGTAGTTGACTAGCCTAAGGACCTCCATGCAAAGGGAGTCTGTAGGGTTGGAGTTCTCACTGCAGTCTGGTTTTGTGTGGAATCGATGTGTTCAGGGAGGAACCCACAGAATGTGAGGAGGAGAGACTGCATTGCATTTGCCTGGTGTGCTGGATTTCTCCTTGGGGCTCTTCCTTTCTTGTTTCCAGAAATTCTGTCAAAACACTTCAAGCAAAAAGAAAGGTTTACTTCCCTGGTAAGTATGCAGGGCAGTAACGAAAGCTTTCCCATTTAATAATAAGCATTCACAAGATTTGAAATTAATAAAGCTGTTCAAAATTTCTAGGATGTTTAAACTGGTATTTTTTAAAGTTACTGTAAATTATATTTCAGTAGGATGGAATCTGACAGGTAACAGAGACACCCACTAAAGAAAGTTCTGTGTGGCCAGGCCCATATCCATTGGAATCTGACAGAGTAAAGACCTAATTCTCTGTCCAGGGGAATACTATGCACTGCTTTAGCAATGAGGCATGAGAGTATTGTGTGTTTGGTACCCAAATGTGACTACCAAAGCATCTTCCTTTTACTCTAGCCTCACTCCCACTCGCCTGATGTAGAAATACTGTACATGCACAGATACACAACACACTACACACAGGTATGAACACATACATGGACATGCATGCACATCCATGATGTTGGGGGTGTACAATCTGCAAATAGCCTAGAAAGCATTGGAGCACATGGATGATGCATTCTTAATTCTTATTTTGCATGTCGTTCTCCCCTGTTTTGATGTTTTTGTATAAATAGAATTTGCTCTTTTAATTGAGCTAGTGAGGTGATAAATGTCCAAGAAAATGCCACACACACACACACACACACACACACACACATCCCATGCCTCGTGGGTCCCTTCCTCTGGGCCTGACTTTTACTGGCACTATGTGTCATTCTAGAGACTTGTCCCCCATCAGTGGCAGGTCTGCAGGTGCAGGTGCTTTTGCTCAGCTCCTTTAGTGTCCCAGGCATGGATTTTATTAGGCAAGGTGGAAATGTTCCTTTGAACACGAGGGGCAGCGAGAAATCAGGTGAGCAGCAGTCTGGAGGGAGAATCTTGACTGTAGGTGCTAACGAGAACACAGTATGTAGGTTGCCCCCAAGTGGGGCAATTCCAATTTTAGACATGTCCTGCATCCTGTGTACTATGCTCCACACAGGGCTCCTTCCAAGTTCACTCAGACAGAAGACACTGTGTAGTGTCACCAGGTGGGATTGTCTCAGCAGTCCCAGCTGGTCTAGTTCCTTCAGGCACAGCACCAATCCCATGGACGATGCATCTTCCGACAGTTTCCTTTGTGCCAGAGAGCAAGTGTAGGTAGCAGGGATGGGAGTGCCTGTGTTGCCTTTGTTTTCTCTGTGAAGTGGGAATGTGAATGTGAAATGTCCAGAGCTGCAGCTGCCTGGACATCCTCCCTGGCCCTTACTTCAGTTCTGCTTGGTATACACGTACATAATCAGTTATATATTCTCAGGCTGCAAAACCACTTTGTGGTGATATTATAACACACACACACATACACACACGCACACGTATGTATCCAAATGAAAGACTATTGTCATGTCTGTGAGGCATTGTAAAACCCAGCTAGCTGTGCTCATTGCTAGGCTGTCCCACCACATTATGATATCACAACCTATGATATTATATTTATAAAGGTATCATATAGTGTCTGGCATGTGGTAAGAAGTGCTATAGGAAAGCTTTGTGCTCATGTATCTCATGAAAGTCTGATTTTTGTGGCCATTTTTTGATCCAATGAAACAAGCAGTTTCACGCAGCTCAGTCTCTGTGTGTTGCCCATTTCTTGGTGCCTCCTGTTGAGCTAGAACTCGCATCACTAAAGTCTAACCACCAGATTAAGCTGATCTCTATAGCAACAACACACATGCATATGATTTATTTCCCAATTGAAATATTTTTTTAAAAAAATAGACAAATCACAAGTATGTTTCCAATTGCAAGACTGTTTCCATGTCTGTGGAGCATTGTACAATCCAGCTGGTTGTGCTCCTTATCAAGCTAATGACTGTCTGTCTAGACACTGTAGTGATGAGCTGCTGGCAGGCCTGCTTTTCGTCCTGCCTGGCTCCTGCAAGGCTAGCTTAAAACCCAAAATAACAACACACAAACTGTATTCATTTAAACACTGCCTGGCCCATTAGTTTCAGCCTCTTATTAGCTAATTCTCACATCATGCTTTAACCCATATTTAGTAATGTGTGTAGCACCACGAGGTGGTATCTTTCCGGGAAAGATTCAGCATGTCTGAACTGGTGGTGGGCTCCATGGTGTCTGTCTCAGAGAGGAGAGGCATGGCAATTGCCTGAAGCGTCTGTCTAACTTCCCTTCTTTCCAGCATTCTGTTCTGTCTACTCCACCCACCTAAGGGCTGGCCTATCAAATGGGCCAAGGCAGTTTCTTTATTAATCAATGAAATTAACACAAACAGAAGACTCTCCCACATCATTTCCCCTTAATCTGTTTAAACAAAAAAGGTTTTAACTTTAACATAGCAAAATTACATATAACAAAACAGTTATCAAGTAAGAATTACAGTTACAATATTTATATCTATTTTATCTTTTATCATAACAAAGGAAAACAACTATAACTATCTATTCTTCAACTCCATCAAAGACTCCAGAAGGATATAATATTACCTAAGTAAATGAGAAGTAAGCAAATTACAAAACTCTAGAAATCACAGAGACATCTCGCTGCCTGAACAGTCACGCAAAGTTCCTCTGTACTGTTGGGGCATCTAGCTATGCCATTCCTCTCCTTGCATGGCAATTTAAGGGTATGGATGCTCTCTTCCACTGAGCTGGGTAGCCCAGATAAGGAAGAATGTTCTTTTGTTTTGTGCAAGTTACTGTGTGTCAACTGTCCCCAGGCCTCAGCCAGAAGCTGTACCTTGTGCCTGCCTTCTCAGAGGCACTTGGATTTGTCTCTGTTCTGTTTGTAATATGCACAGGGATGGGCAATTAATTATGCTGCAGGCCAGGTGGCACAGCACCGCTAGAATAATGAATTGCCCAATGCCTGCCAAAACAAGTCACACCATGGTCATGAAGGAGACTTATCTTTGCCTCGCTCTCCTATCATGCTCTCTTCCCTGCTCATCTCCAGCACTCTGTCTTGCCAGTGGTAATGTGAGCATTTCCCCCTTTATTTAAGTTCTGAAGTGTCTTTGGATCCACTAATTTATCTAAAGCTTAAACAGGGCCTGTCAGAGACGTTTAGAACCTCTCAACACAGGCAGTTAAGCAAAGCTTACAAGCAGCTTTGGGTCTATATGATCAAGAATTTAAGAATATAACTATTTCTCTTTAAAATGGAATAACTCCAGTACAAAATGATACCGACAGTAATATGAAATAAAGTCCTCACCAAACAGTAATCAAGGGACTGGCCTGGTCATGTGACTAGACAAGGAAAGATACACAGGAGGTTGGGATGGGATGATAGGGGCTCTGATGTGAACAGGAAGGCTAACAAAAAGTCTTCTTTACTAACCATCCCTTCTTCCTGCTGTACAATTCCAGGAAGGCCTAGCCAGTGAGACCTCCCAATTTCCTACAGTCAAGCTCTTTCTCTTCGTATTTCCTCTACTATTATTTTGGATATACATGCATATATGTATGTATACTATATGTACATACATGAACACCTAGGCATAATATAAACATATGCATACACATGTACACATATACACAGCTATAAACACACACAAACATAAACATATACACACACATATGATCATTTGCAAATATCTTAGCCTGGAATCATCTGGAGTCATGCTGTCCAGAGCTGATGTGATGAGCATAGCTTCAGAAACTCTGCCTGCCGCCTTTCTGCCCTGGTGTCATTCATAAGTTGGCATATGACCTCAGGTTGGGGACGGGTGCTGTAACTCTAGACACCATGTTTGTATTCAAGGCATGAAGAAGTTGAAAGGAGCTTGTAGGACACCACCAGCTGCATTAGATCCCTACCTTGGGAAAGCATAAGCTTCCAGGCTTGTTTGTGTTTGTTTCATTGGTCATAGTTCTGGCCACAAATGTAACCCACTGCTGGGATGCCAGGATACACAAGTGCACCTTTGGGGTACCATGAAATGGAAGTGACAGTGGGAGTGGGGTTCAGGTTAGCCAACAAATGATTGCTGCCACAACTGCATGGGAGAAAACCATGACAACCAAACCAGGAGACCAAGGACCCTCACCCAACAGTACATGCAAGAAAAATCCATATGCTTGAGCCCCGTTGTGCACCAGATTTTTTGCTAAGCAGCATTTCTGAAAACATGCATGCCACCAGCACCTCCTGTGCCATTGAGAAAGCTAGGCTGGGCAGCATTCTGCACGTCACTAAATCAGGAACGTGGAATCAAAACTGGCTGTGTCTGCTTTTGAAACTTGTTCTCTCTACCAACCTACATTTCCTCTAGGAAGCTAAGGCTAGCTTTGCAGCATAGGAATGGGACGTCACTGAATCTCTGTTCCTTTGTTTCCCCAACACCTCTATCACTTGTGGACAAAGTAAGAGTCAGGGACAATTATTTCTGGGTTGCTGACTTAAAGATAAATTCTCAAGACCTGGCATTGTGATAACAGAGCCAGCTCCATTTTCTATATGGACTCAGTGATCTGGGGGAAGGAGGTCTGTGAAGACAGCAGGCAGCCTGGATCATAGCTGCTTCTTTGTTCATTCATCACATCTATAAATAGAGTTTACTATCTACCATACTGTCCAGTCAACAAAACAAAGACCAACAAAACACAGGCTTAGTGCCCCTCCTTCCCTCTCTCTCTTTCTCTCCCTTTCTCCATCTCCCTCCTTCTCCATCTCTCTCCTTCTCCCTGTCCCCACCCTGAGTGTGTGTGTGCATTATGTGTTGAGGCAAAGGGCATAAAGAACACAGACTGCGTTAAACTAGTGATGTGCCAATAGACAACATGGTGAGGACCATCTCCTGTGTGAGCGGCTAAGGCGAGAAAAGCCAGTGGTTGGCCCAGCAGAAGGAAGCTGCCGAGATCCAGACTTTCTAGAGGGTGGAGGGAGAAAAGAGAGGCCAGCTTGCATATCCCCGTGGGTCTGTCCTCTTTGCCACCTCTCCTCCATGTGAGAAAGTTTGAACAGAAACTCAGAAACAGAAGTGAGCCTGGCTGCGCTGTAATTTTTCTCTCTGTGAAGGATGGCCTGGAGCCCTCTCAGCTTGGTGCCATCATTTCTTTTCAAATGTGTGAACTGTCACACCAGCACAAAACACCCTGGGCCTGAAGGCCATTCTAGTCCACCCCTACCATGGCAGTTAGCAGCAGAGAGCCTTGCTTCCTCATGCTCCAGAAATGCTCTGTTCCTAGGCTTTTGGGAAATGGCTGGAGAAATAGCAAGTCCTGAGGGCACTGGAGCACTATTAGAACAGCACAGGGACCTCTGATGCTGACCCTCCACTTCCAGCTCTTCTCCGTTTCCTGTCTGACACCACCCATACAGGGAGTGTCTTGATGTTCTCTCATGTTCTGAAGCCACTCTGTGTGCCAACTGTAAAGCCAGGAACAAGAGAGCCATGTTCTCATCTTTGTTGCATTACACGCCTGAGCCAACACAAGAAACGGTCATTTGCTGGAACATACACATTCTTGGAGTATTTAAATCGTCTAGACCTCTGGAAAAAATCCAGAAAAGGAGCAGAGAGCAAGGACAGCAGTTGACTCCCCGCACTGCTGTGTTGGCACCTCAGCCCAGCGCCTCACTGTCCCCATTGCTACCTGCTCTGAGGGGACTGCACTCTGGAAGGTAGGCTAGGCACCAGTATATACCTTTGTATATCTTAAGGAACTCTGCTCATATACATGCTACTGAGAAATCCAGTGCAAGGGAATGACTCAGCATGTAGTCCATGACTCCCTTCCAATTATACCCTTCCTTTCCCCCCCCCCCACACTTTCTTGTGCCCTTGACATTTGTTTGATGGGGATAGCAAAGAAGCTTCACTTTGGTATTTATAATTTGAGTGCAAAGGAGAATTACAAGGGAGAATTTTGAATAATGTACATAAAACCCCTAAAACCCTGGGAGTGTGACGGCAGATGATATCAGAATGCAGTCCCTGCACCGGAGCCATCTTAGGTGTTCTTACCCATCAGCTGAGAGGAGGGAGCAGCAAGCATCCTTCTGGACTCGTTTCATGGTTTCCTCCTTGTCTTGTTGACATTGGCCATGACATACTTAGAGATCACCACACAGGGATAGAGAGACATGGAGATTCCTTCCAGTAAAGCAGGAAGCCCTGGTCATGGAAAACTAGGACTAGAACATGACAGTCAGCCAAATGTAAGAAGGCAGGTAAGAAGCAGTTGGGAGACAGAGTTCAAAGCCAGCCTGGTGTACAAGATATGGTTTCAGGATAGGCTCCAAAGCTACAGAGAAACCCTGTCTCGAAAAACCAAAAACAAAAAGAAGGCAGGTTAGAGCTGAAGACCTGCCTTCCATGGCCGTCTGTAAATGCACTAGAGAGCATCTGGCTGCCTGTACTGAAATGCACACGAAGTCCCCCTCAGAACCTCCCATCCTCATCCTGTCGTTGTAACGGGTACATTGTTGCACACTGGACACGTTGAATGTAACTAATACCTACTAAATGGTTCGGCAGTTCTGAGTTTATTTAGAAAGCAGAAAAGCTTGTCCCCAAGACTTAGACACCAGGGTTTACAACCATTTTCTGTAGAGTAGCCCAAGCTGGACACACTCCAAATAACTCTCAGCATGTGTATCAGACTCCAGCACATCTGCTTAGTAGAATACTACTAAAACGACAAAAAGACACAAAGTTTCAAAATATGATGCAACCAGGAGAGCCTTCCAGAATGTTTCATAAATGGGAAAAAAACAAACAGATGCAAAGGGCCACCTACTGTTCTGTTTTTTCTATAAAATTTGGAAGATATAATCTACAGTGACAGAGAGCAGATGGGTAAGTTACCTAGAGAGTGGAAAGAGAGCCTGGAAAGAAGGGGAAACCTACAAGGGGAGAGTGCAGTCTTCTGGGGGGATGATTGCTGCCTCGACATGATGGCGGAGTCGCAGGAGTGCCACACCTTAGCGGGTGGTATCTTCATACATGTGCAGTGTACTATGTAACAGCTATTACCCAATAAAAGCATTGAAAGAAAAGCTGTGTCTGATACGGAGAGCAGATGAGAGGGGGAGCTATCTGGGAGAAGGGAGGGAGCTAACAAGAGTGTGGAAGGGGAAGAGAGGAGGCTGGAAGAGAGATGGGAGGAAAGTGGATGCTAGGCAGATGAAATAGTATCATGAAACCCTTATTTTACGCAAGTTAAAAAACTGGAAACAGCAAAATTTCCTATGGCTCTCCTGACATGTAAGTCTCAGTAATAAATTAACTTTAAAAACCCTTATATATATTTTCATACATTTATTGGGAACATACCATATGCCAGGCACCAGGAAAAATACATGCACAGAAAAGCAAGTGTGACTCCTCTGGCTCTGCAGCTGGATGGGAGAAATAGGTTTGTAAACAGACAGTGGGTTGACTTCCCCACAGGCAGTTCTGAGGTCATTTCCAGGTTTAACCAAATTGTCCTCTGTTAATTGAATTTGTGTGTGTATCTGTGCTTTCTTGTTTTACAGAGTGATTTGTGGTCTTTGGGAATCACCACCATTGAGATGGCAGAAGGTGCACCCCATTAAGTTCCTTCCCTGGCTAAAATTTGCGGCTGGTTGGTCCTGCGGGTCCTGCAGGCTCCTTGCCAGGGCTGCAGTTGGACTCCTTCTGCTCCACTGAGCCTGGCATGGGTCTGCTGTGGCATATTTAAGGAGCAAGAGGATCTTAAATCAGCCAGGATGTCTGTTCGTTTCAGAGCAGCGTGGTTTTGCTAGGAAAAAGAAAGCTAACCTGGGCGAGTATTTTTGCCTTACTCACTGTGGGGCTCACTCCTGAGGCACTCAGCCTCACACAGAACTTGGCACAACCACAGATAATGTCAGCTCCCATGTACAGAACTCCAAAGCTCAATTCCTAGGCTCAGCTTTCACAGCACCTACATTCAGAGGCTGCCCCTCTTCTGGAAATATTAGGATTTTGGATTTAAGATGCCCCTGCCCATATAGGAACAGTGTCCTGAATGCTTGCAATCTTGAGGCCCTCACAAGTCCCCTGGAACTTTGTGCAAGCACCAAAGAAGACCTCTGGAAGCTGCTGCAGTGGTAGAGGATTGAGGCTGTATCTCCCAGAACTCCCTGACTGTCCCCGTCAGTGCCAACCTTAGTAGACACCAACACGCCCTTTCCTGGAAGACATGGGTTCACTTTGCAGGCAGCTGTGATTCAAGCAACACCCTGATACCTAGCTGTCCCTGCCTGGGACTACAGGACAGTCTAGGACCCACCTTCCCTCCTCCACCCAGGGCTAGGATTGCGTCACTATAGCCTGACTCTTTCCTGGCCCCTTCTCCATCCCCCAGGAGTGTCCTTGCATGAGCATTCCCACACCTTCACACCTTCTCATCTGCCCCTTGCAGGCCCAGGGCTGAAAAGACCTGCACAGACATTCATGACCGCTCATGCTTAGACTTAGGGCTCTCGGCGTCCTCGCTGCCCTCTTATTTTCCTTAAGTTCCTTGAATCCATGTGCGGCGTGATTGACTTGGAGTGTTCGTTGACAAAATATCCTTTGCTCACGATGACATTTATGAGTCGCCAAATTCAGATACCACGCTCTTAAAGCTGTGTTATCATTCTGAGTGGTGGACAAGACTAAAAATAAACTACTCACAGACTCCTCTGGCATCGAGGGAGCATATATTCTCAATCCTGGCACCAAAAAAAATGTATTCTCACTGTTAGAATGTAAACAATAGAATATGTGGATTGAAATAAGAATGTAAAGTGTGTTCTCGATATTGTGTATATGAGCTGACTTCATCCCTTGGTCATCCTGAGGCTGACAGATTTAAAACTCAAGACACCCCATGCAACCTGAAAGCTGCTCGGGACAGCCTACAGACAGGAAAAGATTTTCACTAACCCCACATCAGAAAGAGTTCTGATCTCCAGAATATATACAAAGAACTCAAGAAATTGGACACCAGAAGATCATATAATCCAATACAAAAATGGAGTCCAGACCTAAACAGAGAACACTAAACAGAGGAATCTAAAATGGCCGAAAGACACTTAAGGAAATGGTCAACATCCTTACTCATCAGAGAAATGCCAATTCAAAACAACTCTGGAGATTCCATCTTACACCTCTAAGAATGGCCAAGATCAAAAACACTGATGACAACTTATGCTGGAGAGATTGTGGGGAAAGGGAACACTTCTGCATTGCTGGTGGGAATGCAAGCTGGTACAACCCCTTTGGATGTCAGTGTGGCGATTTCTCAGAAAATTGGGAAACAACCTTCCTCAAGACCCAGTAATACCACTTTTGGATATATATCCAAAGGATGCTCAATCGTCCCACAAGGACATGTGCTCAGCTATTTTCACAGAAGCTTTGTTTGTCATAGCCAGAACCTGGAAACAACCTAAATGCCCCTCGATCGAAGAATGGATAACAAAAATGTGGTACATTTACACAATGGTACATTTACACAGCAGAAAAAAAAAACAACAGCTTGAATTTTGCAGGAAAATGGATGGAGCTACAAAACATTATTTTGAGTGAGGTAACCCAGACACAAAAAGCCAATTATCACATGAACTCACACATAGGTGATTTTTAAACATAAAGCAAAGAAAGCCAGCCTACAAACCACAACCCCAGAGAACTTAGAAAACAATGTGGACACTAAGAGAGACATACATAGATATAATCTACATGGGAAGTAGAAAGTAGAACAGGACAAGATCTCCTGAGTAAATAAGGAGCATGAGGACCTTGGAGGAGGATTGAAAGGGGAGGGAAGATGCAGGGAGGCAAGCAGAGAAAAATGTAGAGCTCAATAAATCATAGAAATGAATTAATGAATGAATGAATGAATAGATAGATAGATAGATAGATAGATAGATAGATAAATAAAAAGAATTCGCGGTGTCACGCAGGCTGGCCTCAACTTTGACCCTCCTTTCTCCTCTCTCCAAAGTCTCACTTGAGATGTGGCCAATCTTTTCAATGTCACAGAGTTGCACACTTTTAGTTTTTGTCTAAAGTCATTAGACAGAGCCCTGTTAGCCAGGATGAATGTCCAAATGAGGCCCAGATGTGACAGTGGCTTTCCTGAGGAGCTGGGGAGGCTTAAGCATGGAGGTTATACTTAGGCATAAGGCACCACACTTGGCTTCTAAACATTGCTTCACAGATGCTGATTTCCTGGCCTCTTGCTGGTTTTAATCAGTGAGAGCAACAGGCAAATCTGCTGGGAGAGATTCTCCTTCCTTCTAAAAGGTGGTCAACAAGTAGAACTGATTTAACCTTTTCTCCTCTTCCTGTTGTAAAAATGAGGTTTGGAGCCACAGCAGCCACCTTGTGATGATGAGGTAATGAGCCTAAGAAGGGACACGCTAAGGACAGTGTGGCAGGAAAACAGAAGGATACAGGTCCTGCCAACTCACCCCATCATACCCACAGGAATAAAGCCCAACTGTTAAAGCCATGATGAGGGCTTTTTGTCACTTGCCACCAAACTAATTCTCAACTGGCACTGACAGCTGCACTGAACAGATGCCTAGAATATTAGGGACCAATGTGCAGCAAGTTCTTAGAATACGACCCTCCTTTGCGCCTGACAAGACTCCAGCCTAAAGCCTGGACCTCTGAGGGTGATGGGACTGCTGAGGACACCTAGCTTTGTAAAAGCAACAGTAGCAGTGTCAAGCACTCTGCCATTTCTCCTGATCAAACAGTGGAAACTGATTTTTCTCTGGGGCAGGTATCTGTTCAGATTTGCCCATGTTCTTTCCAGATTTCCCAAAACACTGGTCTCAAGCAGTTGGTTTTTGTTTTTTACTACCTCTTCTCAAATGAGACACACTGCGTGTCCCAAAGATGGTGATAAACTTTTCTTCATCTGTCCCCCACTTCAGCTCTGCAGCCTGGAACAGCGCCTGTAATGAACCACCTGCATGAGTCAGTCACTCTTCTGCTTTCCCAAGCACTCTGTACCTTCCTGAACAGTGAATCTGCCTGCCTGTGCAGCAAGTTAATGGGTCACATACGAAGCACAGAAATGACACAGGAGCTCATGTTTCCAAAATGATGGCAGGAATATCCTGTCTTCTAGGAGATGTCGTGGTCTGCGACAGTTCCTGCCATCTCGCTGTTGAACACTGGTTTACAGACAGGAAAGCAACTCAATGAAGAGTTGTCTGGGTTTTGTTTTGTTCTACCTGTAGTTGCTGTCATGTCTATAGCACGTGGCAAAAAGCAAACTCCATAATTCCTGTTTACATCAGTGATGTAAGCAGAGTTAGCTATAGAACACCTCGTTACACAGCCACACAGTTCATGGTGAAATGCTTAATGTTGCAGGAGAGCACAGTGGTTGGGATCTATAGGGCACTTATACTTTTGAAACCACCCGAGTATCCATATTTACTTTTGACATAAAAAAATAGAAATAATCACAAAGTTAATGCACAAGTTAAATAAATTTAACCTACATTTAATAAATTACAAAACTTATACATGAACGTTATGAAATCTAAGGTCACCTGAGGTGTACCAACCTTTACAAGGTCATACCTTTTTAGTTACTGGGTTGTGTGTTTCTTTTGTGTTTTTTGTTTGGTTTTTCAGACAGCATGTCTTTAGCTTTGAAGCCTGTCCTGTAACTAGCTCTTGTAGACCAAGCTGTCCTCGAACTCACAGAGATCCGCCTGCCTCTGCCTCCCGAGTGCTGGGATTAAAGGTTTGTGTCACCACCACCTGGCTTTTAGTTATGTTTTAACAGATGTAACCTTGTTAAACCAAAGGAATGTAATTTGCCTGGAGATGGCCTTCTTCCTCAAGGACACTCCAAATAAAGACAAGACAGGACAGTAACTTGCCTCTTGATCTTGGTGGTACAGGCATGTGATTATAGTGATCTAGAGCTATTTTTTATTTTACCAACAGAGAATTAAAAGATAAGATCCCTCCATACATCTTTGTGCTCAATAAACACAATTCCCCTTACCTCCTCTCTCCTTTCTCTAAGAGTCCAATCCTATGTCCAGAGCAAGAACTGGGCAAGAAAGATGACAGACATCAGTTTTAACATTTTGAAAATATTAAATCAGTTTAACACATTTAAAAAAGGTGAGACTGAGGGCTGTAGAGACGGCTCAGCAGTTAAGGGGACTGGCTGCTCTTCCAAAGGACCAGAGTTCAATTCCCAGCACCCACATGGCAGTTCACAACTGTCTATAACTCCAGTTCCTGGGGATCTGACACCCTCACACAGACAGACACACAGGCAAAACCCCAATGCACATAAAATAAATAAATTATAAAAAACATTTTTCAAAAGATTTAATTGATTTAACGTGTTTAAAGTAATAAGAAAAAGTGAAGTATTGCCTGTGAGTTCAGTTCCCAAGTGAATGATTCACTGTGGCTTTTCAGATTCCCAAGATAACAGACCTGCCTCAGTGCCAAGTATCAGTAGAGAAAACCTCCAAAGCCCTCTGTCTCCACTTCTGCCACAAGGAGACATCACAGGTCCCACCTCTGAAGCCAGTCTCACTGATTTTGCTAACAGGTAGAGAGAGGGTGGTGTGTGTTTACAGTGTAAAAGTGAAAAAGCAGACCACCATATTGCATGATGCTTGGGGCCAGAGAAAATGGGTAAAGTCAACATACACACATCAGGTGTACACATAAAGTGGGAATAAACGACTACAGAAAATTAAAATGGTTAACAGACCTGAGGGCAGAATTCAACTTTACTGTCTATATCTTGTCTGTATTCCCCCAACTTTCTACAGCTACAACGGTCTAAAATTCCCACAGTGTCATGGGAACTTGCATCTAAGCGCTATCAATTTGACCACTTCTCTCTGGTCTTGAAGGCTCTAAAATAATAAGTCACCTAGTAAACAAACGCCAGACTTGAAGTGGCCTGCAGTTTCCTTCATCCCAAATCAGCCTTGCTCTTTCCATCTTAACTGCCATGGGCTCTTCCTGCCTTCTGGATTCTGAAGATGACTTCTGAGCAGGCTCCTAGGGGAGTGGAACACATCCCAAGCTTTGGGAAGGCAGGGGTGTAACCAACCCCTCACGCGGAGAAAGCGCTGGTGACTGAGGGTCCCAACCATGCATCGCTAAATGCGCTTCTAGCTGACTCCGCCGCTGTCTTTCATCTTCTACGTGGAACCTCACGGAACTGAGAGAGGCGCGGCGGGGCTCGCTGGGGCAGGAAGCGCCACAGGGGACGCCGTGCGACCCCGCGGTCCAGTGTCCTCCCCGGAACGGCCACACCCCGGCGACGGCGACTCCGAGGGCTGAGGCCCGGGAACCTGCCGGGTGTCTCGGACGCCCAGTCAGGGCTGAGAGCCAGGGCTCGTCCCAGCCTGCCTTCCCCTGACCCACTCAGGAACCGCCTCCCGCTCCGCCGCCCGAGGCGAGCACGGACCCCGCAGCCGCCGGAGAGCCTCCCGCAGCCCGGAGCCCGCGCGGGTTACGTAACGGGCCGCGAGCCGCCGCGCTCTCGCGAGATTTACGCCGCCTCCTCCCCTTCCAGGCTCCACGTCAGAAGGAACCGGGAGGAGCGGCCAACATGGCGGAACGCAGGAGACACAAGAAGCGGATCCAGGTAGCTCGGCCAATCCGTGGGTCGGGGGCCTTGGCGCGCCTGGAGGCAGAGGGAGCGGGGAAGACGTCCGAGCGGGCGGGCGGCGGCAGGATGACTCGGCGGGATCGCGGCGCCGTGACGGGCCTGCGGCGTGGCCGTGCTGCCGGCCGCGGGGTCTGTGGGGTCTGCGGGGCGGCGGGGAAGGAAGGGAGGGAGGAGGAGCGGCGCTCGGAACCCCGCGCCCGGCCCCGGCTTCCTGAGGCGAGGCCGGCCTCCTCCCGAGCGCGGACGCGGGGCTCTGGGCCTCCTGTCCCTTCCCCGTTCTTCCTGGCGCTGCCGAAATTAAGGCCACGGTGGCTGGGGTGGGAGGCGGAGGGCGGACCTGAGGGCCGAGCTGCTGCTTTGTGCTCCGGGTCACCTGTCCCTGACCCGGCCTGCGGGCTCCCTGTGCAGATGTTAGGTGGCTTTGGCCCTCCCCTCCCTCTCAGGAGTTCTTTAAACCGCACAGCCTACTTGACACTTGCAGGCTTTCTTCCAGGCTACGCGATGTAAACAAACCCAGCCTGGTTGGTGCTGAGTTGAGCTGGTGGCATCTTTCCTATGCCAGCTCGGCAGCCTCCTCCCTGCATACCATGCCCCTCAGCCCGCACGGATGGATGTCATCTGTGCATCTCTTCCCCGCAGTTCTCTCCCAGTTGTACGTTCTTTGTTGAACATCCATAAGGGTGAAATATCGATGTGACGGACGAGTGGCTCACGGCCTCACCCAGAAACCCAAAGGTGTAATAAGTTGATGGTATGTGCTGAATTGTTAATAAACCAGTCACAAGCTGTCTCACTCTTGTCTTTCTGTTCCTCGCTCAAGGTGGCTTTTCTTTTTTCATTTTATATCTATTCGTAAAGTTTTATTGATTAACTAACCTACGGGTCTTTTGAACTATGTAAGTTAAAGTTTAAACCTTTTAAAAATACTGTGGGAAAGATACTAACCCTCAGTAAGTGGAATTTGGCTGACGTAACAGTAATTTTGAACAGGGTACAGAAGGGAATTAGAGACTATTCCAACTTCACATAGGTCTTTACACCAAAGTGTCAAGAAACAGCAGTTTCTAATTATGCTATCCCTAGGCTTTTGAAATTTAGTATCATGGTTTAACATGGATAGTTATTGTATTACAGTTTGTTTTGAAGTTGTTGAAGTTGTACCTCCTGTACTGCCTATATTTACCCCTGGCAGTGCAGATCTGTACTTTTTTGCTCCTTAATACACATTATTTTACAGTTTTATCTGCTCTTCAATATTGTCATAAAGGTAATAATGTGCTTTTTAAATGGCTGCTCATATTTCAGTGATGAACTTAGTTTAAGCAGGCAAGTAGCACGGTGAAGAGGCTTTATAGCCCTCTAAGGTGGGGACCACTCAGATCGTGGACTTGTTTGTACTCCAGCTCCACTAGTTAGCAAGGGCTTGTAAGTTCTGTTTTTTTTTTTTTTTTAACTTCAACTTCTGCTTTTGCAGGGATTGTTTATCTTAAGAAAACTTTTTAGAGTTGTAGAGTTGATATGAAAACATTAAGTAAATGAATGACTTATTAAAAGTTATTAAAAATGCTTGGTACATAACCTCTTTCTTGCCCTCCTTCACCAGAATAAAGAAATTGGGTTAGGTTATATTGATTTTTGTTTATCACTCCTTACTGAACTTAAATATAATTAATAGCCACCTATTTGGTAAATTAACCATTAGGCTGTAAATTATATGAAATATGGTTGTTTAGTTTGCTTGAGACTCTAGTTATTAAAAGTCAGCTTGGTATTATGAAATTAATTTTTTTTCTTATTCTCTACATTAATTTCTATATGGCAGTATAGAATGTTTGTGGGAGATCTGACAGTACCATTGTTATACAGCCCCAATAATTTTTAATGCTTATCTTTTGTTTATGTGTGGTTATGTGCACACGGGTCCAGGTGCCAGTGCAGGCCAGGAAGGGGTGTCAGCTCCTATGGAGCTAGAGTTACAGGCCTCCTGACAGTGGGTGCTAGCATCCAAGCTAATGTCTTCTGGAAAAGATGTATGTGCTTAACACTGAGACATTGTTTCGGCCTCTTCCAACTGTTCAAGGAGGGCATTCCTCAGTTCTTTTATTCTTGTCAAGAATCAAAAGCTCTCATATTGGCATTACTTGAGATTAAAAGACCGAGTGTAATGACTAAATTCAGAGTTTGTTACAGGAAAAAATCATTTGTACACTAACTGTTTCCTGTTGTTACTTGACGGTTTTGTTTAGAAATGATTTTTAGATAGATCCTATTGATCATGAATTACAGCGACTTTTTTGGGAGGGAAGGGATGTTTGATACAAACACTTAAGTTGAGAGTTTTGTTTTGTTTTTGTAGCAAATTCATTTTCTTTATTCAAGACAGAACAACTTTGGAATCTGGTTTCTCAACAGAGTTGGAAGCATGGGAACTGTATTCACATTTCTTTCTTGGACTCAGATCAGGTCACTTAATCTGTGAAGTGAGCTTATATGTTAATTGACATAGTGCTGTAGAATTTGAACAACTGAGATTCTCTAATGAAAGTGATGTCAAGCCAAACTAATGAAATATTTAAAAACAAAATGAAATAATTATTTTTAGGAAATAGAGTGACTTTATAGATGAACAAGGCACTAGAAGCATTGATTTAGAATTCTAGTGTCATGAGGTTTAAAAATGAAAAAGGATCTGATACAACTTATTTGGAATTCTCTGTCCTCAATTTAGTCTCAGGAGATGACATGGCTCGGGGCAGAGGCATGTGCCTGATGGCTTGAGTTTGATCCCACAAGGTGGCAAGAGAAAACTGATCTCTAGAATTGTCCTGACTAATACTTGCACATGCTTGCTCGCTCTCTGTCTGTCTGTCTCTCTGTCTCTCTCTCTCTCATACACACACACACATACACAGAGAGGGGGGAGGAGAGACAGAGACAGAGACAGAGAGAGACACAGAGAGAGAGAGCGAGAGAGAGACTACAATCGGTCCTTAGTAGGCTTGGAGCTTACTGATCTCACCCTCATTTTACTGACAAACTGATGTCCAGTGAGGTTGTTTTGACTTGAACTAGGATTGCCCTTTAAGTTAGTAATATTAGATTTAGAGTAATTTTTATCATTGATTTAAAAAATAAGTTTTGAAATACTTTAATCCCAAACTTTTTGCATACATATGCTCAATTTTGTGTATACCTGTGTATCTTTGTGGAGATATGTGCACCTTTTTGCACCTGAGGACAGAAAAGGGCATCAGATCTGGAACTAGAGTTACAGGCAGTGGTGGCCACCCAGGACAGGTGCTGGGAAGAATGCTAGTGTGTGTCTTAACCACGGGGCTATCTCTCCAGTCCCCCAAATTCAGAATATAAAATATTTTAGCAAAGATTTAGTGTCACTTATTCCTGCTCAGAGAATCATTCCATCTAGTATTCTGCTTGTATATAGAAACTAGCTCAACTTTGAAATCTTCAGGTGACTTCTGTATCTTAGAACTTGTATAACCTCCGTAAATTATTTTTGTTCTGCCCATCTGTTTCCCTGGCAGTAAAATCCTGACTTACCATGGATTCATATGCCTCGTTTCAGGAAAGAGAAGAAAAATGTTTGGAACTGTTCAGCCAGACTCCAGGTCTGACTTCTTAGGACCTTCTAAAGGGAATGAAAGACCCTCTAAATCCAATCCTCAGTCTGAAACTTCATCCTCTCCCCCACTGCAACATACACGGTTAATAAAGAATTTTGCAGGATATAGCAAACCTGTTGCCACAGGAACTATAAAAGAAGCAAATTGGGAGGGTACTGCTATTGTTAGCTTACAGAGCTCTATGACTTTAAGCAAATAATTTAAGATCCCCTCTAGTTTTCAGAATATCTTCTATTAACCTGTTTGCATTTTCTATAATGCAAATTGCTGATGCTACTGTCTTAAGGCAGTCTTTCTGATACTAAAACCCCAGCAGGTGCTCCAAATGATACATTTTCATGAAGAGCTGTCTGCAGTAACTAGTATGAGGTACTGATACTTTAGGAGAGTACTAGTAGACAGTTGAATTCTGTATCCACTTGAAAAAGTTCTTCAGTTGTTACCTTTTCTGATTCTTTCTGTCCATTGTTGTTTAGTAGTGCCTTTACCAAGGAAAATACAGAGTTGGGGGAAGGTTGATTAACTTCATTGTTAAAGTGAAATGTAAAGAATTTTTGCAGATACTTATCGTATCTGACTTGCTATTACATAATCAACTTTCCTGCGTTTTATGTCTTGATATTTAACCAGTCAGGAAAATAACACAAATTATCTGTGCTAATTAAAGGTTCTTATACGATGCCCAAAGTCATGATTGTTCTCTAGAATTACGTTTCTTTACGCATTTTCTGTTTTTGAAAACTTAAAAAAAAAAATACTTGGGCATATTCACCCCAGCCCTCCCAGATCCCTTCCTACCTCCCTACCCACCCAACTTTGGTTTCTGTTTTACTGTTTAACATAGAAATCTGATACTTAGTATCTACTCATTTCATTTACTCTTTACCATTAATCCTATGTACTCTACATTTGAAATATTTCAAATAGGTATATTTCCTTCTGATTCTTAGACTAGTATCACACCACATTTATTTGAGTGTTACCATAGTCTCCTAACTACTTCTCATGTTTTTCCCCTCTTGCTTTTGCCTGCAATCATAAAAAATCATATTTGTTACTTTCCTATTTGTGTTCTGTTGAAAAACATAATGACCTTCTGCTCCATATGGAATAAAGTTAAAATTTCTCAGCTTGCCTTAAGGACTCTCTATTCTCTCTGTACAAATTTAGCTTCCTAGTACATTATAACTGGTCTCATTAAAGTCAAGTCTTTGCTCATTTTCATCTTCATTGTTTATGCTGTTCATTCAGTGTACTCGGAGCTTGTCTTTCAAAATCAAGATCTCTGTAAGACCCTGTGCACAGATAATTTCACTTCTACTTTGTATATTTTCAAAACATTTTTATTATCATTCCTTTGGGAAAACAGCAAGTGCTGTTCGGGGCATTTATGTAACAAAGCACAGATATCCTGCTGTCCTAATATATAGTGTAGCATCCAAAGATTATAGGATAAACACTCGGGAAGTATGTATTCGATTGAATGAATCAAATTGATTGAGACCTAGTTATTTAATCGGGCTTCCTTCCTTTGATTTCAAATCAAGTTCATCCTGGTAACAAGTTACCAGTTAAATGGATAAACTTTTAAGTTAACAGCAGGTCCAATGAATGAGGAAAAACATTTAGTAGATGTTGTTAGTGTTATAAAATAGAATTGGTTGAACTTCTAATTTTTATTGCCACGATTAATTATATGGTGGTAGCTGAGTTAGTATAGAAAATTTGGGAATAGTTACAGAAGAAGAGACATAGGAAAGGATACAGCAGTTTCTCCAAACTGCTGTGTTACTGTACTACCTTTAATAGGAATATCCCTTTGTACATTTCTCTTCTTGCCTGTCTTACTGGTGAAGAGAAGTCCCAGACACCATCTGTGTCCTGGGAGAAAGGAAGGGACTCAGTGCCAGTCAGCACTTCAGTTCTTCTGGTCACTGCCTTGGGAGTTTTTACAAACTCACCCATTGATCAAGACACATAGCTTTGACTGTGTTATAACATTTATTAATGGCACCTGCTTCTACTTACTGTGCCATGTAGGCTGTAATTATTGGCAGAATCTTATCTTTTATGTTATTGCTTTGTGAGTATTAGAAGAAGCCATACAAAATTGAAGAAAACTATATAAAATGGTTACTATACTGGTAAAACAGCCTAATGATCTGTAATTGAGGCAAACATATAGGACGGTTTGTATTTAGAAAAGGTTGCGAAGAGTGTTCAGTTTTTCTTTTGAATGTTATCAGATCTGCTCCACCGATGTGCACATTACTCTGTAGAGCTTGAATTTCTCAAGTTCATAAGCGCACTAAATTAATATTCCTATGTTGCAGGAAGTTGGTGAGCCATCAAAAGAAGAGAAGGCCGTAGCCAAGTATCTTCGATTCAACTGTCCCACAAAGTCCACCAATATGATGGGTCATCGAGTTGATTATTTTATTGGTAGGATTACATCTCTAAAGTCTCACTACTATACGAATGCTATGAAGTTCCCTGAATTAGGATATGTAAAGTTATGAAAGAGCTTGCATGTGTGATTATTAAAGCTGGGCGATGGGCATGCGGCATTTGATAATCTTCGTTTTTCCTTTATGATTGAAAAGAAAAAAGATAAAGTGCTTTATAATTAGTTTTGTTGGAAATTTTAAAAATAAGATTTCTTTTCAGTGTTTGTATGAAATACTACCTTTTGTTCAGGTAGTATGATTACATGGAACTAGCTAGTACATTGTTCATATATATCCTTTCAACCTCATAAGCTGATAACATCTATAATAAAACCCAGTACCTTATAAATAATAATTGTATTTTTCTGTCTTCTCACTTGCACTTGCGTTTTTTTTTTCTTTTTTCTTTTTTTTTTTGTTTGTTTTTTTTTTTTTTTTTTTTTTTTATGTTTTTCAAGACAGGGTTTCTCTTTAGCTTTGCAGTCTGTCCTGGAACTAACTCTTATAGCCCAGACTGGCCTCAAACTCACAGAGATCCACCTGCCTCTGCCTCCCCAGTGCTGGGATTAAAGGCGTGCGCCACCACCACCTGTCTTGAATTTCTTTATACAGAAAGAATTCCTTCTTTGTTACATTTCCCCATTAATTTATCTTGCTTTGAGTATTCTTATTTATTTCCCAACATTGCAGTGGAGATGCTTATAATATATTTCATGGGTTAGCCTTATGAAAAACACTAATGGTAGTCATTAGACTTAATATTCTATTCTGTTTTATTTTTGTTTTCAGAATGTTGACGTTTATAACATGACTTCATTAGTATATTTATGTATACTGAATTTTAAATAACAAATTTCTTCTGTAGCTTCAAAAGCAGTGGATTGCCTCTTGGATTCAAAGTGGACAAAGGCCAAGAAAGGAGAGGAAGCTTTATTTACAACCAGGGAGTCTGTGGTTGACTACTGCAACAGGTAATGTTTCTTGATAAAGCATGACAGTTAATATGTCAGCTGTTTCCATGCTGCTGAAGCCTCTTAACTCCTTGTGTTACTAACCATAATGAGCTTTATATGTGACCTGAGTTTTATCGGTGGAAAAATATTTGTTCTTAGACCGACAATATTTTAAAATGAATGTAATTTGTAGTTATGTTCTTTTACTATTGTATATTTGCCAGGGCTTCTAAATGAAAAAATCAAGAAAAAAGCTTAAACACATCTACATTGAACAAGTTCTGTGTAGAAAATGGTCAGAGAGGGTTTTTCCTGGCTGTTTTCCAGGGTTGGCTATTAACTCTGTCATCCTTAGGTTTTAGTGGCTTTACTCTGGACTAAGACAAGCTTGCTTACTGTTTTGCTAAATTTGTATTCCTTTCAAAAATCAAACACCTGCACTGTCCTCGCAGACTCTTCTTGAAGATTCAGGAAGGAGTACACACCCCTTGATGACGCACACATTTTTCATTTAGTTACTTTACTTTGTAAAGAAATTTATGGTAAAGAATTTATACCTAAAAGAGCAAACCAAATTACCTTACTCTTTTTGTTTAATATTTAAAGAGTATATTTACTAATCTGTATTAGCTAAATTTTGCTTTATGGTACCAAAGTTCACCATCTGAATATTTGAGATTTTAGATTATATGTTTTCATGGGAGGTACATACAGCACTTAATGATAACAGTGCTTAATAACCCTTAAGTATCTACCATGTACCAGGTGTTGTGGTGCATGCTTATAATCCCTCATTGGAGAGCTGGGGGCAGAAATACCAAGAATTCAAGGATATTCTTGCCTACAAAATGAGTTGGAGGCCAACCTGGACTACTTAAGATCCTTTCTTACAAAAAAAAAAAAAAAAAAGGAAAGAAAAGAAAGATAATATTATTCATCTGAGAACCCTCTTTAAAAACTGTTAAAGTTAATAGTTATCAAATACTTCTTAAATTTCTTAGTTACTGAATGACTGGAGGTGAGTAATGAGCATTTCAGAAACAAGTTTTATTTGGTGAGTAGGACTGATCTAACAATGATGCAGTTTATATTTACTGTCTTGTGTAGTGATTTGTCTGATGAGAATTTCGAAATACAAACTTCCTTCTCTGCTTCCAGTTGTGTGTATGTGTACACGCATGCACGAGTGTGCACGAGCAGTATAAAAAGTTAAGAGCTGCAGGAACGGACACATAGCAAAGTGAAAAGCCTACCTGAGGTCAGAAAACAGCAGCACAGGCTAAAGCTCGAAATGGAGCCTTCAGGCCCCTACTCTCCATCCTTGCAGCGTATCTCCTCCAGCAAGTTCATGATGCGTTTATTGGAGCAGAAGTTAATCTGTGTCAGCTGCCAATATTACTACTAAGGATATTAAATCTGTGAGCCTAAATATCTCATCAGGAGAGCAGCTAGTATTACTCCACACACTGTGGCCATTTAGGAACCTTAACACATTGTTATATGAAAAGTTGTAAAAGATACTGAGGCTGAAGAGATGGCTTTGGGGTTACCTTGCTGCTCTTGGGCAGGAGCCGAGTTTGTTTCCCAGCACCCACATGACAGATTATGATCCTCTGCTACTCCAGTTCCAGAGGATCTGGTACCCTTTCTGACCTGTGAGGACCCCAAGTGTACACGTACAGTACACTTACATAGTGCAGGACACTCGACATACACATAAAAAAACTCTTTAAAAAAAGAGAGAGATCTGGAACTTGGGAGAATGACCTAGAGACGAACTCACTTTGAATTGCTAGTTCTTCCTATTCATGTCCAGTTGTTTGTGTTCTTTCTGCACCAAAATAAAGGGCTAGACCTAAGATGGTATCAGCCACTTCCGATATAACCATAAAGTCCTCCTTATGACCAGTTCTCATGGGTTCCTGCTCAGCTATAGAGGAAACCACAGTAAGACATGTCCAGTTTCATTTCTAAAGCAACTAAGTAAAGTCTGAGGGGAAATGCCAGATTGAGTATTTCTATGCTAGCATTTTAGATATATTGTCTTATTTTACATGTATGAGTGTTTGTGTTCTGTGTGTACCTGGTACCTGTGGAAGTTAGAAAAGGATATCAGATTCCGCTGGGACTAGAGTTTCAGATGGTTATCAGCTGACATGTGGTTGCTGGGAACTAAACCCTTGTCCTCTACAAGAGTAGCAAGTACTCTAAACTGCTGTGTCATCTCCAGTCCTTATGGTGTATTTTTTAGTATGTATTTTATGCATAAACTCTTTAATTTCAGTGAGATGTTGTATCACCAACCCACAATCTAGTATTTTAATATTTTCTGTACTCAAACCCATGGAGTAGCATAGTCAGTAAAATACCAATAAACAACATTGTACTTACCATATAATACCAATACAAAAGCAAAAGATGACTATGAAATTGGGTTTATTATTTTATCGATGCAAAACCTTAAATTCAGATTGTAGCATTAAGACAAGCTTTCATCTTATAACTGAGAAGATGTAAAGGATTTTTAAATTACTTTAAATTTCCCTTATTCTGGTTATAATTCCTTCATAATAAAGAAAACTTCCTCTAGAAAGAAAAACAATGATACCAGATTTGATAAATAACTAGTATTTATGGGCAGGCTCTTGGGCAATAAAAACTATTACTTTAGAAAGAGTAGAAGGATCACAGTGTTCTTTTATTCTTTTTTTACTTTTGGTAAATATGAGTTTTAGATTTCAGGCCATAGAAATATTAAAGTACAACATAAACCTTTGTGCAGGTAAAGTGTTAAGTAATTTGACCAATGTCTGGGTTATTTGAATCTGATTGAAATTCCCAGAAGCTTCTTTCTAGCTGACTCCAATGCACTTTTCTAAATTGGTCTCCAGTCATACACATTTTAAAGGATATTAATTTAGTATTTCACTTTCCAGTGGCCTGAACATAACATGTTATGATAGAAATGATCTTTATAGTTATGGGCTTTATAGTTAAGGGATGTTTACATATTATACGCACTCTTTCTTCATTTGCTGTTAATAAAATGCTACCATTCAAAAAACATATTCTGTTTGCTCTCATTTGTTTGCCACATTTCTTCTCTAATCTGGTCTTTGTGTGGTGTTAATTTGCCTCTTTCCCTGCTTGATTCTCTTTTCGCTCAGGTCCCCTAACCCACATTAACCTTTGTTATCTGTGGTTCTCTGGCTCCAAACTCACAAGAGATCCTCCTGCTTCTGCCTCCCAAGTGCTGGGATTAAAGGCCTGAGCCACCATCCCCCAGTGATTTTTGTGTTTTTTAATGATTGAGTAACATTCCCTTGTGTAAATGTACCACATTTTCTTTTTCCATTCATTCATCACTGAACATCAAGATTATTTACAATTTCTGGTTGTAGAGCAGCAATGAACATGATTGAGCAAGTGTCTCTGTAGTAGAATGAAACCTCCTTTAGGTTTATGTCCAGGAGTGGTATAGCTGAATCTTGAGGTAGATTGATTCCCATCTTCCTGAGGAATGGCCACACTGATTTATTTCCTTAGTGGCTGTGCAAGTCTGCACTCGTACCAACAGTGAAACTGTGTTCCCTTGCTCCACACCCTTGCCAGCATGAACTGTCAATTGTGTTATTAATCTTGGCCATTATGTTTGGTGTAAGATGAAATTTCCAGGTAGTTTTGATTTGCATTCCTCTGGTGACTAAGGGTGTTGAACTTTTCCGTAAGTGCTTCTTAGCCATTTGGGTTTCTTGTTTTGAGAAATCTGTTTAGATCTGTACCCCATTTTTTAACTGGGTTATTTGTTTTCTTGATGTTTAGTTTTTGAGTTCTTTATATATTTTGGTTAGAGTTACCACAAGATACTTTGTATTATTTATGACTATTGTGAAAGGTGTTGTTTCCCTACCTTCTTTCTCAGTCTGTTTGTTATTTGTATATAAGAGGGCTACTGATTCTTATGAGTTAATTTGTATCTGGCTACTTTGCTGAAAATGCTTATCAGCTGTAGAAGTTCCCTGGTGGACTTTTAGGGTCACTTACTTATACTGTTATATCATCTGTAAATAAGGATCCTTTGAGTTTTTCCTTTCCTGTTTTCATCCCCCTTGGTCTTCTTCAGTTGTTTTATTTCTTTAGCTGAAACTTTTAGTACTATATCAAGTAAGCGTTGACAGAGTGCATAGCCTTGTCTTGGTCCTGGTTTTAGTGGAATTGCTCTTAGTTTCTCTCCATTTGAGCTAATGTTGGCTGAGGGCTTGCTGGGAAGGGCCTTTATTAGGCTGTGATTACATGCTTGGCTTTGCTGTGTGTGGGCAGCCATGCTGGACAGGCAGCAGAAGCAGCAGCCCTGCTACGTCTGTGCCCTTCTGCAACTTCTTATTGAGGAATTTTTTTTTTTTTTGTTACATGACTGAGAAAGTTTTTTCCATAGAGTAAATTGAAAACTGAAGACACAAACTAATGATGTAGAGACAATTCTAAATTGCTGTAATATTACTTCATAGTTAATCACATTACTATTTTGAGCAGAAGTTTTAATATGTGGGCATCTATAATCTAATAAAATTTGAGTGTCCCCATTAAAATTACATATTTCCCATTAAATATTGAGTGGTAATATAAGCAAAATTAGAATATATATTCTATAATACTTTTTCAAGACATTCTGAAGTAAAAGAACATTCTTCTTATTCAAGTAACTCACTAGCCTACTGCTTTTAAATTCCTCGTTGTATTTACAAGTAGTAATCATTAAAGTTTCATTTCAAATTTTTGTTTATACATTACCAGATATAAATAACATTTGGGGGGGGCAGTTGGAACAGTTTCACAGTTGCATTCAAATATCTGCTTCTGAACAATAGGCCAAATGAGGAGATCTTGACATCTGCTGTGTAGGATGCCCATGAGCTAGAATTAATTGGGTAGCACAAGGAAACCCAATCAAGCGAGAAAGAGTATAGGGGCCCCAGAAGTCACATCCTGATGACCACAACCAACTAGTCACCTGGACAGAAAGGGCAACTGTACTAAACAAGGGATATTGCGCGTGCTGAGTTGTACACCAGGGAGGCATAAGTGGCAGGGTGAATAGTCACCATTAGGGATGGAGGACTAGTGATATAGCTTCTAGATTGTGCTGTGACTATTGTATACCATATTGCCAGGGCAAGAATGAAGAATATTATTAGGAACTATGAAGTCAGAGCATGAACTTTAAAAAGATGGTGCATAACTAACAATGGAAAGATCCAGATGGTTTCTTGGGTAGGATAATAATGGTAGGAAGAAAAAAAAAAAGATTGGCTTAGTATGGGATCAGCTAAGCTTCTGAAATTGTTAGATAACTGAATGAGATCTAATTTTTCGTGGTTTAAGGCTAGGGAAGGAGCAAACTTATAATAATCCAGTAAGTTAGTAGATAAGTGCTATTGACAAGATAGCAGGAAGTGAAAGGTATAACACGAATTCTAATTGGTCTTAATGATGAAAACTCGGACTCAGCTATCAGGGGGAAAGCTGAAGGATCTCTAAGCAGAGAGACCAGCCGCTAGAGTTACCTCTACCGGTGCTCAGATAGAAGGGGCTATCCGTCCTGTCTGTGGGAATCCTCTAACTGTGAGCTCAGACTGAATCCTCAGACTGCATCTGAGCTCCTGGCTCCTGCATTATATTCATCTCTCAGCCCAGCCATTATCACTCTTGTCTTTACCTCCCTAGTGCTGGATTTAAAGGATCACCTTAGTGTGAGCTCTGTTTCTCTTCACACAGATTCAATCTTGTGTAGACCAGGTTGGCCTTGAACTCACAGGAATGCATCTGCCTCTCTCTCCTAAGTGCCGAGATTAAAGGTGTGTGCCTCCACTCACTGGCCTCTGTGGCTAACTAGTGGCTTAGCTCTGTACTCTGATATTCAGGCAAGCTTTATTTGTTAGATTACAAAATAAATGAAATGGGGATAAAATGGGCATATGTATTTTAAGTCAGTTGGTTGTAATTCAGAGAAACCTTGAAAGGTGTCCGAGTGAAACCAGAGCTCATGCCTTTTGGAGGAAGGATATTCCACATGGTGGGAACAGTCTTTGAAACGGCTGACCTGGGAATGCAGTGTTTGCCTCATACACTGCAGTGTTTAGATCCTTTGTAGTAGGAGGAGCAGCAGGCTGCATCCTGTCTCCCGACTAGCTACACCCAGGCTGGTGGACTGCTTGTCGTCCCAGCCACCCAGCTAGCGTATGCCTGAAATATTTACACAGAAACTATATTTATTTAAACACTGCCTGGCTCATTAGCTCTAGCCTTTTATTGACTAACTCTCACATCTTGATTAACCCATTTTTATTAATCTGTGTCTTATCACAAGGTCGTGGCTTACCGACATGAGTCTAACCAATGTCCGTCTTGGGCAGGAGAAGCATGGCGTCTGCCACACTGCCTTTTTTCTCCCAGCATTCTGTTCTGTCTATTTCGCCCACCTAAGTACTGCCCTATCAAAAGGCCAAGGCAGTTTCTTTATTCAACCAATGAAATTAACACATAGAACCAAGAACCTCCTACACCATTTTCCCTTTTTCTGCATAAACAAGAAAGGCTTTAACATAGTAAAATTACATATAACAAAACAATTATCAAGCAAGAATTACAGTTGCAGTATTTATATCTATTTTATCTTTTATCATAACTAAGGAAAATTATAACTATCTATTCTTTAACTCTATCAAAGACTCCAGAAGTATATAATATTACCTAAGTAAACAGAAGTATATAATATTACTTTGTAAGCAGCTTCCAAAACTCTAGAAATGACAGAGACATCTTGCTGCCTGGACAGTCACCCAAAGTTATTCTGTACTGTTGGGGCATCCATCTTCAGCCTACAGGACCATAGTATTCAGCAGACTTTTTCATGAAGCAGAAATTTTAAAGACAGTTTAGTCACTTTTTTTGTGTGTGTCCTGTAGAATGTCTCATAGACTCTTTCATGAATCAGGAACCCCAAAGGATCATCTCACCTTAAGGCAAGTTCAGCAGTCCTCTCTCTGCAGGTTTTTCATGTCCAGTTTATGTAACAGTCCAGACAAGAGCAGTTTCTTGCCCAAATGGCTAACCATCTCCATTAGGAGCCTCTTCGATGCCTATCATCCTCTTGAAGTAGCTGGTGCTGCCAGGAGCATACATGTCTCATTGTAATGAAAAACCCTAAGTTATTAAAACATTTTAAATGCCAATTTCTGTAGTCTTTGAAAGATATGAAGAATGCCTATCTAATTGAAATATATCTCTATATATCTTGAAAATCTAACTAACATGACTACAAGCTTGACTATTATCAATGACTATCCATTAACAACCTATATTTCCTATTTATACATTACATTTTTTAAATGAACTACACAATCACAATACCATAATCAATATCAGAAATACATATACATATAACAAAATTGACCTTAAATTATATCACTAAAGCAAAGTCCATACGAATGCAAATTATCCATATGTATAAACTCTAGAAATGACAGAGACATATCCCCCTTTAAATGTAAAAAACATTTATAAACAATATTTGGGAATATGTTGGGCACCATTCTGTAACATGAGGGCTGGCTTGTTGGGGTTTCTGTCCCGCCCGGTACTCCACATCCAGCAAGCCCCAAAGAAAATCACACAGAGGTCTTCATAAGATTATGAACTGATTAGCCCATTAACTCAGGCTTTTTATTAGCTCTTGTAACTTATATTAACCCATTATCCTTATCTATGTTAGCCACATGGCTCCGTACGTTTCTCAGCGGGGCAGGTCACATATTGCTTCTCATTGGTCTGGGAAGAATGGTCTTCCTTCTTCCCAGAATTTTCCTGTTCTCATTGCCCTGCCTCTACTTCCTGTCTGGTTGACCCACCTATACTTCCTGTCTGGCCAATCAGCGTTTATTTAAAACATGATTGACAAAATACAGATAATTCTCCCTCAGCACTAGATTCTTGGTGTGAGAATCCTTGTCAACGTGCAGAACTGTCATCTTAGTATATGTAATTAAGATACTTTATCACAGCAGTAATGATGAAGGACATGTCGAGAGACAGCCCTCCATAAGACAGCTGGAAAGACATGAGTAGTACGAAGCAGTCGTCAACAGAGATTCCCGTGTTGACATTTCTTCAATAAACTATTCTATTTTCCCTTTGACTCTTGTGTTAGAGACATAACATTGAGAATCACTCTTAATTAATGTCACTGAGACTGTCATAGAGACTATGCGGGTAAGTCTCAAAGCAGTTACGTCCCTTACGTTAGTTCAAACGACAGTTTTGACAGCTTTTCAGAGTCTGATTGTCTTTTTTCCTTTGTGGAATTCCTCATACTCTTTTGTTTGCTTGTTCTACTTGACTGTATTTTTCCATAGTCTTACTGGTGATAATTTCTTTTATGAGTTGCCAGTTCATATCTTCCTTTGCTCATTTTATTTGGGTCTTGATATTTTTGCTTTTTTAAAAAGTTTGTGTCTTTTGTAATTCATGGGAATTATAATACTAGAACTGTCACTTTTCCCACAGGCTTTTAAAGAAACAGTTTTTTCATCGGGCCCTGAAAGTAATGAAAATGAAGTATGATAAAGACATAAAAAAAGAAAAAGATAAAGGAAAATCTGAAAGTGGGAAAGAAGAAGATAAAAAGAGCAAGAAAGAAAATATAAAAGAAGAAAAGACAAAAAAGGAAAAAGAGAAAAAGAAAGATGGTGAAAAGGAAGAGTCCAAAAAGGTAAGTTTCCTGAAGTTAAATTAAAACTTTAAAAGTCACTATGAGGGCTAGAGGGATGACACAGAGGCCGTTCTTGAGGGGACCCACAGTCAGTTTCCAACACCCACATGGAGGCTCAGCTCATAACCTCTGTTAACTCCAGTTCCGGGGATGTCGTCTGGCTCTCTTAAAAGCTCTGCATGCACATGCTGTAGACAAAATGCAGGAAAAACATCTATACACAAATTAAAAATGTAAAAATCATTTGTACATGTGATTTTTAATTGGCCTATGATCATAAAGCTTTTACAGCCGCATGAGGTAACTGTAGGGCTATCTGTAAATACTGATCTTAAGGATTTTTATTAGTGTTGAAATCGTCAGATTTCTCCGCTCATTAATGTTACAGTGTTTGCTGTCTGAAGCATTTATTCACCTGTCTGTTCATAGGAAGAAACTCCAGGAACTCCAAAAAAGAAAGAAACTAAGAAAAAATTCAAACTTGAGCCACATGATGATCAAATTTTTCTGGATGGAAATGAGGTGAGATTAGAATATTGGATTTGAGCATGGTAGAACGCTAGTTTTTCATAGAAAATCTTAGAAATATATTTGATATCATCACTATGAAAAGAAATAATTTAGAAAAATCTAATAATAAATTTAAGTACATGAAAGTAACTTTCAAAAATTCACTTTTCTAATCTACTTTTATAAGAAGTTAGAATCAGATTTGACTCGCTATGAGTAATGTGAAACCTGAAATTACAATCGCTTAGTATAGAACAGATGCTGGTGTCTTTCTCATTAGTGTAGTCTAGGGCTGAGCAGCACAGGCATGGAGCTCCATGGCGGGCCTGAGAGCCTCCTTTCTTTTTCCCCATGTTAGAATCTTCCAGCCAAGGTGCCTCATGATCCATGAAGACCGTCAACCCTAAAACTACATCCACAAAGAAAAGGAATGAGAGGCACGTTTATTCCTTTTCAGCAAACCATCTTATAGACGCACACTTGGATTTACCTATTACCTGAAATAAAGTCTTCAGCACTTTTTATACTGAGGGTTTAATTTGCCCAGTCAAAATGCAGAGTTTCTATTATCATAGAGAGAAGCAGCAGAATGGTTCATGGGAATCACCTACTGGTTTCTGGCTCTTCAACAGTGTTTCATCAGACTCAGCTCCTGAGAGGCCTGAAATTTTCAACATTGCTAATGCTTTGTTCAAGGACATAGTTCCATTCTATGTTTTGTAGTGGGATTTATGTGGTGATAGCCTTGCATGAAGGCTGTTATGGTAGTCACTTGACTACTACAAAAATAGTAACTATGTCTTTGCAGCTGAACTGATGTGAATTTCAAGACATAGTCTTTCTTAATTCACTGATACCGATTACCAAATATGTAAAAAGCAGTGGCTCCTAGGGCTCTCTGTTTGAAATTCTGCAATGGGAAGAGCTTAGATATCCTGAGTTAAGCGCTGAGTACATCAGTATGTGCCAGATGCTTGGCAGATGCTGGAAATGGTGTAGTAAAATACAGTGCAATCCTCTGTAAAGAATTTTAGAGTCCGCTAAAGACATAGGCGCCTACACATCTTTCTGTATTCTGTATAAGGTAGTAAGCATTGCTGGTTACCAGTTAGGTAGGCTTAATTTAGTCAGGAAGGATAAGGAGAGTCTGGAGACGGTAGACACCTGACGTAAGTCTTCAGAGCCCACTGGCAGATTGCCCATTGTACCAGAAAGGAATTATAGGTCTGTCCAGGAGGAAGCAGGCTGAACAAAAGGTGAACGCTGTCATCTTGAAAAGGTTAGTTTGTTTACACACGTACCCACACACTCAAGAAACACCATGTCTCTGGACTTTTAAAATTAGAAAATGTCTCCTTTTAAAACATAGCGGTTTAGGGTTTTATTTAGTGGTGAGTAACAAAACTAATGTTTGTGAATCTAATTCCCAGGGAATATGTAAACAGTATAATAAAGGTTGAGTTGAAATCCCAAGTGTTAGAAATATAAATAGATCAGAATAAAAACAATAAAAAGTTTGTTCAAAATAGAACTCGGAAATGGAAGAATGCTGTACTTTACAGAAACTGAGAGCTCAATCTAAGAGCCTTTTAAATATTGAGTATAGTTCAGATCTGTGGAAGAATGCTGTACTTTACAGAAACTGAGAGCTCAAACTAAGAGCCTTTTAAATATTGAGTATAGGTCAGATCTGAAAGGAAAAAGTTCTTTGGGTGTTAGGAGGTTGGGGTGCCTTCAAGGAGCTACAGTGTGGAATAAACTTGACTACAATATGACCATAGAACTTTTAAGCACTGAGGTTTCTTGATTCTTCTAGGTTTATGTGTGGATCTATGACCCAGTTCACATTAAAACATTTGTCATGGGATTAATTCTTGGTAAGTAGGTGGATATAAGTAGCTTTTCAGTGTAATCTAGAATTTAGAGGGCAAAATGTAGCACCCTAAAGGTAAATATTTCTAAATTTAATACAAAGTAAGAACTGTTTAAGAGGATACTTTACATAAAATGAGAATATAAGTAATAAGCTAAAATTGTTTGCAACAACTAAAACAAATATTGTTAAGAGATTAACATGGTAGAGCAGCCTGGTTAAATAGAGACAGGTGTAGCCACACATAGGAGGAAACACAGGACCAGTCTTTTGAGTAAGACTCAGTTTTAACAGTGAAGTAGTGAGGACTAAGGTTACAAAAGGTATCAGTGAAGGTGCGAGGGGAGGGAGGACACACTCCAACAATTGATGGTGTGTGTGTGTGTGTGTGTGTGTGTGTGTGTGTGTGTGTGTGTGTGTGTGTGTGTATAAGGCAGTTTGACAATACTTTTCAAATTGTAGGTGTCAATACCTTGACCCTGTTAGTCTTGCAGGAATTTATTCTGTATTCACCCATTTTTTGCCCACAGTTAAGCACTTGGTGCCCTTGTTTACTATTTCAATCCACATACTTCAGACTCCATTTTAAGAAAACAGTCTAGCAAACAACGTTCAAATTTTAAATGTCTGTATCTTTTGGCCTACCAATTACATTGAAAGGAATTCACTGTTGTGCTTTTCAGTGTTGTTGGGTTTTGTTTTTGTTGCAGTGCCTGGGATCAAACCCAGAGCTTTTTATACATGCTAGGCCAGCACTTCACCACTGAGCTACATTCCCCAGCCTAGAACTCATTCATGCAATATAATGTAATCCCAGTCATGCAGTATACATGTGCGAGTATATTTGCAGTATTGAACTACTGAAAGTAGTTCAAGTTTCTTGGTCGAAGAATGAAATAATGGCACTGTAATAGAATTTCATGAAGCTTTTAAAGGTTGTAAAGAGAAAACCACCAAAGAGAGAATTACCTAAGTTCATTTATTTAGAAAAGGTTATTTGTAACTAATTTTTATTGTACATAAGCATTCTCTGGAAATAAAAAATATGCTTGGTAGTGTTTACCACTGGAAGGTGGAACAAAAACTGAATGAGTTAATCTTTACTATAGCCTTTAACTAATTTTTTTTAATACAGGTGTTAAACTTGTACATGTATTTTTTATAGTTTAGGGGCAAGATTGGATTGGAAAAAACAATTAAATAGCAAAAACAGATACTAGTTAAAATTGAACTTAATTAAACTCTAAAAGGTACTTCTGTTGATTGCTTGCAATGTGGCAGTCACTTTGTCATTAATTCCCTCTGATGTCTGATTCTAATAGGAACAGATATATTTTTTAAATATTTATTATATATACAATATTCTGTCTGTGTGTATGCCTGAAGGCCAGAAGAGGGCACCAGACCTCATTACAGATGGTTGTGAGCCATCATGTTGTTGTTGGGAATTGAATTCAGGACCTTTGGAAGAGCAGGCAGTGCTTTTAACCTCTGAGCCATCTCTCCAGCCCCATAAGAACAGATATTTGGCAAATACAAGGTAAAATAGCTTTGAGAGGATTACCTAGCTTACACATGATATAGAGCAAGAATTGGAATTCTCTTCTTAATGGTAAAGACCTAATAACCAGGCTACTCATTTCCTAAAAGTTTTCTCTCGGGTGCTACTATAATTTAAAAAAATAAATAAATAAAACTAGAGGTTCTTGTATATAATGTCCCTAACCACTCTGCCCACCCCACCCCCCTCCTTTTTTTGATAGTCTGTGAATCTGATTCCCCTGGGAAGGAATCTTCAGAATTTTGAGAGTCGGGTATTGTTTTGTTGTTGTGGGGTTTTGTTTTGTTTTTCAAGACAGGGTCTCTCCACATAGCCTTGGCTGTCCTGGAACTCGCTGTGTAGGCCAGACTGACCTCGAATTCACAGAGCTCTGCCTACATCTGCCTCCTAAGGACTGAGATTAAAGGTTTGCACCACCACCCCACCATCTAGCTGTTTGGTTTTTTTTTTTTTTTTAAGCTTCCTTACTCTTAATATTTAAAAAAAGCTTCAAAGTGACAATAGTTTTAATTGATATGCAGTAATTTTTATAATTAATGTAATATGTACTTTGGTCCATATTAACCTAGTTTAAGAACAATATAAAGTGAAATTGCTGATAATTCATTTTTATGCAAATGGTACTTTTTTCCTTCAAGTATTCTTCAGTTTTCCCCCTAAGAAAAGAATGTGTTCATTGTTAATTGTAACCAAGCCATTAAGATATTATTTCTAAAACTTTTAACTTTTTTATATGTAACTTTGTCATTTCTTATTCCAGTTATTGCAGTAATAGCAGCCACCCTCTTCCCTCTCTGGCCAGCAGAAATGAGAGTAGGTGTCTATTACCTCAGTGTGGGCGCAGGCTGTTTTGTGGCCAGCATTCTTCTCCTTGCTATTGGTAAGTGTTTAATAATGCTGATGTGGTTATAGGGAGGTGTTGAGCACTTAGAATTTAACCTGGAGTGGAGCTCCAATGAAGATTATATCAAATAGCAAAATTAATACAGATGAAGCCCAGAGGTGTGACCCTCCTTTCTAGGTCAGATCTCAGAGCTCAGACATGATTACATTGACTCTGATATGGGATTTCTTCTATCTTTTCAAAATGTAATCTTTATTAATACTGCACTTGATTAATGAACATAATTCTGTAAAGTATAAAGTGCAACTCATATATTTATATATGTGTGTATGTGTATGTATGGATTTAGGGAATAATTAAATCAAGTTAAAATATTCATTGCCTTGTTTAGCTATCATTTTTATGCTGAGACATTTGAAATTTACTCTTAGTTATTTTGAAATATATATTACTATAGTTTAATCTGCATGTAGTTATGTCTTAAAATTAGCTATAATGAAGATTTATTTTTGCAGTGATTGAATTAATAGTAGATATTTGAGGTAAGGTAAATGGAGTTTGTATTAAATATTTAAGTTCAATTCATGTATTCAGTTAAGTGGTTCTAAACAATTTGTTTGCCACTTTAGGGGCAATTACAACTTTTCACATGGGTACCAAAATTAATTCTAGACAAATTAAGGAACTAAATTACTAAAAACCAAATAGGAAATAAAAGTGAATGTTTTTTTTTAAATTCAAAATTATTGAGATCTCTCATGCCTTTTGTAAAAGACAGGATCTCATTATGTAGCCCTGGCTGGCCTAAACTCACTATATAGACCAGGCCAGCCTCAAACTCACAGAAATTTACCTGTCTCTGCCTTTCCAAGTGCTAGAATTAAAAGTATGTGCCACCTCTCCCAGCCAAAAGTAGTATTCTTTTATAGAAAAATAAATCACCCACAGTATTGGTCTAGTTCCTGTTGTTGAAAGATACAACACTAAACTAAGTGCACATTTTCTAATAGATAGTTGATTTTTATTTCTGTGAAGCATCATTACTGTAGCCCTAAACAGTTTTCTCTGTCCACATTTTCCCCCTGGTCACCAGGGCATCCTGAGTTGGTGAGATCACCCACATGAACCCAGGATTTCATCTACTAATTTTTAGTCTACCATGGTGACAGGACCGTCCCCCCCACACACACACATTTCATCTGTGTTCCCTGACTAAATGAGACCCTTCCCACCTAACTTTCATGTTTTTTCCTTCTAGCTTAGTCATCTTGAGAAAAATTGCTTGCTGCTTCTGCAGAAAGCACAGCACAATTGTAGGCCACGAAATAATAACCAATCGTATTAAACAGATAACTAGTGTCAGTGTGATGCCTATATCAAGGAGAAAAGCCACAAACTTTAAACTCACATTTAAATACAATAAATCAATCTTACTATTTGACCTGTCAAACCAGTGAAATTTACAGAAATTCCTTGCAGTTTTTCAGCAAAGGGTTAGCTCTACTGACTAGATTTATTCTAGTTGCTATATTTTTTGTTTATTTATGTATGTATCATTTTTAAGAAAAGCCCTAGTAAATATTTTAGATTTTTTTTATTATTATTATTAAAAATTTCCACCTCCTCCCCACCTCCCATTTCCCTCCCCCTCCCTAACTCCTCTCCCCCTCCCTTTCCAGTCCAAGGAGCAGTCAGGATTCCCTGCCCTATATTTTAATTAAGCCATAGTCACTATAATTTATGTTATATTGTTTTGACCTTTAAAATACTTCTTGAATTTGGAAAATATTTTTCCAAGTTCCTGTGTATATAAATATGTAAAAAAAGATCAGATAGTCTTGCAGGTTAAAGTTAGAAACAAATTGTTGTGCATGTAATTACAAATGTTAAGACAAGGTCTTGTATCTTGAGGCCAAGCTATCATCAAAATTGCTCTGTAGCAGAGAGTGACCTTGAATGTATTACCCCGTTTCTGCGTCCCAGGTGCTGCCATTATGGGCATGCATCACCATGCCTGGTTTTATGTGGTACTGGGAAATAAATTCAGGGGCTCTTCCTGCTTCCTAGGCAAGCATTCCATCAACTGAGCTAATTCCACCCTCTGAATTTTTCTTTGAAATAGTTTTTATCTATGGCCCACTTACAAATCCAGTGGTATAAAATTGTTCAAAAGTCTTTTGGTGTTTTTCAGTTTGCATGGTTAAATCACCACTTAAGTAAGACTGTGACAAGAAATGGTAGGATATGTTGTACTTTTCCTGTGGTTCATTCTTTTATCTATTGCCATATAAAACTGGAAAATTAAGAGTCCTTCTGTGTGTAGTTTACATGTCATAAGAAGTTCAGTTTTATTTATAACCTTTCTATAATGCTTTTTCTTGGATTTGATAAAATATTTTACCTGTCTTATAACTCTGTGAATGAACTAAACCATCACAGTTGTATTTGAAGGAAAGAATGTGTTGCCTCTTTAAAAGTTGCATGTTATTTTTTTCCCCCTTTGATTTTTCGAGACAGTTTCTCAGTGGAGCTGTGGAGCCTGTCCTAGCACTCACTCTGTAAACCAGGCTGGTCTCAAATTCGTGGAGATCTGCTTGCCCCTGCCTCCCAAGTAGTGGGACTAAAGGCATGCATCACCATCATTACAGCTTCAAATATACTTACCTTCTTTGTGTAATAAGTAATTCTGATCTGCAGTATTATTTGATATATTTTTAGTCTCATGAAAATAAAAATACTACTTTATAAGAAAGATTATTTATAAATACTTCCTTATAAATTAAGGCATATGTAAAAACCATTGTCCTTTGATTTATCCAAAGCACAATAATGCAAAAAAACATGGATCAACTACTTTGTAAGCTTTCTTTGAAATTGTTATTTTTAATTTTAAAGAGAATGGAATAATACAAAACTGTTTACCCTAGTACATTTGTATAATCCTTGTGACCTTTTAAAAAAAGAAAGAAGCCAGGTGTGGTGGCACACACCTTTCCTCCTCACACTCAAGACAAGAGGCAGGCGGATCTGAGTTTGAGGCCAGCTTGATCTACAGAGCAAGTTCCAGGACATCCAGACTACAGAGAGAAAGCCTGTTTGGGGTAATAAAAAAGAGAAAAAAGAAAAATCACTAATCTGTACATCATTGGTAAATAATAGAAAACCATTTGAAATATTGAGGTGTCTAATAATAATACACCTGATAATCTCAGCCAAGCATGATTAAAAAACACTGATCCCAGCTACTTGGAAGGCTGAGGCAGGAGGTCAGGGCCATCTTGGATTACATAGCAAATCACAGGCTCTGGACAATGTAGCCTATCTCAGAATTTAAAAGGGTTGAAGATACAGTTTTATGTTGCTTTGCTGATAAACTTTTTAAACTGCCCTGGATTCAAGCCCAAGTACCAACCAAAATAACAACAACAAAAAAAAAAAAGTGTCTTTATACACCATGTGTTTGAGCAATCTTGCTGTGTTAGCATTATGGTTTCCTGGAGTTTCTTTGGTTGTTTCTTGTAGTTTTGAGATAGAATCATGATGTGTATCCCAGACCTGGCCTCCAAATGCTAGGATTACATGCCTGCACCCTATACCTAGCTTATATTTTAGGTATGTAGAATTTTTCTTAATATTGAGGGAGTTGGTACTTAAACATAATTGGCCTAATTAATAAAACAAGAATTCAGTTATAGAAATTTTCTAATGCCTAAATTCTTCTTCCAAGGCTAAGTTATCTTGTAGACGAATTAGCACATGCTTTAGCTTCCCAACATATGTAAGGGCCCACTGACTTGTTCACACATATTTTAAAATCAGAAATAATAATATTTCTGTATATGGACTTGTTCAGCATTATATTTGCTTTTCTAACATATTGTATGTTGAATGTAGTTAAATTTTTTAATCAAGATAAGTACATAAGCACCAGGAAGTAAGGCATTTTCCTTTTTACCAGTTGGTTTTTGACAGATTATTCATGACTCTTACTCTTTCTTTGCACTCACTATGATCTCATGAATGCTTCAACTTCCAACTGACTGCTGTCCTGAAGTAGATCACAAAATGCATAAATCCTAAGTGTATGTCCATGAACCAGCGTCCATATTTGAAAAAAAAATAGAATTTTCTAAGTGTGTCATTACAACATTTGTGCCCTAAATTGAGAGCAGAATACTCTGTTCTTATAATACTCTCATCTGCTAAGCTAGTCTGATTTTAAATTTTCATCTGTATGGTGCATAAATGTGCAAATAAAGCTAATTGTTGTCCCAGTTTTTTATTCACAAATTTTTACTGTCGTTGATTCAGTGCTTAATTTATTCAGGAGAACCTTTTCTCCCCACAGCTCGCTGTATTCTGTTCCTCATCATTTGGCTGATAACTGGAGGAAGGCACCACTTTTGGTTCTTGCCAAACCTGACTGCTGATGTGGGCTTCATTGACTCCTTCAGGCCTCTGTACACACATGAATACAAAGGACCAAAAGCAGACTTAAAGAAAGAGGAGAAATCGGAAACCAAAAAGCAACAGAAGTCCGACAGTGAGGAAAAGTCAGACAGTGAGAAAAAGGAAGATGAAGATGGGAAAGTAGCACCAGGGAATCATGGAACAGAAGGCTCGGGCGGAGAGCGGCACTCAGACACGGACAGTGACAGGAGGGAAGATGACCGGTCCCAGCACAGTAGTGGGAATGGGAATGATTTTGAGATGATCACGAAAGAGGAACTGGAACAGCAGACAGATGGAGATTGTGATGAAGATGATGACAAAGATGGAGAAATGCACAAATCTGCACATGAAAAATTATAATCCGACAAATTTGGGGACTGAATAAGTGCAGCAAGTTGGGTTTTCTACGTTGGGTGATCATAATGTACACATGGCATTTGTAGCATTCTTTAAATCCATTTTCTGAAATGTGTTTGACATTCAATTAGAGTCAGCCTTTTGTTTTGTAGAGCATTGGTACTATTGGCACAGTCTAAAGCCATTACTAATTTTATCCATCTGATAATTTTACAGTAAGTAGGCCTCATTTTGATAGTTATCAAAGAAATATTGTCCACAGTGACATTTAGATTAAGGGCATTTTTGATAGTTGTATGGCTTTTTACTGTTAGACTAATGGAAATCACTAAAGAAACTGCAGCATTTCAAATTATGCATAAATATATAGCCATTTTGCAGTTTCTTTACAATGAAATGCATAAACTCATTGTTCTTGGTAGCTATGCTTTTGTTTTTCTTCATAAATTATACCAGAAAATTCCTTTTTAAGATTTTGAGTTAGCAGGGATCAAGAACATTTTGTGGAAACAAACCAGCTAGTAACAGTGCAGCAATACTTTTAATTCTGCTACAAATTCTCCTTTTCCAACTTAGGAAATCCAAACTGAATTGTGCATTAAATCCAGAGAAAGGTGGTCATCTCCAACACAGTGAAGAGATTAGAGGATGAGGGCTCTTCCTTCCTCCCATCTCCTTGTCATAAATGTATTCTGTACATAATTTACAAATAAAACATTTTATTTTAATTGTTACTTATTATTTAGACATTTCTCAACACTTAAATCTGTAAAGCGACAACCATGTAAGGGTCTGTTTTTAGAGTTCCAGGAACCCGCAGAACATCTGATCTCTACAGCAGCTTCAGTCATGTGCCAACATTCCATGTGTTTCAGTAGGAGTAAAAATGATCCTTATTTTAAATAAGAACAGACTTAAAGTAGCTGTTTGTATGCCTTAATGTTCATTTTGATTTATTTTAAATCTTTACATTTAGAAATGGGGACTATGTTATCAGACCAGGAGTCACTACTGGGAAAGACAATTTGCTGTTCTAAAATACCAATTAAAAATAAAGGATATAAAAGAAAACATAGAAAACCATTGGACTCTAATTGATTCAAACTAGTTCTGCCATTTCATTTTTTTTACACACTTTAGTTACAGAGCTTTTAAAACATTTGTTTACTTACAAGCATTCATTCCTTGGAGCTACAATCTTACACACTGATAGTGAGCACTAAATACTTTCCTACAATCACAGTGACTGTTATAGTTAGTAAGTGGTGGAATATGTAAGTTCTTCATCTTTCTTTAGGCTGTTTCCCCCTGAGTGTTTGACTAAAGATGACCTTTAATTGTGAGAAAGTGCATTCTGTATATTGAAATCTTAGGAACTATGGCTTGCTCATTTCCTCTGTCTTCCCTGTGTGGATGGAATTGTGGCTGTAGTCCTTCAAGAGGTTCCTCAAAGCACTGCAGTGGCTGTAGTGCCTGGGTGTTTTCCATCCATGTTTGCAGAGCCCTTCTGCTTTACTTCCACAGTAAAGAAAAGGGTAGCTACAGCCTATGGGCGTACTAGTTTCAGTAGATTGGTACCTTTTGGGAGCTATAAAAATGGAGCTAGAATGTTTTATAACAATAAAACTGCTTTGTTAACCTCTACTCCTATGGTACCCAGGCACTCAATATTTATGTGTGAGTTCTGTATAACATTTGTCTTGTGTCTAGTCTAAAAGTGAGGAATGCTATAGCTTAGAGTCCACCCATTGATGTGTGTGAGTTTCTACAGGATTTATAAACATTTGATGACCTTTGGGGAGATAGTCTTATTGTAGTTAAATATGAGCTAGAAACTTCAGCTTATTGTATGCCTCAAGGTTGAACAGTTTAAACAAATATAAAAATCAAAATGCTTCCTCTGTTGTAGTCTTCAGAAGTCTTGGCTAAATATCCTTGTGTCCAAGCGTGGAGAATTGTTTACAATAGCCAATGGAGTGGTGGCTTTAAACAGTGATTTCATATGCTGCTGTAAGTAGAAGCACAAAGCTTTTGATTAATGTAGGATTTATTGTGGAGTGTGTACACTGACCTAAGCAGGACTGGACCAGCGAGGGCCTGCGTCCAGATGGAAGAATGGTCCATATGTGAATGTTCTCAAAATTAAGGTATTATTATCTAGGGTGCTTTACCTTTCTCTCCTATTGAATTCTTTAATTTTTAAACTATAAGGCCTTTTAGAGAATGTTAATAATCTCAATGAATACTACTCAGAAAGTAATAAATTTTAATATATTACATTAAAATATGCAGTAGTGGTGGATTTTGGTGTTTTCTCCCTCTTTCTGTTTTTTTTATTGCTTCTGGCTAGAAAAATGTCATAAGTTTTCTTTTAAGACTTTGAGGAATTAGAAAACCATGTGTACAGTTGTTTTTCATTATGGTTATATTTTGTGAAGTCTGGAATTCAGAAATTGCAAATCCTGAACCCCATGTGTAAGGGAAGTATGGGGTTTCTACAGGCTTCTGTTAATACCGTTTCATCAACGGGAAACTTGTTTAGAAGACATGTTAATATATGTTAGTGACTCCTTAACATTGAACTCCTGACCAGTAGAATATTAACTTCTGCCTGAGCGTATTTTCTCCATAACTCACATCGTTGTATTTTTGCCCCTCAGGAACATGAGATGGCATTTTAACACTACCTTTGGTGATCATTTTAAACAAAATCACCAACAAAAAGCACAAAAGTAAAAAACATTAAATAGCAAAAAGGTAGTGCAAGATCTAGAAAAAGGCAGCCCTGTCCAGTTGCCTCTTCCCTCTGAAATAGGATTTATTGATGAATCATACTCCAACACTGAGTAATGTTTTAAATATTTACTCTGCCTGGAAGTAGTTTCTAATTATATCATCAGTAAACTGCCTCTATTTCAGCAGTGTTTCAGGTCTATTCATTGACTCAGTAATACTGAGCTTTCACATGTCAGAATCTGCTAAGGCACACCCATGGATGAAAGCCCAATTCTGCCACCATGGAGCTCCAAACAGTGTGATGAGCGCTGGGCAAGGATTTGCCAGATACTCTGGGTGTCTTACCTGCCCAGCTCCTCTTTGGTCCTGCCCACTGAGGGAGACCTGAGTGGAGAGGAGCAGTCGACTCTTGTTTCTTCTGGTAAGTCCATCACTGAGGGAAGCCAGGGTAGGAGCCGACGGAGACCTCACAGAGGAGTACTGCTTAATCGCATCTCTCTGTGACTTGCTCAGTCTGCTTGCTTGTGTTTGTTTGGTTTGGTTTGTTTTTTTTTCCCCCTGGGGGATTTTTGTTTTATTGTTTTGGGTTTTTGAAACAGGGTTTCTCTGTGTAAGAGCCCTGGCTATCCTGGAACTTGCTTTGTAGATGAGGCTGACCTCAAACCCACAGAGATCCACCTGCCTCTGCCTCCTGAGTACTGGGATTAAAGGCGTACGCCACCACCACCTGGCTTCGGTCTGATCTTTTTTTAATTATGTTTTGAGATTATAATTTAAATCATGTTTTGAGACTATAATTACATCATTTCCCCTTCCCTTTACTCCAAACCCTCCTCTATATTCCTCCTTGTTCTTTTTCCAAATTTCTGACTTCTGTTTTTATTAATTTTTGTTACATAAATACATTCCCAAATATATAAGTAAAACCTGCCCAGTCTGTATAACGTTACATGTATGTATGTTTTCAGGGCTGACCGTCACTTGGTATTGAATAACCGATTGATGTGTTTTTAGAGAAAACCATTTCTCCTGTCTGAGTGTACCTGTAGTTCTTTGTGTAGGGTTGAGGCCTCGTGGCATTTCTCTATTCCATGTTAGCATGTCTGTTGTCCTTGTTCAGCTCATGTTTAGGCAGTCATGTTGGTGACTTGATGGGTACAGTTTCTGACCTTAATAGGAGACAGCAAACTTTGAGATCCTCTGGCCCTTACTGTACATGAATAATAAAAACAGAGACAGATACTGGAATTCAGTCTGAAGGTCCGAAAAGCAAAGCAACTAAGCCACTAGAGAGCTCTTATCTCTATGAAATCTTCAGACTGAAAGAGAGAGTTCCTGTCTCATCCCGCTTTATATTCCCCTCTAGTGCTGGGATTAAAGGTGTGCACTGTCACCGTCTGGCCTCTATGGCTAACTAGCATGGCTGCTGGAATTAAATGTGTGTGCCACCATTGCCTGGCCTGTATGGCTGACTAGTGTGGCTGTTTTGTGTTTTAATCTTCAGGCAAGCTTTATTAAAAATGAAATATCAATTTTGTCTAAAAAAAGGCTATAACTAATATAAGAAAAATGATGCAATAAGAACAATAACTATATATAATATATACAGGCAGTAAATACATCAACAATGCCTGCTGTGGGACAAGGGTCTGTATCCTGTCACTTGTATTTTAATAAAATGCTGATTGGCCACTAGCCAGGCAGGAAAAGTATAGGATGGGGTGATGAGAACAGGAGAATTCTGGGAAGAGGAAAGTCACAGTCTGCAGTTGTCACCCAGACACAGAGGAAGCAAGAGGAGACCATCTCACTGATAGAGGTACCAAGCCACATGGCGAACACAGACAAGAATTATGGGCTCATATAATTTATAAGAGTTAATAAGAAGCCTGAGCTAATAGGCCAACCAGTTTATAGTTAATGTAGACCTCTGTGTGTTTCTTTGGGACTGAATGGCTGCAGGACCAGGTGGGACAGAAAACTCTGTCAACAAATGTCTAGTCCATTTGCATTTGACAAATTCAGAGAAAATACTTCTTATCTGTCCTGTCTTGGTTAGTCCAAAGTCTTCTACCTAATTTACTTTCTATCATAACTAGCTTTCTACATCTGGTAAACAAGGACAACTATAAATATCTAGTAGTCTTCAACTCCCTCAGAGACCCAAGAAGTAAATAATAGTAATTGAGTAAACAGGAAGTACAAGTAAGTAACTTCCAAAATATGTGAGAAATGACAGAAACAGCTATCTACCTGGGCAGTACCCAAAATTCCTCTGCAATGTTGGGGCATCCAATCTTTGGCCTATAGGCCTAGCATATCCAACAGACTTTTCCATGAAGCAGGATATACTGAGGGGCTGTTCCTACTGTCTTGACAATGTTTGACAGTCACTTGATTTTGTGTCCTGCTTGTCCAGTTAAGCATGTATACTGTCAGCAGTCGAGGCAAGGGCATTTTCTTTCCCAGTGGCTTACTTTTACCACAAAGAAAGTAAACTCCATGTGGAGTTTCTTCCATATCCATTGTCATCTCTGAAGTAGATTGGTGCTCCCAGGAGAAGACATGTCTCATTGTCATAAAAAAAAAAAAAAAGAACCCATGCAATTTTAAAAAAAAAAACCTTAAATGTCATATTCTTTAGATCTCTGAAATGTTTGAAGATGACCTATCTAAAATATCTTTGATTAACCTTGAAAACATTCATAATGTGACTATAAGTTTAATTATAATAGGTGATTTAACTACTAACCTACATTTCCTTATTATCCTAAACAGTTGGTAATAATAATTTTTAAAGACTAGAAATTTGCATTACATTGTTAAATAAGTTATATAGGTACAATAACTTGAACAAGAGTAGAAATGTATGTACAATATGTTCTAACACAACTTCAAATTTATATCAATATAAAAAAATTTGTATACAATATACAAAAGTCCAATCCAGTGTAAAACTAGTAGTTGCTTTTAAAAAGTAGATTCAATAATCCACGCTTTTATATCCTATCTGTATTTCCTTTTTCAAAACAAGAACTCTGAATCTAATCTCCCTTATTCAACTTTCTTCCTGGCCATAAAAATAACAATTTGTAACCAACCCCTGTAAACAATGACAAATGTCCATAACCCAATGAGAGACCCAAAACCACCTACCCCACCTCTTGGAAGTTGTGTTCTTAAATTTATTTCCTGCTATCTGGGGGCAATGGCATTTTTAAGGGATCCTGAAAATAAAAACTTGGGTTACTTGTCAAATCCTGAAAGAGGTAGCTGTATCACTTGTTGCCCAGTTTCTACATAGTGGGAAAATGTAGGGCTTATCTCAGTTCCTGACTAGAGTAGTCTGTTAGGCTGGATTATCTCAGCTAACCACCTTGAAATTGTTCTGATCAGTTTGTACTCCAAAGCCGATCTTTAGGTGTGTTTTTCGGCTTAGTGGTGTATCATAGTCCTGGAGGAATTATTGTTGTGGGGCCACATTATCCTTTTTAAGACTTCAAAGGTCAATGTTAGGTGTGCTCATAGTTCACTGCAGAAAACTGATAAAGATTCAAACCCAAAATCATGTACAGGAAGGTAGATGAAACCTTTTTTTAGAATTAGTACTCTATATGACCATTAATATGCATACATAATAATATGCATATATTAAGTTTACAAATCTTGCACCTTAAGAAAAACTTAAAGAGTCAATAGAAAACCAAAGGATTATGAGATTAGGGACAATAAAGTTGTCCTTAAGTATTTGTTTTTCTTCTGTCTCATATCAGGTGGCTGTTCTGACATGAGACAGAGATTTTGGATTTCACATTAATAAGCATGCTTGGGTTTAGAGAAGGAGAGAGCCACACTCCAAAGCAAGCTTTATTTTTTTTTTAATTGGACTGGGACTACATACGATAAGACCATTTGTATTATATGTCTGTAGAGAATAGAAGAAACAAACATTTAAGACAATTTATGAAATTTTATCCTGTTGGAAATATGGTGTACCAATCAGCCAATTAACTCTTTTTCTTGAGACATTTTTTTTCTGGATGATTTGTTCATTTTCTTCAGATGTCTCCTTTGTCCAGTGGTCTTCAGATTCCTTAGCTGGAATCCTGTATTCTCCTGAAAAGATAAAACAAAACCCTTTTCCAACCCTAATTTTGGGGAAGATTCTCTTTTACCAAGTTATAGCTGATAAAATGAAAAGCATTTGTTAGTTTTATAGGTTAGTTTAGATTAAACGGCTATGCTACTTGATGAACTGTCCTCTCTCCTAATTAAGAACTGTCTCTTGTTAAAATCACATCTTTATTAATTTTGATTATTCCATAGCTTTTCTTCTCCTGTGGAAACAAAAGCAAACCTTTTCCACTGCAACATGTGTCCTGGTTCCATTCTGAGGTCATCACATCTTAAAATATACCAACTGAATTAATTCTGTAGTTTTTTCCTACTATTCAGTGTCTCTCTGCAGATGCTGTTCCTTTCTCATTAACATTTAGAAAATCCAAAGTTAATAAGTTATACTATTTATTTCTAGGGGTATTTATCATCACTTTGTTTAGTTAACATATCCCTTTGAATTCATTTTGGTCTTTCTATAACTGCCTGACCTGTAGGATTGTGTGGTATACCTGTAATATGCTTTATACTATAATAAGCAAATGTTTATTTATTTATTTTGATAGAGGTATATGCTACAGCATTGTCTCTCTTTATTTGTGCAGGTACACCCATGATGGCCTTAACTTCTAGCAAATGTGTAATTACCAAATCAGCCTATTCTGAACTCAAAACAGTTGTCCATTGAAAACCTGAATAAGTATCAATACTGTAGTGTACATATTAGTTTTCTAAATTGTACGAAACGGAATACATCCATCAGCCAGATTTCATTCCTTTGAGTACCCTTTGGTTTACTTCCTGCAGGTAGTGGTGTTTAGTTATATAAAGAACAAATAGGATATTTCCTTATAATTCCTGTGGCTTGTTGCCAAATGATGGAAAAATCTTTTCTAACCTTTAGTATTAACATATTTTTATGAAATTTTGAGTCCTCCAGCACATTTCTAATCAGTAATTGATCAATTTCTGCATTACCTTGTGTTAGAGGACCTGGCAGACGTGTATAGGATTGAATGTGTGTTATGTATATGGGAAGATTCCTATTCCTGAATGTATCTTGTAACTGAATAAATAATAAAGTCAATTCTGTATCATCTGGTATAAATTCAGTGGTTTCTATATGCAAAACAACTCTGCATATTGAAAATCAGTAACTATGTTGACAGGTTCTTTAAAATCCCTTAGTACCATGAGAATAGCATATAATTCTGACTTTTGGACAGAATTATAAGGGCTTTGATCCACGTTACCTAAATTTTCTGATTTGTAACCTGCCTTTCCTGATTTATTTGCATCAGTATAGAATGTAGGGGCTCCAGTTATGGTTGTGTCCCATTCAGTGCAAGGAAGGATCCAATGAGTTCTCTCTATAAGTTTAATTCTCTTGCTTTTGGAATATTTGTTGTTAATCTCTCCCAAAATATTACTACAGGCTCTTTTCTATTATTTACTTCTTTCCCATAATTTGTCAATTTCATTATTATTAAAATGTATTATACTTTCTGATGGGTCTATACCTACTGATTAATGAAGTCTCAATTTTTCTTTTATAATTAACTCAGAGACATTTTCCATACAAATTTTTAGTTTTTTACTTAATTTATGTGGTAAAAAGATCTGTTCTAAGATAATAACTTCTGTCTGTATTTGAATTTCTGTACGGGAATGTTTGGAGGGTGCTATGACCAAATGTAGTTAAGATTCGGATCTGCACAATCTGCATGTGCATTCTGTAATTTCTCTTCTATCAAAGCCAATTCTCTCTCAGCTTCAGCTGATAATTCCCTGGGACTATTTAAGTCCTTGTCACTGTCTAAGGTTTTGTTTAAATGAATCAGTTCATCAGGTTTTATCCCAGTAAGGCACCATAGATGGGAAATATCTCCTAGCAATCTTTGAAAGTCATTAAGAGTCTGCAATCAATCTCTATTATTTTGTACTTTTTGAGGTCTAATTTTTTGTACACATATTTTATAGCCTAAATAATTAATATAATCACCTCTTTGCATTTTTTCAGGAGCAATTTGTAATTCCCAACAAGGCAAAATTGTCCTTACTTCTTCAAATATCCTTTCTAAAGTATCAACATTTGAATCACACAGCAAAATGTCATTCATGAAATTATAAACTATAGGTTGAGAAAATTGCATGCATATCATTTTCAATGGATGACTTATAAAATATTGGCATAGGGTGGGACTATTTACCATTCTGCATGGGAAAATCATCCATTAATATCTCTTTTTTTGATAATTATGATAAGCAGGCACCATGACTGCATTTTTTCTCTATCTTTTTCTTGTAAAGGTATAGCGAAGAAACAATCTTTTAAATCAATAACTGCTTTTTCAGCATCTAATGGGATGATATATGGATTTTTCTTTCAGTTTATTTATATGGTGGATGGCATAGATAGATTTTCATATATTGAACCATCCCTGCATCTCTGGAATGAAGCCAACTGGATCATGGTGGATGATTATTTTTGATGTGTTCTTGGAATCTGTTTGTCAGTATTTTATTATTTTTGCATAAGTGTTCATCAAGGAGATGGGTCTAATTCTCTAACTTGCATCTTTGTGTGGTTTGGGCATAAGGGTAACTGTCACCTTGTAAAAAGAGCTTGTCAATGTCTTCTGTTTCTATTCCGTAGAATAATTTGAGGAGTACTGGCATCAGCTCTTCTTTGAAATTCTGGTAGAATTCTGCAATGAAACCATCTTGCCCTGGGCTTGCTTTGGTTGGGAGACTTTTGATGACTGCTTCTACTTTCTTAAGGAGGGTTATTTAAATTGTTTGTCTGTTCTTGATTTAATTTTGGTATGTGGTACCTATCTAGAAAATTGTCCATATCCTTTAAATTTTCCAATTTTGTCGAGTTTAGGTTTTGGAAGCATGATCTGATGGATCTCTGGATTTTCTCTGTACCTGTTATTATATCCTTTTCCTTTCTGATTTTGTTAATTTGCATACTCTCTCTTACTCTGCCCTTTGGTTAGTTTGGATAACAGTTTGTCTATCTCGATTTTCTCAAAGAACCAACTCTTGTCTCATTGATTATTTGTATTGCTTTCTCTGTTTCTATTTTATTGATTTCAGCCCTCAATTTGATTATTTTCTGGCATCTACTCCTCCTGGGTAAGTTTGCTCCTTCTTGTTCTAGAGCTTTCAAACATGGTGTTATGTCACTAGTGTGGGATTTTTCCAGGTTCTTTATGTAGGCACTTAGTGCTATGAACTTTCCCCTTCCACTGCTTTCAAAGTGTACCATTGTAGTGTGAAGCGGCGGGGCTGCGTCCCGCCACCCGCCGCCGGCTAGCTTTACCCAAAATAATTACACAGAAACTGTATTCTTTTAAACACTGCCTGGCCCATAGTTTCAGCCTCTTATTGGCTAATTCTCATATCTTGCTTTAACCCATATTTAGCAATCTGGGTAGCACCACGAGGTGTGGCTTACCAGGAGAGATCTTAACCTGCGTCCATCTCGGAGAGCAGCAGCATGGAGACTCCTATGGCGAATGCCTGAAGCGTCTTCCTAACTCTACTTCCTTGTTCCCACAATTCTGTTCTGTCTACTCCACCTACCTAATTTTCTGTTCTTAAAGGGCCAAGGCAGTTTTCTTTATTAATTAACCAATGAAAGAAACATAGACAGATAACTCTCCTCCATCATTTCCCCTTTTTCTGTTTAAACAAAAAAGAAAGGCTTCAACTTTAACATAGCAAAATTACATATAACAAAACAGTTATCAAGCAAGTATTACAGTTACAATATTTAAATCTATTTTATCTTTTATCATAACTAAGGAAAGCTATAAGTATCTATTTATTCTTCAACTCCATCAAAGACTCCAGAAGGATATAATGCTACCTAAGTAAACAAGAAATAAGTAACTTATAAAACTCTAGAAATGACAGAGACAACTCGCTGCCTGGACAGTCACCCAAAGTTCCTCTGTACCGTTGGGGCATCCATCTTCGGGCTTCAGGCCCACAGTATCCAGCAGACATTTCCATGAAGCAGAAAAATTCCAAAGACAGTTCAGTCACTTTCTGCTGTGTCCTGCAGAACGTCTCGCAGACTCTTTCACGAATCAGGAACCCCGAAAGAGCATCTCACCTTTAGGCAAGTTCAGCAGTCCTCTCTCTGCGGGTTCTTTGTGTCCAGTTTATGCAACAGTCCAGCCAAGAGCAGTTTCTTGCCCAAATGGCTAACAAACTCCATAAGTAGCCTCTTCGATGCCCATCTTCCTCTCGAAGTAGATTGGTGCTGCCAGGAGCAGACGTGTCTCATTGTCATGAAAAACCCTAAGTTATTAAAACATTAAATGCCATATTCTGCAGTCTTTGAAAGATATGAAGAATGCCTATCTGAAATATATCTATGCACATCTAGAAAATGACTAACATGACTACAAGCTTGACTATTAATCGATGATTATCCATTAACAACCTATATTTCCTAATTATACATTACATTCTTTAAAATGAACTACAATCACAATAGCTTAATCAAAATCAGAAATACATATACATATAACAAATTGACCTTAAAATCCATACCAATGCAAATTATTCATATCTATATCATATCCCCCTTTAAATGTAAAAGAACATTTATAAACAATATTTGGGAATGTGGGCGCAGTTATTTCTCTCCAAACTGCTTCCTGCTGAGTGGGGGCGTTGTTATTTAGGTCTTTCATGGTATAACCTGTGTGCTAGGTTCCTCTCAGTTGGCAGTTGAGTGAAGTAATTTTTTGAAGATGTTCACAGCAACCTTTCAGGAGGGCGTGGTCTATCATACCATATTGGGATAGAAGCAATCCACAGAGTCTCGTCCTCTGTGAAAACAAAAGAAGAAACTCTTTTCCAAAGCATCATGTTCTTAAATCCAAATCCTGAAGTCATACCATTAAGATGTCCATTTTGGTCTAGCCTGGCAGCCCATATAATGAAATGTCTCTCTGTATTTAGCTCCTTTACAGTCAAAAAAATCAAAGAAAACACAACAAAATACATAATCCAGACTCTCTGTGAATTTTCCATTTTTACGTGGCTTATTTTTACTCTATCACTTTACTTCTTTTAATCTATAACTATCTGTACTCTGTCTCTTTAAAGACTTTACCCTTTTTTTTTAAAGGCATTAACTTTATTTTCTATATTTTTTCTTCTCTTTCGCTCTCAAGCCTACGTACATTTATCCAACATTGTGACCCAGTTAAAGGCCTTCTATGTCTGAATCTTTCCTATTGTGAATCTCTAATTTTTTTTTTACTATCCAGGAGCACTTTTGTTTTGTGCTTTTAAATCGCTACACCCTTAAGAATCTAAGCTGTGACATTCCTAGGTCAAAAACAGGTACTGCAGGCTTGCCACGCCCAGTCCAACATAGCTGAGCCGCCTGTGACTCTGAATCGGTTGCAGCTCTGAGCTGCAGAGCTGCGGGCTGCTCTGGATGTTGGCTCCACCTCTCTCCAATTTCAAAATGGAGGATGTACCATTTTCTACTAGCTCTGGGGCCGCCAGGTAGGAGCCGCACTCAGCACTTTAACTCTGAGACTGAGCGTGCAGCACAAAAACTCTTTTCATCCAAGTTACAGCCAAATCTGACATGCAGAGCACTGCGCAGTCTGAAAACATCTCTCTGTATTGTGGCAGGAATCCGCCATGCTCTTCCACCTGCCTAAGCCTGATTCCGCCATCTGCCCAGGTGCAGGCAGGGATCTCTGAGCCTTTGGACCGGTCTCAGTGCACTCTCCTTCCTATCCCACGCGGGAACACAAATATCCAGTCCTATAAAAGCCATTGAAATGCTTTAAAGCCAGAGTTCGCACAGCACAAGGAAGCTGCGTTTTAAAATGACTCAGCTTTTCCTCTGCCGCTATTGCCGAAACAGAAAATCTCTCTACGGCACGTCCAGGCAAACAGCAGAAAGCTGTGTTAAACTCTCTCTCCTTTATAACCTGAGTGGATTTAGTCACCACGTTGGGCGCCAATCTGTAGTGTGAAGCGGCGGGGCTGCGTCCCGCCACCCGCCGCCGGCTAGCTTTACCCAAAATAATTACACAGAAACTGTATTCTTTTAAACACTGCCTGGCCCATAGTTTCAGCCTCTTATTGGCTAATTCTCATATCTTGCTTTAACCCATATTTAGCAATCTGGGTAGCACCACGAGGTGTGGCTTACCAGGAGAGATCTTAACCTGCGTCCATCTCGGAGAGCAGCAGCATGGAGACTCCTATGGCGAATGCCTGAAGCGTCTTCCTAACTCTACTTCCTTGTTCCCACAATTCTGTTCTGTCTACTCCACCTACCTAATTTTCTGTTCTTAAAGGGCCAAGGCAGTTTTCTTTATTAATTAACCAATGAAAGAAACATAGACAGATAACTCTCCTCCATCATACCATAAGTTTAGGTATATTGTGCATTCATTTTCATTGAATTCTAGGAAGTCTTTAATTTCTTTATTTCTTCCTTGACCCAGGGATGATTCAGTTGAGCATTGTTCAATTACCATGAATTTGTAGGATTTCTGCAGTTAGTGTTGTTGAACTTTAAGCCATGGTGATCCAATAAGATACAGGGGGTTAGTCCAATTTTTTTTTTGTATCTGTTGAGTTTGCTTTGTGACCAAGTATGTAGTCAGTTATAGAGAATGTTCCATGAAGTGATGAGAAGAAGGTATATTCTTTTATGTTTGGGTGAAATACTCTGTGGATGTCTATTAAGTCCATTTAAGTCATGACATCTATTAGTTTTCTTGTTTCTCTGTTAAGTTTCTGACTGGCAGACCTGTTCATTGGTGAGAGTGGAGAATTGAAGTTGCCTACTCTTAGTATGTGGAACTTGATGTGCAATTTAAGCTTCAGTAATGTTTCTTTTACACATGTGTGTACTCTTGTATTTGGGGCATAGATGTTCAGAATTGAGACTCCATCTTGATGGATTTTTCCTGTGATGAGTATAAAGTATCCTGCTCCATCTCTTTTGATTGATTTTAGTTATTTTTTTAGATTCTAGGATAGTTACACCTGCTTGTTTCTAAGGTCCATTTGATTGGAAAATCTTTTCCCAACCCTTTACTCTGAGATAATGTTTATCTTTGAGGTTGAGGTGTGTTTCTTTTATGCAGCAGCAGGATGGATCCTGTTTTCACATCTATTCTGTGTTAACTTGTGTCTTTTTATAGGTGAGTTGATTCTGTTGATATTAAGAGATATTAATGACCAGTCATTGTTTATTCCTGTTATTTTTTGGTGGCAGTGTTTGTGTGTTTCCTATCTTTGGGGTTTGCTAGTATGAGGTGTGAGGTTACTTGTTGCCTATTTTCTCACAGGTGCAGCTAACTTCTTTGGGTTGGAGTTTTCCTTCTAGTACCTTCTATAATGCTGGATTTGTGGATAGGTAATGTTTAAATTTGGTTTGTCATGGAATACCTTGTTTTCTCTATCTATGGTGATTGAAAGCTTTACTAAGTATAGTAGTCTGGGCTTGCATCCGTTCTTAGTGTCTGCAGCACATCTGACCAGGACCTTCTCGCTTTCAGAGTTTCCATTGAGAAGTCAGGTGTAATTCTGATGGGTCTGTCTTTATATGTTACTTGGCCTTTTTCCTTTGCAACTCTTAATATTCTATCTTTATTATGTATGTTTAGTGTTTTGATTATTATATGGCAAGGGGACTTTCTTTTCTGGTCCAGTCTGTTTGATGTTCTGTAAGCTTCTTGTACCTTCATAGGCATATCATTCTTTAGGTTGGAAAAGTTTTCTTCTATGACTTTGTTGAATATATTTTCCATGCTTTGAGTTGGACTTCTTCTATCTCTATTATTCTTGAGTTTGGACTTTTCATGGTGTCCCAGATTTCCTGCATATTTTTTGTTAAAGATTTATTGGGTTTAACATTTTCTTTGACCAATGATTCTAATTCTTCTATCGTATTTTTGACTCCTGAGATTCTCTCTTCCATCTCTTGTAATCTGTTAGTTATGCTTGCAGCTGTAGTTCTTGTTCATTTACCCAGATTTTCCATTTCCAGAATTCCCTCAATTTGCGTTTTCTTTATCGCCTCTATTTAAATTTTCAAGTCTTACTTCACCTGTTTTTTTTTTCTTGGTTTCCTTGGGTTTCTTTAAGAGATTTTTTTGATTTCTTCCAATTTTTTTGGTTTTTTTCTCCATTCCTTTAAGGAATTTTTTCATTTCCTCTTTAAGGGTTTCTATCATCTTCATAAAATTATATTTAAGGTCTTTTTCTTCTGCTTTTTCTGGTTTAGAATGTTCAGGTCTTCCTGTTGTAGGATCACTAGGTTCTGGTGGTGGCATATTGATCTTTATGTTGTTGGATATGTCCTTACACTGTTGTCTGCCCATCTCTTCCTCCAATGGGTGCAGGTGGTGCCTATGCTTCAGGAGGTCCCTCTTCCTCCATTCAGTGAAGGTGGGGCCTGTGGTTTGTTCAGTCTTCCTCTGTGTACAGGTGGGTCTGTCTCTACTGGATGTTGATAAAGCTCTACAGCTCCTTTCCAGGGGCAATTGTCTGGGCCAAGGCTCCAGTGGTCACAGATGTGGTAGAGGATGGTAGCCTTGTTCCATTTTCAAACTGTCTAACATACTATCATACAGAAACCCAAATCTCTCGATTATAATGGTTTTTCCCATTTTTTAATGTGGAAAAAAAACTCTGTTTTAACTAATTCCTGTCTTAAAGAATTCCCAATTGTCTTACAGAATCTGCCTCTAATGTTGATGAAGATCTGAGGCTTTTTGCTTCTGTGTAGAACAGTAAAAGCCTGACCAGATTTCAAGACAGCCACCTAGTTTGGCAGCAGCCTAAGAAAGGGATTCAGGGAGAGGCTGCCAGGAGAGAAAAAAGAGAAACCTAGCCAGTGGGGCAATGCCTCTGGCCTATGCCAGTAGCTGTAGAACCACAGGCAAACGGCTTTTGTGTGAATTTGTACTCCAAACATTTGGGGCAAAATGTAGCATGAATAATAAAAAGTCAGAGACAGATATTGCGGTTCAACCTGAAGATCAGAAAAGCAAAACAGCCAAGACCCTAGATAGCTCTTACCTCTATGAAATCTCCAGACTGAAAGGGAGAGTTTCTGTCTCTAGTGCTAGGGTTAACGGCATGCACCACCACTGCGCAGCCTCTATGGCTGACTAGTGCGACTGCTGGGATTAAATATATGCCACCACTACCTGGCCTGCATGGCTGACTAGTGTGGCTGTTTTGCATTCTGATCTTCAGGCAAGCTTGCTTTATTAAAATACAAATGAAATATCACTACATGTTCCTACCCCTCTTCTGCAGTGATCCTTGGGCCTTCAGCCCCAGCAGTTTTGTTGTATATGTCATTTTGAAACTGAGCTCCACAATTGGTATTTTGATTGCTTATGATTTTCTGTAAAGATCTCTGTCACAAAGAGAAGTTTTCTTCTCTATGGGTATAACAACAAATATTTAGAATGCAGTTAGGGATTCTGCTCATTTATAAAGTGGCTGTTAGCATCCAGGCACACCTTGGCCCTGCCCCTTGGGGACCTGGCAGAGTGTGTTAGCCCTGCATGCATGGCAGACAGTACCCTGTCCCTTTAAAGGGCAAAACTATGCCTACTTTTCTCTCTCCTCCCTCTCCGTCTCCCTCTCCCTCTCCCTCTCTCTCTTTCCCCCTCTCTCCCCTTCCCTCCCCACTCCATTTATCTCAATAGAACTTCCCACTTAACTCTGTCTGTACAGTGTGTGTCCCTCACCCTCCATGTGCTCTCACCGCCCTGTGACCCCTTAGTCCACCAAGGTCCCTCTCTTGTCAAATTATTGCAGTGGCAGCTATAGGTTCTCTCCCAAGACCCATAGTTTTTCTAGCCCTGGCTTAGTTGGCTAAGTTTCTGGTACCCGACTTTATTTCCCTCTTCTTGAGGGGATCTTATGTTCAGCTAGAGAGTTGTTGGTTACCGCCAAGATATGTTCGTCACTACACCATTAGGGTTATCATGCCACCCTTGCTGATCATTGTTGTTACTCATAGGCACCATAGCTGGGTACGACTGTTGGTTGCTTCCCTCCATTGGAAGCTTACTTGGCACCTTCTGGTACCGTGAAAGATGGTACTCAGGCATTCTGGTCAGTTCCAGCTCAGGGACCTCTGGGCCTGTGTCAGAAATACAGTCTTTTCATCACTAGGCCTTACCTTCCAGCTCCGCTGGGACAACCCAGGGTAATGGAAATAGCCTGTAATGTTTGGGAATCTCTTGAATGGTCATGACCAATAGCTTAAAAGAAGGCTTCTCTCATACCTGATGTTGACTTTTTGTTATCTTCATCTCTTGAGAGCACTAACATCCCATATGGGAAATGTTTATTTAAATTATATATGTTTATTTATACACTGACTTAAGTGTATTGTGAATATTTTTAGGTAGATAGTTAATAGCACGATTCTTAATGACTTATTCAGAATCTTTATTGTTGTTTTTACCCTCCTTTTTCCCTGTATTTACCAGCCTGCTTTGTGACAGGTTGTGGGACCACCAGCACAGGTGTGGGACCACCTACAGTGAAATGGGTCATCCCCATCGATCATCAATAAAGAGATGCACCACAGGCTAGCCTAAGGGTCAGACTGTTGAGGACATTTTCTCAGTTCTTTCCTCCCAAATGATTGTGGCTTGTGTTAAGTTGCCATAAAACTAGCTAGCACAGTGTACACATTAAGAACCAGCAGGCAACAAGCCTGCTTTGCTCCTGGAACTACAAGCTGTTCAAGTTTAGCTAGATGAGTTTGTACCACAGGAAAGATGGCTGCATTGGTCCTTAGTCTGAAACCTAATATGTCTTCCCAGTGAGAAATCACTGTGCTGCACATGTGGAGTTAAAAGCAAATGTGGAGTAAAAAGACAATGTGCTTGTCTGGCTGGAGCCAACGCCCAAGGAAGAGCCAGCCTCAAATAGAAGAGTTTACTAGCTTACATATACCACAGGCTTATGCATTTTATACATGCTGTCATCCTTAAATCTCTGTTAGGTCCCATCCCTGTTACACTTGGAACAATTTAAACAGACAGGAGACCGGAGTCTGACCACTTGGGCAGATGGGAGATTTGCACAGCAGATACTGACAGAATTGTTTCTTAAATTCATCAGTGTTTTCTTTCTTTTCAAAATGACTCAGGGTCATTTTGCCTACCTGGCAGAATTATGTTTTTCATGATAAGAGCACAGGGTATGTAATGGCAGAAGAGGACTTTATGGCTGGTTGTAAGTCAGGTCTATCTTTGTATCTTTGTTGTGGGAACAGAGCCTAATAGCTTTTAGTATGTTTGCTGAGAAATTTGATGTTATTTTGCTGTTCTTGCCTTTGTGAATGCATTGGCTCTTTCCTTAGGGCTTTCTATATTTGTTTAATGTTGCTTTACAGACTCAGCATAGTCACTATAATGGGTTCATGTCTGTTTGAGATTCCAAATGTCTATTGTATTTGAATATCCATTTATTTCCATGATTTGGTAGAATTTTCTGCTGTTATTTTATTGATTAGATTTGCTATGCTGGTAAGTTTGCCTGTGTGTGCACATGTGTATATGCACAAATACACATGTTATGGGGATGTCCATGTGTGGTGGTACACATGGTGGGTATGTGTACACATGTATGAAAATGCACATGTGAAGGTCTCAGGTGCCACCCACTCATATTTCCTTTAAGACAGGGTCTCTTACTCGCCTAGAACTTGCCAACAGCTGGCTAGCCAAAGCTCCAGGAATCACTTGTATTTCTCCTCCAGCTGACTACTGAGTTTTGTCTATGAAGTTGGCACAACCTAGAGTCATCTGAGAGAGGAATTGCCTAGATCAGATTGGCCTATGGACATGTCTAGGGCAGGGATCTCCTGATTGCTAGTTGATACAGGAGGGCCAAGTCCACCGTAGACAGTACTGTTCCTAGACAGCATGTTCTAAACTGCGAAAGAAAACTAGCTGAGAAGCTAGAAAGATTGCTTAGTGGTTGAGCACTTGCTGCACTTCCAGAGGACCAGAATTTGGTTCTCATCACCCATTTAGCAGCTCACAACTGTCTTTAAATATAGTTCCAGGGGATCCAGTATTCTCTTTTGGCCTCTGTGGGCACCAGACACACATGTGATACACATATCTACATTCAGGCAAACGTTCACACTCATAAAATAAAAAATGAATCTTAGAAAGACTGATGCTAAAAGCTGAGGATAAGGCAACTAGCAAGTCCCAGCATCCTTCACAGCTCCTGCTGTATTCTTGGCTGTGAACTGAGCTGCTTGGTTGAAGGTACTGATGAATGCCAGGCCACAGTTACATACATGAATAATTTCTTAATAGCAGAGAACCAGTTTCTGCCAGTTGGGAACTCAAATTCCTTTGCCAGATCATATTCTTATTCCACCTTGTACACCCTGAGAGATGTGATTGACAGGTACTAAGTCCTGCATGGCTTGGTCCTGGAAACCTGGCTGGGGAGAGATGGGAATGAAGAAACCACAGACATATACAGAAGAGCAGGATCGGGCGGGCTGTAAGGCTTACTCTGATGAAGGTACTAATATGAAACCCAGAAACTCAGGCAGCATAAGGAGAGGCGTTAACTAGTCTCAGTGGCAGGTCTCTAGAAGAACTGTCTCAGCTGTAAAGGAAGTCTCAACTTCCTCCTGAGTAAGAAGCTATTCTATACTATTTATAAACTGGCCTTAGCTAATGACATTCATTGGTCAACAATACTTGAACCCAAGGACGGCTTTGTCATTTCCATAAATCCGATGCATTCGTGTTATTGATATGGATATTCCCCTGTTAACAATACACATTCACTCAGGCTTCATCTACTCGCCACAGACAGAGATGAAGGGATTCCAGTTAGACTTCCAATACAACCCACAGGTTGGTATTTCGGGGGACAGGCACAGCTCTGCAACACCAAGGCAGAAAGCATCCTGAAAGTGATTCCAGGCCAACACTGATCTGAACAATAAAGTTAGAAACATGAGCCCTTTGTAGTCTCTAAACCCAGGCAACAATCCAGGAAGGAGCAAAGAGCCAACATCAGCCTCATGGGACAGGAAAACAGGAAGAGATTCTCTTTTGCCCCTGTGATCTGAAAACTGGTATTGGTAAGGACACGGTGAGTGAAGTGCAGAGCAGAGGCCTGTGTGCAATGGTGGCCTCTGAAAAGGAAGAGAAGGGGAAGGAGACCTCGGGCAGCCCAGAGAGAGCTGCGGGGATCCTCAGGGAGGGCTGTTAGCTGCTGCCACTCCTGACTCCATGTGCTGCCTTCTTAGCATTGATGGGAACACCTCCCCAGATTTGGAATATTGCCTTCCAGGAGTTTACAAACCCAAATGAAAGATGCCTGTGATTTGTTAGAATAGAAAACAAAGGCCCAAGAGAGAAACTCAAGTGGTCCTCTTGGTTTCAGATGCTCCAGCATAGAGCCCTAACATCTGGGACACTATCAGATAAATTATGTTTGTCTATTAAATATCTGCTGTTTTATCAACATTAAAGTTAAGCCTGTGTAAAATGAAATTATAACTTCAGAAGAGATAACTGTTTACCCTCCTCCTGCCACATTAGAAAAAAAGGAAGCACAAAAGAGACGTTCTGTGCTGCTGAGAACTGAGAACACTCCCGTTTCCTTCCCGTTGGCTGTCTTTTTTTCCATGATACAACATGTAATTACAGAATTTTTTAAAGTGTCCAGCAGATGTGGACTATAGACCTCAGTGCTTCCAGTGGACAACATGAGTTTCTCCCAACAGGCAAAGAGAACCAGAACCCCACAGGGAGAAGGGCTGGCTATAATGTGTACAACTCATTTTCTGTTCTATTTTGATGTTCTGGTGCTAGCACAGCTTAATTGATTAATTTATTTCTTAATTATTAACTAATTAATATTTGTATAGTACTGGCTTTATCTTGTTAAAATTAAAAGTTAAACATTTAATACACCATACTGATTCTAATTTTCCACTATAATCTTTGTACTACATGACACATATACTGCCTATTTTTAATAAGCTTTTTTAAATTATTTATTTAATAATAAATAAATATGTGTATGATGGGTGTGCATATGTGTATGATGGTCACAGGACAACTTCTGTTCTCTCCTATGTGGGATGCAGGAAATGAGGTTGGATTTCCAGGCTTGTCTGCAAGCACCTCTACCCACAGAACCATCTCCCTGACCCCAAATAAACTCTTAGAATAGGTTCAGCAGACTTAGAAAAATGTGCATAAATAATGAGTTTCAATGAGTTATCACAAACACATCAATCCACCCCATGCCTTCCCAGTCTACAGCCTGTCCCCTCCCCATCACACCAACTTTTGAAAATATGAATTAGGTTTGCCTCCGTTTGAACTCGGTGCAAGTGGGACTAAGTCAGCCTTTGTGCACCTTTGCTGTCATTTGGTTTGGTTTTTGTGGGGCTGGAGCCTGAGCCCAGTGGCTTATCCATGCTGTGCTCTGAGCAGCATCTCAGCCTGAGGCCAGCGGCTTGTCCACGCTGTGCTCTGAGCAGCACCCCCCTTTTCTCCCTCCCTCTCCCGTGAGATTCGACTGGGAACTCGGGGTGCCTGTCAAGCGCTCTACTGCTGAACTGCTCCCCCCAGCCCTTTTGCACACTTCTGACTCTCAACATTGTCAGCATGTAGTAGCCTTTCCTTCATTATCTTGGTACAGATGATTATCACTTCCTAGATGAGAGAACTGTACAGATGGGTATGAGAGTCCTCACAGCTGGGGACTCCACTTAAACCTCCATTTCCTTATCTTCCCGCTCCATGTGAGTGCACAGAGCCACCATTGTCTACTGAGGGTATGTTTCTGCCTGCAAGAATACTTTACAGAGATTCTTTCTGGTCATTCTGCAGGGGTTTCTCCCCGCGCCTTCTGTTCCTCTCTTCCTATCCCATCCCAGCGTCCCTAAAGCACCGCTCCACGCCTTAGGGGCCACAAAACTGCCCTGCTGGGCCCTTACCCAGGCTGGGAGTCAGTGGTGAGGGGGGGAGTTCCTTTATCTCACTCAGCTTGCCCCTGGCAAGCTGGGACTTTATCTGGGATACCTGCACAGCAAGGAGCCATTAGCCTGAAACAGAAGACCCAGTGGAGGATTGTGCTGCAAGGCAAGTCTGAGGATTGCGGCAAGGGAGTGCTGGCTCCTTCAGATTGTGCTGCAAGAAATAGCTCCTGCTCCAGCTCTGAGGCGAGCCACCCAGATTCAGTCACAGCAAAGATTGGACCAAGACACCAAGTCTATCCTAGCTCCATTTGAAGAAAGAGATGGGCAGGCGCCAATACAAGAACTACTCCAACAACCTGAAAGGCAACATGACATCACCAGAATCCAGGCTTCCTGAAATAACAAGAATTGAACACCCTACTCCAGAAGAAATCGACCTTAAACAGTACTTTATGAAAATAATAGAGGACCTTAAACAGGAAGTAAAAAACTGCCATAAAGAAATGGAGCTGACAAACAAAAAGGTAGACGAAATAAATAAATCTCTCAAAGATACCCAAGAAAAACAAGAAAAAGCAATCAAACAGGTAAGGGAAACAGTACAAGACCTGATAAATGAAATGGAGGTAATGAAGAAAACACAATCCAAGGGAAGACTGGAAATGGAAACTCTGAGTAAATGAACAGAAACTACAGAGACAAGTATTATCAACAGAATACAAGAGATGGAAGAAAGAATCTTGAATTCTGAAGATACTATAGAGGAAATAAACTCACAGATTAAAGAACTAAACAAATCTAACAAATTCTTAACACAAAACATCCAGGAAATCTGGGACACCATGAAAAGACCAAACCTAAGAATAATTGGGGTAGAAGAAGGAGAAGAATTGCAACTCAAAGGCCCAGAAAATATATTCAACAAAATTATAGAAGAAAATTTGCCCAACCTAAAGAAGGATATTCCTATGAAGGTACAAGAAGCCTACAGAACACCGAATAGACTGGATCAAAAGAAAGCATCCCTGCGCCATATAATAATCAAAACACAAAACATACAGAATAAAGAACAGATATTAAGAGCTGAAAGGAAAAAGGTCAAGTAACATATAAAGGGAAACCTATCAGAATTACACCTGACTTCTCACTGGAAACCATGAAAGCCAGAAGGTCTTGGAGAGATGTGCTACAGACACTAAGGGAACATGGATGCAAGCCCAGACTACTAAACCCAGCAAAGCTAGCATTCACCATCGATGGAGAAAACAAGATATTCCAGGACAAAAACAGATTTAAACAATACGTAGTCACAAATCCAGCCTTGCAGAAAGAAATAGAAGGAAAATCACAAACCAAGGAGTCCAACAAGGCCCACAATAACTCAGGCATCTATCGACCCTTCACCAGCACAACTAGAAGAAGGGAACCACACAAACTCTACTACAAAAAAATGTCTGGAGTTAACAACCACTGGTCATTAATATCACTTAATATCAATGGACTCAATTCACCTATAAAAAGGCACAGGCTAAGAGATTGGATACAAAAACAGGATCCAACATTCTACTGTTTACAAGAAACACACCTCAACCACAAAGACAGACACCTACTCAGAGTAAAGGGTTGGGAAAAGGTTTATCAAGCAAATGGACCTAAGAAACAAGCGGGTGTGGCCATACTAATTTCTAACAAAGTTGACTTCAAACTAAAATCAATCAGAAGAGATGGAAAGGGACACTTTATACTCATAACAGGAAAAATTCATCAGAATGAAGTCTCAATCCTGAATATCTATGCCCCTAATATAAAAGCTCCCACTTATGTAAACGAAACACTTCTAGAACTCAAGGCAGCCATCAAACCACACACACTAATAGTTGGAGACTTCAACACTCCTCTCTCACCAATGGACAGGTCAATCAGACAGAAACCTAACAGAGAATTGAAAGACTTAATGGAGGTAATGAACCAAATGGACTTAGCAGACATCTATAGAACATTCCACCCAAATAGGAAAGAATATACCTTCTTCTCTGCGGCTCATGGAACCTTTTCGAAAATTGACCACATACTCAGTAACAAAGCAAACTTCCACAGTTACAAAAAAATATTAGTAACCACCTGTGTCCTGTCAGATCACCATGGATTAAAATTAGAATTTAACAACAATGCTACCCCCAGAAAGCCCACAAACTCATGGAAACTGAACAGTCAACTACTGAACCACACCTGGGTCAAGGAAGAAATAAAGAAAGAAATTAAGGTCTTTCTTGAATTTAATGAAAACAAAGACACAACATACTCAAACCTATGGGACACAATGAAAGCAGTGCTAAGAGGAAAGTTCATAGCACTAAGTGCCCACTTAAAGAAAACGGAGAAAGCACTCATTGGTGACTTAACAGCACACCTGAAACCTCTGGAAAAAAAAGAAGCAGACTCACCTAGGAGAAGTAGAAGACTGGAAATAATCAAACTGAGGGCAGAAATCAACAAAATAGAAACACAGAAAACAATCCAAAGAATCAATGAAACAAAAAGCTGGTTCTTGGAGAAAATCAACAAGTTTGACAAACCCTTAGCCAAACTAATCAAACGGCAGAGGGAGAACACACAAATTAATAAGATCAGAAATGAAAAGGGGGACATAACCACAGACACAGAGGAAATTCAGAGAATCATTAGATCTTACTACAAAAGCCTGTATGCCACAAAATTGGAAAATGTAAAAGAAATGGACAGTTTTTTAGATAAATACCATATACCAAAGTTAAACCAGGACCAGGTAAATGCTCTAAATAGTCCTGTTAGTCGCGAAGAATTAGAAACTGTTATCAAAAACCTCCCTACCAAAAAGAGCCCAGGACCAGATGGTTTCAATGCGGAATTCTACCAGAACTTCCAAGAAGACCTAATACCTATACTCTTTAAGGTATTTCATAATATAGAAACACAAGAGTCACTGCCAAATTCCTTTTATGAAGCTACAGTTACCCTGATACCTAAACCACACAAAGACTCAACCAAGAAAGAGAATTACAGGCCAATCTCACTCATGAACATTGAGGCAAAAATTTTCAATAAAATACTGGCAAACCGAATCCAAGAACACATTAGAAAAATTATCCACTACGATCAAGTAGGCGTCATCCCAGAGATGCAGGGCTGGTTCAACATACGAAAACCTATCAATGTAATCCATCATATAAATAAACTGAAGGAAAAAACCATATGGTCATCTCATTAGATGCTGAAAAAGCATTTGACAAAATTCAGCACCCCTTTATGATAAAGGCCTTGGAGAGATTAGGGATACAAGGGTCATTCCTAAATATAATAAAGGCTATTTACAGCAAGCCGACAGCTAACATCAAATTAAACGGAGAGAAACTCAAGGCCATCCCACTAAATTCAGGAACACAACAAGGCTGTTCACTCTCTCCTTATCTCTTCAATATAGTGCTTGAAGTTCTAGCAGTAGCAATAAGACAACATAAGGGAATCAAGGGGATTCAATTTGGAAAGGAAGAAGTTAAACTTTCGTTATTTGCAGACGATATGATAGTGTACATAAGCGACCCCAAAAACTCCACCAAAGAACTCCTACAGCTGATAAACTCCTTCAGTAACGTGGCAGGATACAAGATCAACTCCAAAAAATCAGTCGCCCTCCTATACACAAAGGATAAGGAAGCAGAGAGGGAAATCAGAGAAGTATCACCTTTCACAATAGCCACAAATAGCGTAAGATATCTGGGAGTAACTCTAACCAAGGAAGTGAAAAATCTATTTGACAAGAACTTTAAGTCTTTCAAGAAAGAAATTGAAGAGGATACCAGAAAATGGAAGGATCTCCCTTGCTCATGGGTTGGGAGGATCAACATAGTAAAAATGGCAATTCTACCAAAAGCAATCTATAGATTCAATGCAATCCCCATCAAGGTCCCATCAAAATTCTTCACAGAGATTGAGAGGACAATAATCAACTTTATATGGAAGAACAAGAAACCCAGGATAGCCAAAACAATCTTATACAATAAAGGTACTTCTGGAGGCATTACCATCCCTGACTTCAAACTCTATTACAGAGCTACAGTATTGAAAACAGCTTGGTATTGGCATAAAAACAGAGAAGTCAACCAATGGAATCGTATAGAAGACCCGGATCTTAAACCACAAACCTATGAACACCTGATTTTTGATAAAGGAGCCAAAAGTACACAATGGAAGAAAGAGGGCATCTTCAACACATGGTGCTGGCATAACTGGATGTCAACCTGTAGAAGAATGAAAGTAGATCCATATCTATCGCCATGCACAAAACTCAAGTCCAAATGGATTAAAGACCTCAATATTAATCTGAACACACTGAGCTTGATAGAGAAAGTGGGAAGTACTCTACAACAAATGGGCACAGGAGACCGCTTCCTACATATAGCCCCAGCAGCACAGACATTAAGGGCAACATTGAATAAATGGGACCTCCTGAAGTTGAGCAGCTTCTGTAAAGCAAAGGACATTGTCACTAAGACACAAAGGCAGCCTACTGACTGGGAAAAGATCTTCACCAACCCCGCAACAGACAAAGGTCTGATCTCCAAAATATATAAGGAACTCAAGAGACTAGACTTTAAAATGCTAATTAACGCAATTACAAAATGGGGCACTGAACTGAACAGAGTATTCTCAACAGAAGAAGTTTGAATGGCCAAAAGACACTTAAGGTCATGCTCAACCTCCTTAGCAATCAGGGAAATGCAAATCAAAACAACTTTGAGATACCATCTTATACCTGTCAGAATGGCTAAAATCAAAAACACCAATGATAACCTTTGCTGGAGAGGTTGTAGGGTAAGGGGTACACTCATCCATTGCTGGTGGGAATGCAAACTTGTGCAATTCCACTTTGGAAAGCAGTGTGGCGGTTTCTCAGGAAATTCGAGATCAACCTACCCCAGGACCCAGTAATTCCACTCTTGGGAATTTACCCAAGAGATGCCCAATCATATTACAAAAGCATTTGTTCAACTATGTTTATAGCAGCATTATTTGTAATAGCCAGAACCTGGAAACAACCTAAATGCCCTTCAATGGAAGAATGGATGAAGAAAGTGTGGAATATATACTTATTAGAGTACTACTCAGCGGTAAAAAACAATGACATCTTGAATTTTGCATGCAAATGGATGGAAATAGAAAACACCATCCTGAGTGAGGTAACCCAGGCCCAAAAAGATGAACATGGGATGTACTCACTCATAATTGGTTTCTTGCCATAAATAAAGGACATCGAGCCTATAATTCGTGAGCCTAGAGAAGCTAAATAAGAAGGTGAATCCAAAGAAAAACATATAGTTATCCTCCTGGATATTGGAAATAGACAAGATTGCTGGACAAAAAAAATGGGAACTTGGGAATGGGGTAGGATGGGCGGATGGGGGATGGGGAGAGAAAAGTGTGAAGTGGAGGATGGGAAGAGCTTGGGGGAATGGGATGCTTGGGATATAGGAAGGGTGGATATGGGAACAAGGAATTATATATCTTAAGAAAGGGAGCCATTCTAGGGTTGGCAGAGACTTGACTCTAGAGGGGTTCCCAGGTGTCCAGGAAGATGCCCCCAGCTAGTTCTTTGGGCAGCTGAGGAGAGGGAGCCAGAAATGTCCAGATCCTTTTGCCATACTCATGAATATCTTGCATATCACCATAGAACCTACACCTGGCGTTGGTTGGAGAAAATGACAGAGCCCCACATTGGAGCACCGGACTGAGCTCCCAAGGTCCTGGTGAGGAACAGAAGGAGAGAGATCATGAGCAAGGAAGTCAGGACCGTGAGGGAACCTCCACCTGGCGATGGATGACGAAAATGACTGAGCCCCACATTGGAGCACCGGACTGAGTTCCCAAGGGCCTGATGAGGAGCAGAATGAGGGAGAACATGAGAAAGAAATTCAGGACTGTGAGGGGTGTGTTCACCCATGGAGATGGTGGGACAGAACTAACGTGAGATCACCAACTCCAGTTGGAATGGGACTGATGGAACATGCGACCAAACCGGACTCTCTGAATGTGGCCTATGGTGGAGGCTGACTGAGAAGCCAAGGACAATGGCGCTGGGCTTTGATTCTTCTGCATGGACAGGCTCTGTGGGAGCCTTCTCAGCTTGGTTGATCACCTTCCTGGACCTGGGGGGAGTTGGGAGGACCTTGAACTTAACATAGAGTAGGGAACCCTGATGGTTCCTTGGCCTGGAGAGGGAGGGAGGAAAGGTATGGGTGAAGGGGAGGGGAGAGAAGGGGGAGGAGGAGGGGAGGAGATGGAAATTTTTAAATAATAATAATAATAATAATAATAATAATAATACTTTACAGAAAACTCTAATCATTGTACTTCAGCCCTGTGAGGAATGTGTCTCTGCTTGTCACTGTGAATTCAACCAGGCCTTGCTGAGCCCTCTGTGTGCATTCTGGGATGTGTGAGAGCTGCTAAGCAGAAGGAAGCTCAGATTAAAACAGCAATAAGTCCACTACAGAGGTTATTGAAGGACACACTCTAATTAGAAATGGTAGGAGAGGAGGAGGTGGAAGAGAAGGAGGAAGAAAAGGAAGAGGAGGAGGAGGAGAAGGAGGAAGAGGAAGATATGGTAAGAGAGATTCAAAGTAGTTCAAGAATTTTTAAAGCCAGCAGAAGCTTCACTCATTTCTGGGATCAGAAAAACTTTGAGGAGGTGGCTATAGAGGAGAAGGCAATCAACAGGATGATCTGTGGATGTAAACTAGGTTACGGTTAATATCCTTAGTAAAACCTATAGAGTGAGGGTGGGGAGACAAGTGTGTGATCCCAACATTTAGGAGACTGAGCTAGGAGGATCGTGAATTCAAGGTCAGTCTGCACTACATCTGACCTGCTTCAAAAACAAAACAAACACACCTAAGTCGGGCATTTGTAGATAATACTGAATGTGCAGTTTGGCTTGATAAGAGGGAATACTGTGGCTGGGTCTGAAAGCCAAGTGGAAATCAAAAAGGAGAACTCAAATGTCAAGATGAGGAAGGAAACCTGCACCCATCCTTTCAGCTTCTAAAACATGTTAGATGCCCTCTTCCAACAGCTAAGTACACCTACCTTGCTGGTCAGTGAGGTGTCAGTTTTCATTATTCTTTTGAATAATGCTCTTTTTTTCCATTTTCAAGTGTGTGATGTGCATGTGTTTGTAGACATGTTTGTATGTCATCACCTGTGTACACAGGTGTGCATGCACATAGGTGCACATGCATGTGGAGACCTTATTCTTTGAGATAGCATCTCATAGTCAAACTCAAAGCTTGTGGATGTGACTAATCCCGCAGGTGACTCGCTCTGGGGATCAGCTGCCTCTGCCTCTCAGGGTTGGAAGTACAAGCAGGTCAGCATGGTTCATCTGGCACCTGCATGAGCTCTGGGGATCTGAACTCTGGTCCTCATGCTTGTGTGACAGGTTAACCACTGACCCACTCCTCTGTAATTTAACTATAATCTGGGTTCTGAACCTGACATTCTCCCGGAAATATCCCTGTCAAGATACCGTGTACCTCAATGTACTTTGTTTCTAACAATGGAACCCATTCTGTCTAGAGGAAGAACGGAGGGGATTCATGTAGAGGGGCACCGAATTATTCCCAAGATTGAATGGCAGTCTAGGAAAGTGGGCATAGAAAATAGAACAGAAGAAATAAATCTCTGATATCCTAAGACTCTGCTCCCAGACCAGACCATGAGGTCTTCATGACCATTGAATATGTAGCAAGCTTTCCTTGTCAAACTATCTTTGGACCTCCAGCCTGCAAATAATAACCCAGGGACTTCTTACTAATTATGAGATCTTAGCCTTAGCTTAAGTTTTTTCCCCCAACTAACTCTTGTAACTTATTTAACCCATATTTTTTTTAAATCTACATTCTGGCTTCTCTTCCTGCAGGGGTTATTCTCCCCGGATACCGCCTCTCTCTTCCTGTCCCTTCCCAGCTTGCACCCAGAATCCTCCCTCCCTCCCCCTGCCTCATCCTCCCGTCTTTGGGGCCACAAAATCCCACAGCTCACCCTGTTTGGGCTCTGGGGACCTGGAATTGAGTGCACCCAGGCCAGTGGGAGGTCCCCTCCTTCATTTGACTGCCCGGGGCAAGGTAGGCCTTTGTCTGAGAGCTGCTTGGCCTGCAAGGGGACCTGACAGTCTGCCAGAGGATCCATCATTCTTTGGGGTGAGTGAGGAGTGAGTGCCCGAACGGCGGCAGCTGCCCGGAGAGGGACCACCGACATTCCACAACTCCCCCTGCCACCAGCACACTTCCTGCTCTTCCTGCTGGGGTTATTCTCCCCGGATACCGCCTCTCTCTTCCTGTCCCTTCCCAGCTTGCACCCAGAATCCTCCCCCACTCCCCCTGCCTCATCCTCCCGTCTTTGGGACCACAAAATCCCACAGCTCACCCTGTTTGGGCTCTGGGGACCTGGAATTGAGTGCACCCAGGCCGGTGGGAGGTCCCCTCCTTCATTTGACTGCCCGGGGCAAGGTAGGCCTTTGTCTGAGAGCTGCTTGGCCTGCAAGGGGACCTGACAGTCTGCCAGAGGATCCATCATTCTTTGGGACACTGCAGTCCTGATGACGACTTCTGAAGATGCACTTTCATACCTTGCTGACCTCTCAACACAGTAGCACCAGTGATATTTTCTTGGTTGTTCTCAGGTGTCCTGCTCCAGTTCTAAGGCCATCCACCCAAAGGGGTCAGACTCTGGCCTCCAGGCAGGTCTGAGGTTTCCTGCGGAGGGGTGCGGGCTCCTTCAGATTGTGCTGCCAGGTTCGCTGTGTGGTATTCCATCCCGCCCTGCCCCCACCTTGGCCCTTTTGTCTGGGCTGCGACCCTGGGCTGCCTGGAATCCCTGATCCTGTGCACTGACATTCCATCTGAACTGGTGAGTGAATGTGGACCCTGGGGCAACCTGCCCTGGAAGAGAGCACAGACCCCCTACCCCCACTTCCCTCTGTAGGCTTGTGTCTGTTTCTCCCGTCCCTGTGTCTCCCAAGCTTTCCCTAGTGTTCTCAGGTGTCCTGCTCCAGTTCTAAGGCCATCCACCCAAAGGGGTCAGACTCTGGCCTCCAGGCAGGTCTGAGGATTCCTGCGGAGGGGTGCGAGCTCCTTCAGATTGTGCTGCCAGGTTCGCTGTGTGGTATTCCACCAGTTCAGTTCCACCTGAACTGTGTCCTGCTCCTGTTCTAAGGCCATCCACCCAGAGGAATCAGACTCTGGCCTCCAGGCAGGTCTGGGGACTCCTGCAAGGGAGTGCGGGCTTCTTCAGATTGTGACGCAAGGAATAGGTCCTCCTCTGACACTGGGGAGATCCAACCAGTTTCAGTCACAGCAAAGATTGGTCTAGGACACCAAACGCCTCCGGGCTCCTTTTGAAGGAAGAGATGGGCAGGCGCCAATGCAGGAGCTCCTCCAACAACATGAAAGGCAACATGACATCACCACAATCCAGACATCCCGAAACAACAAGAATTGAACACCCTACCCCAGAAGATATAGAATAATCCGACCTTAAACAGTACTTTATGAAAATAATAGAGGACCTTAAACAGGAGGTAAAAAAATGCCATAAAGAAATGGAGATGACAAACAAAAAGGTAGACGAAATAAATAAATCTCTCAAAGATACCCAGGAAAAACAAGAAAAACAAGAAAAAGCAATCAAACAGGTAAGGGAAACAGTACAAGACCTGATAAATGAAATGGAGGTATTGAAGAAAACACAATCTGAGGGACGACTGGAAATGGAAACTCTGAGTAAACGAACAGAAACTTCAGAGACAAGTATTTCCAACCGAATACAAGAGATGGAAGAAAGAATCTCGGACTCTGAAGATACTATAGAGGAAATAAACTCACAGATTAAAGAACTAAACAAATCTAACAAATTCTTAACACAAAACATTCAGGAAATCTGGGACACCATGAAAAGACCAAACCTAAGAATAATTGGGGTAGAAGAAGGAGAAGAATTACAACTCAAAGGCCCAGAAAACATATTCAACAAAATTATAGAAGAAAACTTCCCCAACCTAAAGAAGGATGTTCCTATGGAGGTACAAGAAGCCTACAGAACACCAAATAGACTGGATCAAAAGAAAGCATCCCCAGGCGATATAATAATCAAAACACAAAACATACAGAATAAAGAACAGATATTAAGAGCTGCAAAGGAAAAAGGTCAAATAACATATAAAGGGAAACCTATCAGAATTACACCTGATTTCTCAATGGAAACCATGAAAGCCAGAAGAGCTTAGATAGATGTGCTACAGACACTAAGGGAACATGGATGCAAGCCTAGACTACTATACCCAGCAAAGCTTGCATTCACCATTGATGGAGAAAACAAGATATTCCAGGACAAAAACAGATTTAAACAATACGCAGCCACAAATCCAGCCTTGCAGAAAGTAATAGAAGGAAAATCACAAACCAAGGAGTCCAACAACACCCACAATAACTCAGGCATCTAGCGACCCTTCACCAGCACAACTAGAAGAAGGGAAACACACAAACTCTACTACTAAAAATGACTGAAGTTAACAACCACTGGTCATTAATATCACTTAATATCAATGGACTCAATTCACCTATAAAAAGGCACAGGCTAAGAGACTGGATACAAAAACAGAATCCAACATTTTGCTGTTTACAAGAAACACACCTCAACCACAAAGACAGACACCTACTCAGAGTAAAGGGTTGGGAAAAGGTTTATCAAGCAAATGGACCTAAGAAACAAGCCGGTGTGGCCATACTAATTTCCAACAAAATTGACTTCAAACTAAAATCAATCAGAAGAGATGGAAAGGGACACTTTATACTAATAACAGGAAAAATCCATCAGAATGAAGTCTCAATCCTGAATATCTATGCCCCTAATATAAAAGCTCCCACTTATGTAAAAGAAACACTTCTAGAACTCAAGGCAGCCATCAAACCACACACACTAATAGTAGGAGACTTCAACACTCCTCTCTCACCAATGGACACGTCAATCAGACAGAAACCTAACAGAGAATTGAAAGACTTAATGGAGGTAATGAACCAAATGGACTTAGCAGACATCTATAGAACATTCCACCCAAATAGGAAAGAATATACCTTCTCTGCGGCTCATGGAACCTTTTCGAAAATTGACCATATACTTCGTAACAAAGCAAACTTCCACAGTTACAAAAAAATATTAGTAACCACCTGTGTCTTATCGGATCACCATGGATTAAAATTAGAATTCAACAACAATGCTACCCCCAGAAAGCCCACAAACTCATGGAAACTGAACAGTCAACTACTGAACCACACCTGGGTCAAGAAAGAAATTAAAGTCTTTCTTGAATTTAATGAAAACAAAGACACAACATACTCAAACCTATGGGACACAATGAAAGCAGTGCTAAGAGGAAAGTTCATAGCACTAAGTGCCCACTTAAAGAAAACGGAGAAAGCACTCATTGGTGACTTAACAGCACACCTGAAACCTCTGGAAAAAAAAGAAGCAGACTCACCTAGGAGAAGTAGAAGACTGGAAATAATCAAACTGAGGGCAGAAATCAACAAAATAGAAACACAGAAAACAATCCAAAGAATCAATGAAACAAAAAGCTGGTTCTTGGAGAAAATCAACAAGTTTGACAAACCCTTAGCCAAACTAATCAAACGGCAGAGGGAGAACACACAAATTAATAAGATCAGAAATGAAAACGGGGACATAACCACAGACACAGAGGAAATTCAGAGAATCATTAGATCTTACTACAAAAGCCTGTATGCCACAAAATTGGAAAATGTAAAAGAAATGGACAGTTTTTTAGATAAATACCATATACCAAAGTTAAACCAGGACCAGGTAAATGCTCTAAATCATCCTGTTAGTCGCGAAGAATTAGAAACTGTTATCAGAAACCTCCCTACCAAAAAGAGCCCAGGACCAGATGGTTTCAATGCGGAATTCTACCAGAACTTCCAAGAAGACCTAATACCTATACTCCTTAAGGTATTTCATAATATAGAAACACAAGAGTCACTGCCAAATTCCTTCTATGAAGCTACAGTTACCCTGATACCTAAACCACACAAAGACTCAACCAAGAAAGAGAATTACAGGCCAATCTCACTCATGAACACTGACGCAAAAATTCTCAATAAAATACTGGCAAACCGAATCCAAGAACATATTAGAAAAATTATCCACTACGATCAAGTAGGCTTCATCCCAGAGATGCAGGGCTAGTTCAACATACGAAAACCTATCAATGTAATCCATCATATAAATAAACTGAAGGAAAAAAACCATATGGTCATCTCATTAGATGCTGAAAAAGCATTTCACAAAATTCAGCACCCTTTTATGATAAAAGTTTTGGAGAGATTAGGGATACAAGGATCATTCCTAAATATAATAAAAGCTATTTACAGCAAGCCGACAGCTAACATCAAATTAAACGGAGAGAAACTCAAGGCTATCCCACTAAATTCAGGAACACGACAAGGCTGTTCACTCTCTCCTTATCTCTTCAATATAGTGCTTGAAGTTCTAGCAGTAGCAATAAGACAACATAAGGGAATCAAGGGGATTCAATTTGGAAAGGAAGAAGTTAAACTTTCATTATTTGCAGATGATATGATAGTATACATAAGCGACCCCAAAAACTCCACCAAAGAACTCCTACAGCTGATAAACTCCTTCAGTAACGTGGCAGGTTACAAGATCAACTCCAAAAAATCAGTCGCCCTCCTATACACAAAGGATAAGGAAGCAGAGAGGGAAATCAGAGAAGTATCACCTTTCACAATAGCCACAAATAGCATAAGATATCTGGGAGTATCTCTAACCAAGGAAGTGAAGGATTTATTTGACAAGAACTTTAAGTCTTTGAAGAAAGAAATTGAAGAGGATACCAGAAAATGGAAGGATCTCCCCTGCTCGTGGATTGGGAGGATCAACATAGTAAAAATGGCAATTCTACCAAAAGCAATCTATAGATTCAATGCAATCCCAATCAATGTCCCATTAAAATTCTTCACAGAGATTGAGAGGAAAATAATCAACTTTATATGGAAAAACAAGAAACCCAGGATAGCCAAAAAAATCTTATACAATAAAGGTACTTCTGGAGGCATTACCATCCCTGACTTCAAACTCTATTACAAAGCTACAGTATTGAAAACAGCTTGGTATTGGCATAAAAACAGAGAAGTTGACCAATGGAATCGTATAGAAGACCCGGATCTTAAACCACAAACCTACGAACACCTTAATTTTGATAAAGGAGCCAAAAGTACACAATGGAAGAAAGAGGGCATCTTCAACAAATGGTGTTGGCATAACTGGATGTCAACCTGTAGAAGAATGAAAGTAGATCCATATCTATCACCATGCACAAAACTCAAGTCCAAATGGATTAAAGACCTCAATATTAATCTGAACACATTGAGCTTGATAGAGGAGAAAGT